>NC_087211.1:21500108-21530982 GCF_015104395.2 Macrobrachium nipponense | reverse complement strand
TCACAACTAATTGCCTGCTAAAGCTTAAAATTTATTGGCAGTATGGCAAAGGAAGTCCTGTCTTGCGCTTTCCTGAAGAGCGTCCTTTGATGAGTGCCTTTGCAAGAATCCTACTGAACGTTGCCGAGAGTCCTGACGTGCAGGACATCGAGCCTTTACATAACCCGTAACTGCCTTATCGCAAAGTCTTGACTGCGGTAGAGAAAACGAGATCTTCCCTTGAGCTTTCCTTAACTCCATCCACCTTTGCGAAAAGCAATATAATATTGACAGAGACCTCTTGAATTCACGAAACCCGAACAGACAACTTCGAAGACGAAGTTGTCTGTTCACTTTAAGCTTCCTCCGAAGCACTGCTTACTTCACATTCTTTGCATGTGAGGTATAAGGTATCACCGAAGGTAGAGGTAAAAATTCTTGAGGCCCAAATCGTAAACAAGAGCTTGAAGAGTTCAACAGAAACGTTCAGCCAGGCGACACACCTGGCGTGCGCTGGCGCGCGCGCGCTCGGCGTCCACGGTTGGCGAGCAGCGAGCACCGCTCGGCGTCCAATGGCGCGGCCAGCTGGCGCGCGCTCGGTATCCACTGGCGTACACTCGGCGTCCACTGGTGCGCGCTTGGCGTGCACCCAAGCGCGCCTGGCGTCCATCCGAACGTCCCGTCCAAGCCGAGCGTCAAAAGAAGCGTGCAGAAAAGCGTCACTCTCCTGACAGGCGTCAAAACAAGCGAGATACATCTCGGAGAGAAATCCGACTGCACGAAACAGTCTCAGGAGAAGGGTTGATCGTGTGAGAATACGAGGGGCGAGGGAAACGCCTTCTTATTCTCACAGTAACAAAGCTCGGACGTCCGCTCTCAAAAGCGTCCTGCTACTAAGACTTCTTTTTCATATTTCTCGGTGGAAAGACGTACACGTGATCAGGCGACGTTTGCCTTCTTACTTCTCACTGGAACGCATAACGAGAGAGAGAGGACGTGAAGCGTCCTCTTCTAAAAAGCTTCTATTTAGAGGGCGCGAGTCCTTCCGAAAGCTCCAACCCCTGCGCGGGGAGGACGCTTCGGAGGACGAGAAGCAATCCTTCAGGATTCGTGCACGTGCACGCACTTAGGCAGTCTGGGGATTTTCATCAGAAAACTGCCGAAGGCACGCCAGATCGGTGGGGGTTCCTCGTAACCCTCCTTCGGCTTTCGACATGCTCTCTCCCCGGTCCTGGGAGTCAAGCAGAGGTCCCGGCCTAGAGGCCGAAATAAGGCCAATCTGACGCACCCTCCACTACACAAGGGGCACTGTCACTGCACTTAGCCACTTCACTATTGCTCTCTAAAGCAAGCACTTTCGATTCTAAGATACGAATCGAAAGAGTATTAGAGAAAGGGCAATAACCTCTACAGACACTGTTTAGGGCCCGAAGGCAACATTACAGGGTTATGAGAAACAATAACAGAAGTAGCACTCTTCACGACAATGAAGGAGAGCGATCACCTCTCGCAGACATATTCATAACCCGTAGGCCATACTACAGGGTTAGGCAAAAAAAAGTCTACAGGAAGGTTAGCCGGTTCACTACCCTGACTTTTGTTTACTGATTAATTGCGTACATACGAATCATACGTTTTCCTTACGGAATTAGACATGTTTACTGATTAATTGCGTACATACGAATCATACGTCTTCCTTACGGAATTAGACAAAGTCTCACACTCCTTACATGACAAATCTCAACAAAGAAGCAAGACTCATACCCCTCGTGCATACCAAGTGCGGATCTACCGAAGCTTTCGGTAGCCACACCCTATCTTTGCAGACAACACCCTCTGAAACTAGCCTAACTAGATTCAGATATCTTATGCAAAAATGAATCAAATTCAAATCAATTTAAGATAGCGTATGCCTAGCCACAAATCCAAGTAAATAAATTAAAAGACAATTAGGATACTTAGCGGCAAGGAAGTTTCCAAAATCTAAGACGGAGGTACTGGAAACAGGTGTTTCCAGCACCGGCGACAGAAAAATTATGAATAGAAAATGGGAATGGTTCCTGATACCCGCCTCCCAGCGGCGGGAATGGGTACTAACCACCTGGCCGACCACTGCGTGTGTCGGAAGTTTTTAAAATTCTGTCGGACTTCAGAAAATACAGCTATATATATATCTGACAGGTAAGTTTCATGAACAAAATATATGTTTACATTTTAAAATAAAACAAACCATGCTTAGAGAAAGGCAATCATGAAGAGCATAAAAACAAGCAAAAATCATTAACCTATGAAAAATCAAGGTGATGAAATTACTTATGTAGGAAAAGTCAACAAACAGGCTACTTGCAGATAGTTAAATACTTTGATTCCCATCAACATCTATAACAGTAATACAAGGAACATTTTACAGAAAAAACAAGTGCATTATAATTTATTGATCATTTATTTTTTTGCCTTGTGCGGTTTACTTGGCTTGCGTTGAAAGAAACCTTACGATGAAATCACTGACGATGTGATCTATTACAAAGTAATTACAATGCGGTGAAAATGTATGAGATGTAATTACCATGCAATGAAATTACCACAGTGTAATTACTGCGATGAAATTACAGTGAATCGTAAATTTTTCATTCAATAGCAGTGGGATTCCATAAGTATCATGCCTTTCTGCTACTTTAATATGAAGTAGTGTAGTGTAATAAGGCCACTTAGTCATCATATCTTGAAACTCTCATAGAGGCCCAATGCATAAATGCTACTAAACAATGAAATCGTTGTACACATTTCCAAAGTTTACATCCATACATACTGACTGTGAAACTAAGTATGAAGAGAGTCAACACTTTTAGCTAATGAAAACTTGCAAAGTACAGTGGTACCTCGAGATACGTAATTAATCCGTTCCGAGGCGGCCTTCGTATCATGAGTTTTTCATATCTTGAACCGCATTTTACATGTAAAATGCCTAATCCGTTCCAAGCCCTACAAAAACACCCAAGTAAATTATATTTCCAGGCCTACAACACATGTTCTAGGGTTACGACGCCGATCCGACGGAAGAAATATGACTCCAAAAAGGCAAAATACTGTACATACTTGAGTAATATTCAACTGAATGTAATGTTCAACCCCCATTTTTACTGCATATATTAGGACTTTAGCATATGTCCCTTAGCAATAAGCCTAGCCTATATTAGCGGTTGCTACTGTAGCCTAGTCTATGATTCTGACATCTAAACCTAAGAAGCTTAAAGCTTAGAATATGCCAATAAAATGTATAAATAATCAGTATGTACTCATTTCAAATAATTATTGATTAATCATTAACTATAATACACAAACAAACAAAAAAACCTTCCCATCGTTTGTTTATATTCAGAATCAGCTCTTACGAGTACCAAACGAACGCCAAGCAATCACTTTTCCTGGGGCACAGAAAGCCATAAATTTTCATTAGTATCTCTCTTCAACTAATGAAACTACCAAACAGTATAATAACCATTCATTTCTATTCTTTATTCTATCTTTACCTAATGGAGATACCGAGTTACTGACAGCTATAATGAAACATATACGTAACATAATATTAAAACAGAAGAAGAATTCTAAAAAATACGTATTTGTTGGCTTTGATGATAGCAGTCTGATTTATTTTATATTTTATGATATCTAATTCACAATTTTTTTATTAAATGTATTGCACTTACTCATTTCAAATAATTATTAAGTACCCATTAACTATAATAAACAAACAAAAAAAAAAGCTTCCAAACTTCTGTTTACATCCAGCACTTATGAGTATCGAACGATCGCCAGGCAATCACTTTTCCTAGTACACAGTAAGCCATAAATTTTCATTATCGCTCTTCAACTACTGAAACTACCAAACAGTATACTAACCATTCATTTCTATTCTTTATTCTATCTTTACCTGATAGTTTTTTTTTTTTATTAAATGTATTGCATAAATAAGTTTTTCAATTTACAGCATCCTTCTACCAATAGAATACTTAAAGCACAAGGGGTAGATGCTGACCAATAGGAGAGCAGGATCTTATGGGGTGACTAGCATCAGGAACCAATGGGAGAGTGGGAGGATGGTGGCGAGGTTACTCAGTAGGCGGCGCAGGAGTTTTAAAATTGTTCTCGGTGGTCCGGGCGAATCTGGGGATTTTACAGCAACAACCTTTCATAACTTAAGCAATTTTCGTATATAGAGCCGTAAAATTTTTCGTATTTGCTTTCGTATCTTGAGTTTTTCGTAAGTTGAGCCTTTCGTATGTCAAGGTACCACTGTACTGTAATTCTAAACTACAGTGTTTTTACATGTTTTTCTACAAAATATTTGCTGTAACTATAAATAGCCTTATTCCTTGCAAACAGCTCTGGCTGCACCAGTCTGATCTATATTTGGAAAGTAAAAAAGACCTTATTCTCTTTCTTTCATACATCCTTATTGAAGTGTGCCCAAAAAGTTTATGATTAGAGTTTGTTGAATAAAATGTTTTACATCAGTTGTTCATATAATTCTGTTGACCATTTGGATTATTTAACCATCTGTTAAATCATCCTAATAACAATGGGAGCTTCTGCGAGGCATCACATACATTCATAATGGAAGCCGTGAGTATAAATAGACAGGATGTTCACCTAAAACCAGGCAAGAAGACAGATACTTCAGTGCAATTATACACCTCTGTGTGTGCCAGAAACATGAGGAATGAGGGCCAGGAAAAATATAAGGATAACTGACCCACATGCCTCCCAACTGGTGAAACATGACCAACTAAGATGATTGGGCTAAATGAATATACCTCAGGAGAGTTATGGGTAATATCTCATTTCCCAAATCTTGCAAAGGTGTTCTGGCAATGACAAATACCTGCTCCAAGTTTGGAAGAGAGCTATATTAAACCTGAAAACCAGGGACAATGAATGAGTTCAGACCTTGTGTGCTTTGATCTTGAGCTGAGAGAGATCTTTGCACTTGTGAAGTGTCCACGTAAGCATAAGAAACATTGCACAACTTAATCTGAAACTGAGTTTTTTGACACTAGAAAAAATTTGTGACCTGTGTGAAGGAAAAGGAGAAAAGGATAAGGGTTCAAATTCTAGGTCCCTTGGAAGTTTGACCTGATGGCATTCACCAGAGATGACTGTCATCATTTTAAAAAAGGCTAATAAGGCTAGAATAGAAAATAAAACCATGGACAAGCCAAGTTTTCCTGAAGAATGAATTTTGGTCATGAAACCACAAACAGAAGTCTGATAGAAGACCAATGGCTAGAATGAGACAAGCCAACAGTGCATGAAACTTGCAAATACTTAAAAGAGGAGACGGGCTAACAAAAACACTGTCCAGAGAGTTACTTCCAGTAATGAGGTGTCTGCACAAGGCTTAAAATGAGGTCTAAGGTTTAACAGTACAATTATTTGGCATTAAAATAACACCATAACTGACATTACTACAACAAAAAACAAATTTACTGCCTGAAATGAAAGAAAATTATTTCCTCTAAGCTTATAAGGCTTAAGCCAGAAAACTGTTGTACTGCAGACAAGTTTTAAACCCATTTCTCCAGGAAACAAAAGGACTCCCAGCACTGGAACTGAAGCTTTGAATTGAGGAGTACACCATTTATTACACCAAACAATGAACAGTAACTATGTGAGAAATTTTAAATCATTTACTTCAATTTTTGTCATTTAAATAAATATAAATGCTTTAAATAGTATATTTCATTTACTTGCTAACTACACACTGTCTTGTAAGCATTACCAATCAAGTCGGAATCAAAGAAATAAGGTCTTTATTTTGCAATGCAAAACTTGCGCGCAAGAAAGCATCGCTTCACTTCACGATTTCCCTCGCAGCTGACTCATCACCTGAAACACATGGTCTTCAGGTAAAGGCCATCTCAAGTGGCTATAGGGAATGCTTCCCTCATCCTCAAGAATTATCAAACTGCAATGTTAAATCTAATGGATGAATGATCTATTCAGTTAACAAGAATTCCCGGGACTTTTGAATTCACGGAGATCCCCACCTATTCTTCGACAAAAAGCCTACCCGCCTGCCACACAGTAGTTACTGCCTAACCTCCTTCTACGCTGAAAGTACTAATTCCTTATGTAAAGGACCGAGGGTTTGTATATCGTGGAGGAACAATTGAATTTTCGACTGCCAGGTAAGAAAGCTTACAGTTAATGTCATTGTTTGGTAAGTCACTTATGTAAAACTGCATTATTTTATCAGTTTATCAAATTCCATTATAACAACAAAGCATTACACCAAAACTCCTTAAGATCTAGACATTTCTGGGCTTTAGAACAGAACAATGGTACCTAAAATATGTTTAAATGTCTTTGATACCCTATCATTATGTTTGTTAGCTTACACATTAAAAAGTCTAACAAAATTTAATAAATTATCCCAAATATTAGGTTAATTTTCATAGATTGGAAACATCAGCTTCCTTACTAGTATACATACATTGTCCTCAAGTGTGTAATCAGGAATGTCGGGGTATATAAAAATCCGAACATCCTCTGGTGCAATGACAGCTGCATGAACAGCTGTACTTTTTCCATCAATTTCTTTGGGGTGTTTTAGTATGTCAATCTTACAAGGTAGCTGTCAAAAAGAAAAAAAAAATTACCACTGTACTGAGAAAAATCTTATTAATTCTAAAATTACAGAATCTCTGCTCATGCTCTTAACAATACATAAAGGATTCTTTTATCTATAGGGCTTTGATAGGTCAAACTGTCATGAGAGACTTTCAATTACAATACTGAATTACAAAAACCATTTAACTGCAACTTTACACTTCTTTACATGTATTCAGGAATAAGATGCTTTTAAAATCACAATTTTTGAACGTAAATTGTATTTTTCCTAACTATACAAACCTGAGGTCCTTTACATTAGGAATTACTTTCAGCATAGCTGGAATTACGCCTGTTAAATTCTTGAACAAGGTGGTTAGGCAGTAACTATCGTCTGGTAGGCAGGTAGGTTAGTACAACATCTTTGTTGACCTCTCTGTCTTCCTCCACGAAACTCTTGGGTTTGAAGAGGAGAGAAAGACCTATTGGTGTTAACTTGACACTCCCTAGAACGCTTCGATGATTGCGCCAACAGATCGTTGGTCGCTTTCTTCTGAAGATACGACAAAATCTGATGTAAAAACTCTTCTGAGGAAAGGTGCTTCTTGTCCACTGGGGCAAAAAGCAAAGCCAACTTCTGTTGTGGTTACTCCTTTAGTAGTAAAGGATCACCACAAATCCCTCTTCTTCAAGATACAAAACAAGACGAGAGATGCTAATTCCGCTGATCCATCTCTAACGCCCTTGTTCGCACAAGACAATACCCCTAGTAAGTCATTGTTGGGTCATCTTCTACCTTTCTGGCTAATGCCCCGATTGTCCAGTCTAAGAAGCTATAAACTTCTAAAACCTTGAAAATACTCTTAGTGAGGTGATCCACTTTCACTGACAAGAGCATAAATTTGGCTGAAGAAAAAGCTGACCACCTAGCAGAGTCGATGAGGCCTGAGAAATCTCCTGATGTCATAAAAATGGTGCTCTTCTTAACCAGCTTGGCAGGAGGAGCAGCAAAAGAAGCTTTACCCATCTCTCTCTTTAGTGCTAGCCAGGAGTCCACGTCTCTCAAGACTTTCTTCGTTGGAGAGAGTACCTAGTTGGGTAGACAAGCTGTCTGGAGCAGGTTTCTTCATAAGGTCATAAGGAAAGTATAAGCAGGTTATGCTGGAGCTGCAGGTGAGAAAAAATTAGGGAAGTTGTCAAGAAAGTACCTTAACATTGTTGAATAGGCAGACGAAGGACTTGAGTCCTGTTCCTCCTCTTCCTCGTCTGAAGAGATAGGTGATAACCCCGTTTCTTCTGCTTGCGAAGGGGTAGGAGCTTTCTGCAACAGACATGATATTATCTATTTGTCGTTTCAGGGGAGCAAGCGAAGGATCCGAAGCTGAAGAATATGACTAAGAGCGGGGTGAGACCGCTCTTGACTCGGGCGCCTCGTAACTGACGTTGGTCGTTCGGCCGAATGTGAGCGTCGCATCATAACTGGAGAATTGCGACCAGGAGACCAAGGCAAATCCAGGATAGGTTTGGACCTAGTGACCGAAGAAACTCGCTTCGAAGTATCTGTCCTATGCTTGGCTGAAACATACTGTCGCTCCATCCTGGGGAAGGATTCAGGACTGTCCCAAGCGGAAAGGGACCAGGGAGCCGATGAAGATTGAGGACTAAAGACGTCCCCTTTCTTCTTCTTAGGAGGAGGAGACTTAGATACATCCTTGGACTGCCTCTTGAGGGGGTGCGACACATCTTGAAATTGCTCACAACGACTCTCGTTGGGAGTCCAGCTGTCCGACTCCGACAACAGATAATGTATACTGAATGAAACGCCTTTCCAGCAACTCTCGGTTGACACCTGGGAATTTGCAGTAGGTTTGACTGAGGGGGCGACTGCCTGGGTGTAAACCCCACCGGCCCTCCCTTTGACCTCCAGTGTGTCTTCTCTCCGGTGCTGGGGAGTGGAACAGTGACCTTCTTCTAGGAGCACTGGCGGGCCAGACAGCCACCTCCTCTACACAATCACTAAGCACTTCACTAACACTCTGATTGCCTTTTTCCATTAAGGCTTAAACAGAAGCACCAGGTTCCATCACTACACTTGCTAAAAGTTCGAACTTATCGAATTTTGACTCGAGGGTAGTCATGGTGTTGGGATTGGGAGCAAGCAAACCTGGAAAAGGAATTAATAGCACAGGAGCAGGAGGAGAAATGACTGGAGAATTAACAGGAATTACAAGAGAAATAATCATGTTATCTTCTACCAATTTGGCAGCCTGAATATTATCTAAACTAGATCTATTTTCTGCCCTAACAGCTGCTTTCCTCTTTCTGTCCTTATCCATTTTGTCCTGATGGTACCTAAAGATTTTCTATTTCTTGTCATCCTAATAACGACATTCAGCACAAGTATTCTCTTTCTTGCACTCTTGGCTGCTACATCTACTACACCTGGTATGTGAAACATAGAAGGATTTTACTAACCTGGTCTTACATCCATCTACACAAAACCTAACACTAGTGTTAGAATCTGACATAGCAAAATATGTGCTAATGCAAAAAAAAACCCAGAGTACTTCACTGGGAACTCTGAATTAATCAACCCAATCTGTTGGAAAAAAGGCTGCCTAAACCCACCGATGTTGACCGGGAGCTGGCAGGAAACGAATTGAAGCTCTCTGCCAGGTTGTTACCTACATATACTCCCTGGTAGTGGGCGGGGCATTATAACCACACCATAACCGGAACTAGCGCTAGCGTAAATTTTCGATTGTTAGGCTGCCATAGGTAGAAAGCTCTAAGCTATATAATTACTGGGTAAGTCCCATATACAAAACCAAAATTATTGTAAGCAAAAGCTAGAGTATTAGATCTCCTAAATGATGATTAGTACTTCAAGTTGAAGTACTTTAGATTATAACTTGCATGACTTTGTACTTCACAATTGGACATCTTTTAATGCCAATTTTGTATGGCAAACATAATTCATCCTGTTTTCAAATAATATTACAACTATTCATTTGAAGATTTAAAATACTAAAATACATTTTAATATATACAATATCATATTCAAATATTACACAGCATTATGCTTACACTGCAAAGAATCAACTTGCACAAACAAACAGCCATATACTCTACATACCTTGATTTTGGGTACTCTATCAGCAATAGTTATCACTGGGATGTAGCATGTATAGCAGAAATATTTTCTTGATTTTCCACACTTAGAACACAATTCACGGCCAGTCAGCTCATTAAGAAACTCTGAATTGCTTATTTTCATTCTTTCAAATGGCTCTTTTATGTCTCTAGGTTTCATCAATCTAACCTGCTCTGCTTTGAACTTCCGCAGGTCTTTCAGGTCTCTTTTCTGTATTGCTTTCTGACTAAAGCCATTTTGGATAGTTAGAGATGTTGCATTTACATCTGATGGGTCTGACAAAGACTCACAGTTGGGAATCTGGAGATCACTCTTTACACTGTGAGCATTCATCATGTAAAGCTAAATAACTGTTTGACTGAAATTCACATGAAGTGCATCTGTAAAGAAAAAGACAGCAGACTTTTAAAATGGCTAGGAGGCTTTTGGGTTAATAATAATAATAAATGGTCTTGTTATTTTCATAAGGAAGTAACATTTATAGGTTTATACATATCAAAATCACAATTTTTGAAAGTAAATTGTATTTTTCCTAACTATACAAACTTGAGGTCCTTTACATAAGGAATTACTTTCAGTACCAGCTGGAACTTGGTCATAAGATTCTATAGCAAGGTATTTAGACAGAAACTGCTTGTCCGATGGTCGGGAGCCCCGCCCAACTGGATGTAAATATTCCACTTTGCTTTAGGCCCAGGAACAGAGTGAGGGGTGGCATGAGGTGGGCCTATATGTAAAGGACCTCAGGTTTGTAAAGTTAGGAGAAATACAATTTACTTTCAAAAATTGTGATTTGTTTAAATACGTTATACAAACCATCGGTCTTTTACATAAGGAAGACTCACTTATTGGTGGGAGGAATCTGAGTCTTGTGAACAGACTGGTGTTGGCCCAACCTAGGCTCCCTCCCTGGTAATAAGAGCAAGGGGGGGAACCTAGCCTCTGTCCAACTGATCAGAGTGAGACATTGCAAGATCAATGGGCAGACCTCTGGACCAATTCACAAGAGGGAGGAGGCATGCATACCTCTTATGAATAGCAAGCAAGAACTTCAAGGCATAAGTAAGAGGCCAAATAAAAAGAATTGGGTTTGTCTCTTACTGCTGTCCACTTCCCCCCTTGTTAGGGAAGGGACGGATAAATGCTTCTATCCCTAACTAAAGAGGTAGAATGGAGCTCAGTCACATAGCTTACCTGCACTGTCATCATGTCCAGCATGTGACGACCACTACCCTCTGCCTGCAGGAAGAGGGAAGAAAAGAGAAGGAAGAGAAGCCAGTCACACTCTCATTCATTCTCCATTCACATGATATCACAAGGACGAGATGCAACCTGGTCCTGTTAAAGAAGCTGAGTAAGCTACACAACTTGTTGAACAGCCACCACGGGTCCCAAGGAAAAAGTGTCCAAGGACCTATGGGTAATATCCCCGAAGGTAGGAGGAGGTGAAGGTGGTCTGGTTGGACCACACCCTTGCCTTCAGCACTTGTGCAACTGACAAGTTCTTGTGGAATGCAAGGGTAAGACCATTACCTCTAACTTCGTGGGCTCTTGGACGAAAGGTACAGGTGTTGAAACTCCTTCCGAGTCGTACGCTTTCCAGATTACCTCACGAAGCCAGAGAGAAATAGTGTTCTTTGACACTTCTTTCTTGGTCACCCCGGTGCTAACGAAGAGGCATCGACACTCAAGCCTGAGATGTCGAGTTCTTCTCAGATAGCGCCGTAGCACTCTAACAAGACAAAGTAGCATCTCTTCCACATCATTACCTGTAAAGTCCTCTAGGGAGGGGATCGTGAAGGACTTGAATCTGACGTCAGGAACCGAAGGGTTCTGAGTCTTCACTACAAAATCTGGGATGAAGTTAAGTGTAACCGATCCCCATCCCCTCGAGTGTTTAACGCTGAAGGAAAGACCATGAAGTTCCCCTACTCTCTTCGCTGATGCCAGGGTCAGCAGAAAGACAGTCTTGAGGGTCAGATCCTTGTCTGACGACTCCCAGAGAGGCTCGTAAGGTCTACGAGTCAAACTCCTTAAGACAAGAGTCATGTCCCATTAGGGGGCCTGGGTTCCCTGGGAGAGTATTTCCATGGAAGAGGAAATATCCACTCCTTGCAGCTTAAGGACTAGAGCCAGGGTGGCTCTGTATCCTTTAACCATGGATACAGAGAGCAGCTTCTCTAAACAAAGAAAGACCAGGGAATCCGCTACCTGCTAAAGAGTGGCTCTGAGCGGAGAGAGACCCTGTCTACGACACCAACCACAGAAGACAGACCACTATCCCAGGTATTCTGCTGCAGAGGACTGTCTGAGGTATCCAGCCATTTCTGTTGCTGCTCAGCGAGAAAAGCCTCTTGCTCGCAAGAGATGGTGGATAACCACCAGCTGTGAAGACACAGGGAATGTACTACCTGGTGGTACCATTCCATGTGTGGTTGACACAGCAGGTTGTGCCATGGGGGTATCTCCAGGTCTCCAGATACCAAACAGCCTGAGACCATTTGGGTGCCACCAGAATCATCTGAAGATTGCTGGTGACCAGCACCCTGCTGATCACTGCAAATCAGACAGAACGGGAGAAAGGTGTACACTTGGAGGTTGTCCCACGGGTGTTGGAACGCGTCCTCTGCAGCCACCCATGGGTCCAGCACAGCAGAGAAGGAAACCAGAAGTTTTCTGCTGTGCTGGGTGGCAAACAGATCCACTACTGGATGCCCCAACAGGTCGAACAGCCTTTCTGCCATGTCTGGGTGTAGAGACCATTCTGCCCCAATCACCTGATTTTGGCAGCTGAGCTTGTCCGCCACTACATTCCTCTTGCCTGGAATGTATCTGGCCGACAGCTATACCGAGTGAGCTACTGCCCACTCATGCACCTGCATTGTCAACTGGTGTAACAGGAGGGACACTAGGCCGCCATGTTTGTTGACGTATGCCACTACTGTGGTGTTGTCGCTCATCAGCACCACCGAGTGTCCCATCACCCGTTCCTGGAATTCTAGGAGTGCGAGAAACGCTGCCTTGAGTTCCAGGAAGTTGATGTGAAGGTGCCTGTCGTGTTGGTTCCACACTCCTGAAACCAGCAACTCTTCCAGGTGTGCGCCCCAACCCTCGGTCGATGCATCTGAGAACAGAAGCATCTCCGGAGGGGGAGTGCCTATTAAGAGGTTCCTGTCATCTAGCCACCAGGCTAGATCCTCCCATACTTCTTCCGTAAGAGAAACCAGGAAGGATTGCAGATCCTGCACCTGTAATCAGCACTCCTTCAGTTTCCATTGCAGAGACCCCAGGTGAAGACACCCGTGAGGGACTAACTTCTCTAACGACGACAGGTGACCGATCACAACCTGCCACTGCTGAGCTGGCTGTTCCTATCGTGACAGAAACTGATGAGCTGCCTCTCTGAACCTGCTGATCTGCCAGTCTGCGGGGAAGACTTGTGCTGCTACCATATCGATCAGCATGCCCAAGTACTTTATCCTCTGCTTGGGCTCGAGATCCAACTTCTCTAAATTTATCATGATCCCCAGATCGCGACAAAAGTCGAGGTGATCTCTGTCCTGACCAGCCAATCGTTGAGATATCTCATCAGACATTTCCTGACTGAATGGGCCCAAGCCGACACCAGAGTGAACACTCACCTGAACACTTGAGGGGCGGTTGAGAGACCGAAACTAAATGCCCTGAATTGGTACACCATCCCATCAAGGATAAAGCAAAGATACTTTCTGGAGGACTGATGGATGGGTCTTTGGAAATACGCATCCTTCAGGTCCACCGAAAGCAGGAAATCGTTCTCCCTAATGGAATCGAGCATTGAGCGTGACGTTTCCATCGTGAACTGAGTCTGGCAAACGAATCGGTTCAATGGAGAGAGATCTATCACCGGTCTCCGGCCCCCAATAGACTTCTCCACCAGGAAAAGTAGGCTGTAGAACCCCGGTGACAGTTCTCGTACGATTTCCACAACTCCTTTGCTCAACATTGTCTACACTTCTTATTTCAGTGCTACGTCCCTGGCCAAACCGGGAATGTATGTTTGGAGATGGACTGGGTGTGACGTGAGGGGTGGCCTCGACTTGAAGGGAAGTAGATATCAATCCTAAAGGACATCCACTACCCAGGGGTTGGCACCGTAGCGCTGCCAAGTTGCCCAATGGCTCGCTAGGCACCCCCCAACTTCCAGCAGCAGGTGAGGGGGAATGCCGTTCCTAGCATTTCCCTCTCTTCCCCTTTTGCTTAACCCCCTTCCTGTGAGAGGAGGAGGGCTGAGTCTTTCCATGCGCTACCCTCGATAGTACCGACGTCTTAGGAGCAGAGGAAGAGCTAGCTAAGCTCTGAGGCTTAGCCACAGTTGTACATGATTGGCCAGAAGTCTTCACAACTGCCTGGTGTACTAGGCGATCGCTATCCTCAGCTCTTCACTTTTCCACCGCAGCTTCCACCATCTCTCTAGGAAAGAGAGAGGAGGAACCCAGCAACGGTCCATTCCTAAGACCCATCGTTGCCTCTTGACCAGCCACCCTGGATACGTGATTCAGGACTGCGTCCCTCCTCCTCAGTACCAGGTTGGCAGTCTGGTGGGCCAGGTAGGAAATAGCACTACCTCCAGACTGGCAGTCTCCCAAACGCCGAGTCTTCCCCAGGAACTATAGATCCCGAGGAAGCGGTGACTCTGGATACTGTGAGGGACCACAGATCCAGTCAGGAGACGGCCTGGAAAGCTGCCATGGCAGTGGATTCCAGGGCCATTGCCTCGTGCTGCGAGAACCAGAGGTTCTCTGACAGCAGGAGTTGCAGAGGCAATCCCGAAGTTAGGTGAGCTAACTCCGGGTCAACCTGCTTGGTTGGCTATGGGTCTGACGAAGGCACATAGAAGTGCCGCTGGCGAGGCAGAGAGGGGAAGCAGCTTGTCTGACCTGCTTGCCCTAAGTGAAGCTTCTTGTCCCGAGACAAGAGCGTTCACCTGATCCAGCACACCGTCAGCCAAGGAAGACCAGGGTAGCCCTAAAGATGGTCTAGGTTCCTTCTTTGGACCCCAGAATGACTCCAACTTAGATGGATGGTCAGAGGGGGCAATGACCTCTGCGAAAGACCTCTGTATCTTGGGAGTGACTGTGTCCTGAGGCGACGGACCGTCAGATCCATCCAGGACAAGTCCTTCCCGAGACACTCTTCCTTCAGCAGGAAGAACCTCGCCAGACCCCATGTGGTCTCCTCTAACCACTTGAGCGTACGACCTGTCAGGTCCTAAAACCAAACCAGGCACATAGGCTCTCGTGGCTGGACTGTAAGGATTGCGCTCCTCACGGTCACTCCTGAGGAGGAGGTTGAAGGGACAGGTGAGGTAGACCTGACACTCCCACTGGGGGCCCTTGGAAGTAGAGGGGGAGGAGGTGGCTGACGATGACGACGAAGACGAAGAAGACAACAATGACACCTTCCTCTTCTTTGACTTCTTTGCCAACTTCCTCAGAACAGCAGACAGGTCTCCCATCCAGGACGGAGCTGGGGCGGCTACCGAAGCAGTGGGGCCAAGCTCCACCTGGGAAGGAGGACCTGAAGGAGCAGCAGCACTTCCATGGGCAGGAACAGGGGCAGCAGGCACAGTGACAGCAACAGGAGGTAGGTCCAGGGGTGAACTCTTCGGACACTCAAAAACAGGTGGAGGAGTGAGGACAGCAGAACCTGGGGGAGGAGGAGGGTAATACTCCACCTTGGAGATGCGTGGCACTGGTACCTGCACCACAGCAGTGGGGGTAACCATCGTAACGTGCTGGGTGTAGACCAGGTGAGTTGGTGCCGCGTACCCTAGAGTAGACACTGTCGTGGTCGTCCTCAACTCCACCACATGCGGGACTGGGACTGCAGCTAGATGGTGTAGGAGTCCCTGGATGCTTGGAGTGCTGGGAAGATTCAGCGATTGCCATACCTGCTGCAGATCCCCACACGTGGAGGCAGACAAACCTGAGGAAGAAGGAACAGTCGGGTAAATGGGGGGAGTTCCTGTTCGCTCAGAGGGGGAAGGATCCCCCCACCAAGCAGACAGAAGTTCCCGAGTACAACTCTAGGTCGGCATGTCTTCCTCCCTCCTCTGCACACGACAGATCGAGTGAAGAGGCGGAAAGAGACATGTCCCCCGAAGGAGTGAGAGCCATGCGAGGAAGCTTACGAGGGGGATGGAAGAAGGAAAGAAGACTACGTGTCTGTAACCAGCGGTGTCGAGGGAGAACTTCCCGACGACACCTTGGCTAACTTACGTGGCTTTTCCTCCTCTCGTATCTCCCCCACTGCTCCTCCGACCAGAAGATACAAGTGTCACAAGTTAACTCCTTATTACACTCACGCCCTTGGCACCTTGCGCAGAGGGTGTGGGGATCCACATCTTCACTGGAGCGAAATGCACCACACTTTCTACCCCCCACTCCAAGACATATTCTACGGTTGGATGGGGGGTGTAAGGGCTTATTTGTCACAATCTTATCAGAATCAGACAAAATAGACCAAAAAAAAAACCACAGGCAGAAATATCCACAAATACACAAGAAAAAAGGCAAAATGTAAAAAAGAACATAGAACAGTCTCACGACAGAGATGGGCAGAGAGGTAAACAACACGGCTGCACCCGACAGTGTGGCGGGATCACAAGATTAAAAACTGCCGGGAAAATCTCCCCCATATAAACCTAATCACTCCAGCTGCCAAACCCACCCTCAGTCACACTTTCCTCTTACATTACAGAATACAAGCAGGACAATTGACCTATACTTACAAAAAAAAAAAAAAAAAAAAAAACACGTCTACTCACCCAACTCCAGATACGCCAGGCTATGCTGTGCTGTCTGCTGGTCAAGGTCACTGAGACAACAACAACAACAACAACCAAGAACCACAACCCAACAACCCTGGACCACAACTCAACAACACAACAACAACAAGGAACACAACCACAACAAAAGACCAATGTACAAACAATCACCAACAACAAAAAAAGGAATCACAACAGCTCACGAACAACAACCCTCAACAACTCACAACCACACCAAGAAACCACAACAGCCCCCCAACAATAACCCTCAACCACAACAACTCTCATATAACTCAACAGAAACTCACAAGCACAACAAATCCAACAGCACAGGCACAATAACTCCCAAGCAAACAACAAACTCAACAGCAACTAACAACAAATAAAAAACACACAACTTATCTGACTTTCAATGCCTTCAATAGACTGCTGCCGACACTACTATCACCAGCTCTCACCAAAGACTGACCAAAGACTGCCTTAAAAGACTCACTCAAACCACAGATCTCTAAACTCCAACAGCACCAGCAGACAACCCTGAACTCACCAACAGCCAATTCAGTCGCTAACCATCCAACCACCAATTACCTTCTCTCTCTCTCTCTCTCTCTCTCTCTCTCTCTCTCTCTCTCTCTCTCTCTCTCTCTAGGGGACACAGACGTTGTCAAATGGAACTCCATAATGGCAGTCGAAAGCAAAGTGGAATGTTTACATTGTCGGGCGGGACTCCCGACCATCGGACAAGCAGTTACTGCCTAACTACCTTGTTTGTTTGTATGGTGTTTTTACGTTGCATGGAACCAGTGATTATTCAGCAACAGGACCAACGGCTTTACGTGACTTCTGAACCACATCAAGAGTGAACTTCTATCACTAGAAATACACATCTCTTACCCCTCAGTGGAATGCCCAAGAATCGAACTCGCGGCTACCGAGTTGGCACGCCAACACCATACCGACCATATACAGTATATGCTAATACGTATTGTTCAAATGAGCACTGGGAAGGCTGGGAAGGATGTGGCATCGATGCTGGTACGAACGGCACCTCAGTTGGTCGACGCCATATTGGATTTAAAAACTGCCTTGAAAACATATTTTACAAAGACCTCACATGCTTATTTTAGGGTAAAAAACCGCATGGTACAGGGGTGGACCATGTTCGATCAATGAGTACAACCCCAAGAAAAGTACATTATAACGCGTCCTGACACCGGAGTAAAGGTCTGTAGCTCCGTTTCTCACCAACAACAAGTCGCGTCTGATGCCCATCTCCGATGTCAGGACGCGTTATAATGTACTTTTTTTGGGGTTGTACACATTGATCGTACATAGTCCACCCCTGTACCATGCGGTTTTTTACCCTAGTTTGTATGGGGCTTTTATATATCACATTATGTTTACGAAACTTCAATCTTTTGAATGTTATGCTTAAAGATGTAATTGTATTCTTGTTTCACCAATTAAATATCAAGTGAATAGGGCTGATCCACCCGATGACGATGGATCCAAGGCGGTGTTTCCCCCTATAGTATTTGTTAAGAGTTACTTCACAGCATGATGGAAGGGAGTGGAGATACCTAAAGTTTAATACCTAGTAGGCAGTGGCGGCTCGTGGCTACCATTCTAGGGGGTGCTGTTACATATATATATGTTTTTTTAATTGTGTGATATTAACTGCATAAACATGCACAAACCCACATTATACACACGCACACATATATACATACTTATATATAATATATATATATATAATATATATATAATATATATATATATATATATATATATATATATATATATATATATATATATATATATATATATATATATATATATATATATATATATATATTATATATACGTATGTAGTATGTATGTATGTGTGCGTGTATAATGTGGGTTTGTGCGTGTTTATGCAGTTAATATCACGCAATTAAAAAATATATATAGGTATGTAACAGCACCCCCTAGAATGATAGCCATGAGCCACCACTGCTATAGTAGGTAGCCTAGTTATGAGTTAATTCACAGCAAGACGGAAGGAAAGGCGAGTGGAGATAAAGTTTAACACTAACATATGGCTGGGGGCTGAAGGGATATTGTTTTTGATCAGACTGGTTCTAATGGGACACTGCAACCGTCCTTTCATTAGGTATGGGCTAAGCACCAAGTCAGGTGCACTGATGACACTATCCACTACCTATAGGTAACCTATGCTGTGCAGCTCAATAGCCATCTCCCTCGTTTCTAGTACCTAGGATTAGGTAGCCCCTGGGGGTTGATTACAGTCGACCCCAAAAAATAAAAGTAGTAGGCTAGGTAGCTAAATTCTTAATATAGCCTAGGTAGTAGCTAAGCAACCCAAATACTACTATCCAGGTAGCCTATATAGCTAGCTACCTACTAGGCTAGGTACTAGCTGGTAGGAGAAACTGTAAATTCTTAATACCTAAACAACCCAAACACTAGGTACTACTATGTACTGGGTAGTACTATCTACCTAGGTAGTAGGTAGCTACTACTACCTACTAGCCTAGCCTAGGAAGGAACAATGAAACACCCCACAGTTGGTTAGCGATGCCTAGCGTTGGCCTTCAATTGAAGCATGTGGTTTTGGTCTTACCACTAAGATGTAGGTAATTATATAATTTACCACCGGTTAGCGTAAGTGACACGACAATGATACGAGCTCTGAGGAATTCAAGGGTCCTGGTCAGAGGTCACTTGTGTTTACAATCACGGTCACCATGGAAGGAATGATTGGTTGGTTATGGGTCGAGGCAATGTCTTTGCAACGGCGCCTCTTAATCTTGAGGGGTTTTTTTTATTTGTTGAGCTCTTTCATTTTTTCTCTCTTTTTTTCCACATCATGTATATGGTTTCTTTTCTTATATCATTATTACCTGTAAATAAAAATTTCCCAACTATGCCAATTTCCTTCTCTTCATAGGGTTGCTGTAGCCCAATTGCTTTAACACGTTCTTCTCTATAAGTACAACAATATAAGAAATGAAATATGTCTTCTATTGTATTATGGCAAAAAGGACAAAGGTGTTCTCATTCTGGTGCCTTTTTGCTATATTTAAATTAAGAGAGTTGGTTCTGGCTCTGAAGAGAAGTATTGAACCAGTAGAATTATCATAAGTTTCTTAATCTTTTATTTCTCTTTTCCACATTTTATATATATATTCACAGTCACTTTATTTTCCCAGTCTTCTTTCCACTTCACTGTATCCCAGATTCTGGCTTTGTCCTTTATTTCTGTTTTGGACATTCCTTCCAATTTTCTTAAATTGATTTTAATTTCATGGATGTACTTTTCCACTGTTTTCCACCATTTTCTTTCCTGGAGTGGATACAATACCTGCAGAGCTCCTTAAAAACATGGGGGAGGATGGAGTCATCTGGCTACTAGAGCTAATCGACATACTCTGGAATGGGCAAATGCCACCTGAAGACTGGAGAAGAGATCTAATATGCCCAATCTATAAGAAAGGTGACAAGACAAATTGCAGCAATTATAGAGGAATATCCCTAATGCCACATGCTTTTAAAGTATATGAAAGAATACTTGAAACTAGATTGAGAGGATATGTTGAACCAAACCTGGGTGAATGGCAAAACGGTTTTCGACCAGGAAGAGGGACAACTGATATGATTTTCTCCCTCAAGATGATATTTGAGAAGAGCTGGGAATGGGACAGGGATAGATATATTGCTTTTATAGATCTAGAAAAGGCTTTTGATAGAGTACCAAGAATGAAAATATGGGATGCCCTAAAAGACCCTTACTATGAAATCCCTGAGAAACTTATAAGAGCAATTTATAACACCTATCAAAACATCAGATCCAGAGTAAAAACAAATCAAGAGAATGAAGACTGGTTTGAAATAAAATCAGGAGTAAGACAGGGCAGTGTCCTTTCGCCACTTCTTTTTATATTGTTCTTAGATAAATGTATGAGGGAACTAGGTGAGGATGAAGCTGCAGATATGACCATCAACCTTATGTATGCAGATGACCATGCAATGATAGCCCTCAGCGCAGAATCTCTCCAAGAAAAAGTCAACAACTGGAACGCGATCTTAACAGCTAATGGAATGCGGATCAACAAGAATAAGACAGAGATCATGCACCTATCACGACCACCAAGTAACGTAGATGTAGAATTAGAAGGTCAGACATTGAAACAGTGTAGAAATTTCAAATACTTAGGAGTAGAGTTTAGTGACCAAAACGATTCAAAATTGGAAATAACTACCTGAATACAGAAATTCAGTAACAATCTGTATCTGCTCTACCCACTAATGAAAGACAGAAATATACCTCGCAAAGTGAAAACCATAATATACCTCTCTATTTTAAGACCAATATTGACTTATGGCCATGAATCATGGACATTAACATCAAGAACTAGAAGCCAACTTCAAGCAGCTGAAATGAAAGCCCTAAGACTCATAAAAGGTGTAACAAGACTAGATAGGCTACGAAATGAAGACATTAGAGGAGAACTGGGAGTGGAGGGGATACTAGATTTTGTGGAGAGAGGACAGCTTAGATGGTTTGGACACACCAAAAGAATGGAGGAGGAGCGATATCCTATAAGGTTTTTGGAATGGACACCGGAAGGAAGGAGACCGGTAGGGAGACCAAAAATGAGATGGCTACAAAACATAGAGAGAGGAGTAGAGAGGAGAGGCTCTAGTTTGCGGGAAGTTGATGAGATGAGGCTCTATGATGATCGCCAAGAATGGAGACTGTTCCTGAAGCAGGACGACTGACAAGCCTGGAGGCCTACCTGGCGTCTGGTGAGAAAGGTGAGAAAGCTGTAATTATTTTCTTCAGTAACTCTTTCCGTCCATTTAAAGTATTATTTATATAGCTTATCTTTCCACTCATAATTCTACTTTTCATGGAAGATGCTCCTATCTCCTCCCTTAATGTGGCTACTACTGTACTTCTACATGCTCCTAATATTTTCCTATATACTCCATTCTCTATTCTTTGCAATTTTTCTATTTCTGTGTCTGTTAACCACATTGGTTCCATATAAGACTGATGGTAGAGCTATATTTTTCCAGAATGTTTTACCTATTGGAACTTTGTTACAGCTTTTTTCTATCACGGAATAGGTTAGGATGGCTAACTTCTGTGCTTTATCCATCATTTCCTTTTTCTGTAGCTTAACAGATTTCTAGAATCGTTTACCTTTATTCCTAAATATGTTATGTTCTCCCTCACTTTTATATTCTCTATCTCTTCTGGTTTATCCTTCATATTGAAAATAATGATGCTGCTTTTCTCTTTATTTATTTCTAGCCCACATTTATTTCCTATATCTATCAAAATCTTTATATTTATTCTTGCATCTTCTATATTTCTTGCTAAATTAACCCATCGTTAGCGAAGAAAAGTGTCCCTATCTTTACTAATTCATTTTCAAATCCTGTCCCTTCCCCCTCCATTTTCTTAATTATTAAATACGTAATCAATTTGAAAAGTGAAGTAGAACCTGTGCAACCTTGCCTAATTCCACTGGTAATTTCCATTTCCTGTTCAACTCCCTCCCCTAGGTCTATTAGTGTGATATCTCCTTCATATATATTAGCTATACTGCCTCTATGATTTTTTTAATGTATTTTGAACTGTTTCATGACTTCGATCATAACTTCTCGTTTTTCTGAGTCAAAGGCTTTACTGTAATCGATAGCTATTACTATTAATGGTTTTCTATTCCTGTAGCTCTCTTCTACACAATATTGTAGTGTAAGGATATTATCTTCTATCCTACCCCCTCCTGTGAATCCTGCTTGGCATTCGTGATCTTGTTCATTCATTCTGTGGTGTGCTTCTATTTCGTCTTTTATCAGCATCATGAATACTTTGTATGATATATTTAATAAAGCTATTGGCCTTAAATCCTTAGCCCTTGGTTTCCTTTTCTTTTCTATCATTTTCGTTCTCGATTTCTTTCCAGATTCCGGCTTTTCTTTGATTTCCAGCTCTTTGTTGTAATATCTAACTAATACTTCTATACAGGTTTTGCTCTTCATTAATGCTTTGTAAAGCTCTGGTTTGATTCCATCTGGGCCTGCAGCTTTTTTAGCTTTGAGCTTATTTAGACACGCTATGACTTTTTCCTTGGTTATCAGAGGTTCCTGCATTGGTATTATCTTCCTTTTGCATTCCATCAATAGGTCCATGTGTTCTCTTAGTTCTTTTGGGAATCTATAGTCTCCAATTCTTATGATATCATCTACTTCTGCCAATTCATTTTCATATTCTATCATTTTCTCTTCATTCCAGATTTCCTTTATTTTATTTTCGTGTTTGCTGTATATGGTTCTCTAATAATTCACTAATTCATCCTTTGTTTCAGCCTCATTTAGCTTGCTTCCTGTTCATTATATAAGTGTATAGTTTCTTTTTTGTTCTTTGCTTATTTCTTAACTTACCAATATTTTCCCAGAGCTCTCTGTTTTTGTTTCTTCTTATTTCTTCTGTTATTTTCTTTTCATAAATTGTTATCTCTTCTTTTATTAATAGCTGCACTTCTTTTTTCTTTTGCATATATTTCTTCTCTAGACTTTCCTTTACGACATTATCTCTCTCATTTCTTTTCTTCCTATTCAGCTCCTTCCTTTCCTTGATACCTTTTCTTATTTCTTCACTGAACCAGGGTTGCTCCTCTACTTTCTCCTCTACTAGCATCTTTCTCTTATATGTTCTCACTAGCTTGTCTTCTGCTACTTCTTTTATTGATAAGTCCATTTCTGTGATTCTGTCAATGTCTTTATCTATTAGGATCTCTTCTAGTTTTTTAATAAAGTCATTCAGGTTATCTTCATCTGTTTTGAAGTATTTTACTTCCTCCCATTTACCCTTGTTGAGATTCTTGTTCTGTCCTTTGAATGTTAAGTTAATGGTAATTAGGTTATGGTCTGAGATATCAAATTCATTTTTGTCTTCATCAATTACCAACTCCTCAAAATTTTTATAGAACTTCTCATTGACTAAAGCAAAATCTATTACACTTTTCATCTGCATCCTCTCCCATGTGTAGACTCCAGTGCATCTGTCTTCCCCGTTTCTGTCCATATTCTGGTAGCCTAAGAAACCTATATGGCCTTTAAAATCTCCTAATATTAATAATGATTCTTGGTCGTTTATGTTTTTAATAATGTTTTCACATTCAAATTTTATTGCTTTATCTCTATTTTTATCCTCCTACTACTGATAAGTATAACAATAAAATATGAATAGTATTATTGTATATTTTACATTTGGCATACAATAAATCTTTGCTAGTGGTCTCCACCTTGTTTAACTCTGTTTTATCACTGTTTCTATACAGCATCATTAACCCTCCTCCTTTTTTGTCTTTCATCTCCCTCATATTTTCTATTTTATTTATACCTTTACTTAATGCTAAATTGTCTAGTTTCTGATGAGTTTCAGTTAAACAAAATATCTTATTATCATTGTCTATAACACTTTCTATTTCTGCTTAACTTTTGTCTAGTTAAACATTGTATATTTATCATATATGTTTTAAACTGTATTTCAACTTTTTTTTATTTGGGCTCCTTGGTTAATGTATTATTTTTATCTCCGTTTATTACATTTCTCCTGTTGCCCCCTCCAGACTCTGAAAATTTTCATTTCTGATCAGTTTATATTTTTCCCTCCCGACTTGGTTCTGTTTCAGAGTTGTTTTTCTCTTTGCAACGGCGCCTCAGTAGCACAGTATTTAAAAAGTGTGGTTATAACAAATTACGCATACGCACAAGTAGGCATATAATATTATTCATAACTAGGGTGACGATACGTCCCCCTTTGAGGGGGACAGTCCCTCTTTTTGACTCTTTATCCCCCAAAAAACAGCGGGCTTTTGGGGGGGGGGGGACGCCCTAATGTCCCCCTTTCAGCCTTTTTTTTTATGTAATTACTACAATTGTCCTTAAAAATTAGAGACTAATTTTTGTTTAAATTGTCAGCAATAAATCAAGCCAAAAATACGTCAAAGAATGAAGTAAGAATTTTTTTTCTTTTTAAATAATGTCTGTAATTTTCCTTAAATTTTAAAGAATAATTTTATGCTTAAAATGTCAGCAATAATGTCTGAATAAAAACACTAATTAATAGACTTTAAAATATCAGCGATAATGTCTGAATAAAAACACTGATTGATAGACTTTCTCATTTATCATCACCTGTAATTGAATATACTTATGTATTAAACTTCTGAATTTATAACGACTCAACATAAGTGCAAGTGCACTTGGGCTTACTATATAGTACCTTTGTCCCCCTTTCGCAAGTCAAATAAATGGTCACCCTATTCATGACTAAATAACCGCACTTCACTGATTATATGTATTCATACTCCTTGTGTTATGATTCATTAATTTCCGATGATTCTGCTACTCCTAACCCCTCTTACTTTAATGAAGCCAAACGAATTGTACGTATGTATGTATATATATATTTATATATATATATATATATATATATATATATATATATACTTTATATATATATATATATATATATATCATATATGTTATATATATATGGTATATATATATATATTATATATATATATATATATATATATATATATGTATGTATGTATATGAATTATATGTTATATATGTATATATATATATATATATAATATATATATATTATATATATATATATATATATATATATATTGTGAGGTATCAACAAAGAGGCAGGTAAAGGTATACTAACTTTATTACGTTGTTGTTTAAGATTAAGCTGACCTTGTGTCAGCACAGGCTCTTGCTCACCGAGCAGCTCGTAGTGCAAGGTAGTAAGAATGTGGGATGGATAGGATATGTGCCTTTAATTGGTGATAAACTTTATTACAGGAAAACAGTGCTTATAAACAAGGCTGCAGACAGATATGTAGCATCCGACCCCCACTGAGAGAAAAATGACTCGGAGCCAGCCGAGTTGTGTTTTTGTACAGATATAAATACATAAATATTATTTGCTACAGTTATCAAAGACATGTGAATTATATGTCGGCGGCAAGGCCAGAGAATGCTTTATAGAATGGGGTAAGGTACAACACGGCTGAAACAATTATGTACAATAAATAGTGAAAAAAGTGTTGTCCTTAAAAATACTCCCCCCCCCCCAACGACAATAATTATGAAATAATAATTAGAAGACATAATGACTTATTTGCAATACTGTATCAGTGGGTGGAGGCAACCCTGAGTCTGTGATACCAGCTGTTTTGGAGGGTTCTCGGTGTCTGCGTCCTCTGGTGAGCTGGGCAACAGGATGACTTCCCTGGAGCAGGACCTGGGGGGTTTGACCGTCGCCTTTGGGCGGCCGCGGGTCCGTTTTAGTGGCTCGGGGCCGTCAGGAGAATATTTGTTTTGCGACGGCACACTGGGACGTCTGCCGGGTTCTTCCTCGGTGTTGTCCTCATCTATCAGGAAGGCGGGCTTCAGCCTATTGAGGGAGACCCAATCCTCACAGCTGTGCATGAAATGAGGTAGTACCCCTTGTCCGTGCGGTGGAGGACACGGTAGGGACCTTGGTAAGGCCTTATCAGCGGTGGGCAATGGGCGTCATTTTGGATAAAGACATGTCCACAGGATGACAGGACCTTGGGCTGGAAGTGCTTCATCCTGTCAGAGAACGTCTTGAGGCAAGGCGTGAATTTCCCAGCGATCTTGCGAAGACTCACGATCGAGATGTCAGCATCGTCGGTGTTTGTCAGGAAAAATTTGCCTGGTACTGCCAGCGTTACCCTGTAGACTTTCTCCATGGGTGATGCTTTGCTGCTGAAGTTCGGGGTGGTTCTCTGAAGGTGAGCGGCCATAGTGAGTCCATTAATGGCCGAGTCAAAACTGCTTCGTCACCGTCCAATCCGGGAGATCACCAGTTGTGAGGTATCAACAAAGAGGCAGGTAAAGGTGTACTAACTTTATTACAAACAGTGCTTATAAACAAGGCTGCAGACAGATATGTAGCATCCGACCCCCACTGAGAGGAGAGAAAAATGAGTTGTGTTTTTGTACTGACACAAATACATAACTATTATTTGCTACAATTATCAAGGACATGTGAATTATATGTCGGCGGCAAGGCCGGAGAATGCCTTTTAGGATGGGATAAGGTTGCAACGTGGCTGAAACAGTTATGTACAATAAATAGTGAAAAAAGTGTTGTTTCACTTACAAATATATATAAATATATGATTATATATTACTATATATATATATATATATATAATATTATATAGTATATATATATATACTACAGACATAAAATTCCTTGTAAACCAATATACTTCAAAAGGGACATGATCTGAGACAAATACATAACTATTATGTGCTACAGTTATACAGTTATCAAAAAGACATGTGAATTATAGTCGGCGGCAAGGCCGGAGAATGCTTTACAGGATGGGATAAGGTTGCAACGTGGCTGAAACACTTATGTACAATAAATAGAGAAAAAAGTGGGGCGCTGCTGTCCGTGGCGCCCTCCTCTAGTAGTAGTAGTAGGGCTGCATCGCCCGTTGGTATCGGCCCTCTCTTGGGGGATTCTGATAGGGAAGTTCTAATTGGTGTTTGTATCGTGGTAGTGTTCCACACTCGCCCCTATATCATTACCGACACTTCTTTTTAAGAGTGAGAGAGTCAGTTTACTGACATTTTCTTAATTTGTTTTCTCTGGTAATTTAGCTAATTTTACCTAGAAAGAATGATGTTAAGGATTACTTTCATAGGGCGACACGAGCCAAATCACCCCAGAAATAGATTTTGGGGTTTCCTTCGTCAAAAGTTCCCTTGATATATATATATATATATATATATATATATATATATATATATAAATATATGGATATAGGAGATATAGATATAGAATATATATATCTATATATATATATATATATATATATATAAAATATATATATATATATATATATATATATATATAATATATACACATTACAGACAATACAAATTTATTGTAAAACAATTACTTCCAAAGGGGGCATAATCGAGACATACACTATATAATATATATATAGATATATATATATATATATATATATATATATATATATATATATCTAATAACAGGAGCCCATAAAAACACCAAAATATAGAGAGACAAAAATACTATATTTCAGAGACTGCTTCTCTCTCTCAGGTAGATGAATGAGAAAAGTTTACAGAAAAGGTGGCATTTATACCAAGAGGTCCATCCACAGGCAAGCCAATTTAGGTTACCCCTGCTGATAATCTTCCTTTAATCTTCTTAAGCTTGGTTGAATGAAAATCTTGTCGATCACATCTGAATCCCATGCTCGTTTTGAGATGTTCATTACCTGCCTCTCTTTTATTAAGGACCGATTCCATCATTTGACTCTTGTACCGGCAGTTGCTGCTATAAATTATACAATACAAATTCCAGTTTATTCTATGGTTATGTTCATTTATATGGTTGAAAATAGCGGAGATCTGTTGTCAATACCTAACTGACCGTTTGTGTTGTATTAATCACTGGAGAAGTGATTTTCCTGTAAATCCCATGTAGGACTGGTCACAGTCCTGTGGCATGGGATATCATAAACCCCTGTGTCCTTGGGGGATGTCTTTTGTGGACGTTAATCAGGGAATTCTGTTGTAACAGAACATTTTACCAGTCATATATATATATATATATATATAGTATATATATAGTATATATATCTATTTATATATCTATATATATATGTATATATATATATATATAGATATATATAGATATATATATATATATATATGTATCTAGTATATATATATATGTATCTATATATATATATATATATATATATATATATATATATATATACTATATATATATATATGTATCTATATATATATGATATATATATATATGTATATATATCTAGATACATATATATATATTATATATATATATATATACTATATATATATCTAAATATATCTATATATATATAGATATATAATATATATATATATATATAGATACATATATATATATATATAGATATATATATATATACGTATATATATATATAATATATGTATATATCTATCTATATATATATATATATAGATATATATATATATATAGATAGATATATATATATATATCTATATCTATATATATATAGATTATATATCTATCTATCTATCTACTATCATCATCTATCTATCTATATATATATGATATATATATATATATATATATATATATATATATATATATATATATATATATATATATATATATATATATATATATATATATATATATATATATATAAAGCTGCAAGGTAGAAAGTTGATGCTATCTTTCAGAAAAACAACTGTCTCCCTCTATAGGGAAGTTTATTCTGTAATCATGTTTCTTTTGTGGTTAAAAATAGCTAAGCTCCGTTGCCCATACCTAACTGACTGTTTATGTAGTATTAATCTCTGGTGAGTGATTTAACAGTATAAAAACCGATGTAGGATTTGTCACGTAGAGGCAAACGATTTTGTATAATCATCTATTTGGGGACTGACTCTTGTTGGATGTTAATCAGGGATTAAACGTCTACAAAACCGAGTCCCCAAAGACCCTGTATGTGAAATCCCTTGCCTCAACTGTTGACCAATCCTACATTGGTTTACTGGAAAATCACTCCACCAGAGATTAATACAACATAAATGGTCAGTCAGGCACGGCCAACAGAGCTCAGCTATTTTTAACCTCACACATATATACAAAATATATAATATATACAATTAATATATATATATATATATATATATATATATATATATATATACATATACATATCTATATATATTATATATAAGCCATATTGGAGTAAAGGATAGGCACTCTTTCCTATTTTCTATTTATTCAAATGCCAGTTTCATATCTCTCGATACATCTTCCAGGCTGAAATCGCAAACTAGTTATAATGGCGATTGTGTATAAGCAGAGTGGGGAAGGTACACATACTTTTATTAACAC
Organism: Macrobrachium nipponense; assembly: GCF_015104395.2. Taxonomy (NCBI): domain Eukaryota; kingdom Metazoa; phylum Arthropoda; class Malacostraca; order Decapoda; family Palaemonidae; genus Macrobrachium; species Macrobrachium nipponense. Next base: position 21,501,381 of record NC_087211.1, on the reverse strand, counting down.
CATATTCTAAAATTAAAAGTACATATATATAATACATATACAGTAATACCTCAGTCTTACACAAAGTTAGGTTCTAGACAGCACCCCGCCTCACACTAAATTTTTATGTAAGTTTGGCACAGTCTCTGGAAATGCTTGTGAGGTCGGAATGAGACAGAACAGAGTACTAACTAATTTATTACCTGGGCATGCAGTATACATAGCAGTGTGCGGACAGAAACGGAGTGCCCGACCCCGAGTCTCACAACCTGCACACAGACAAAGGAGAATTTGTGTTTCTTGGCAGTTAATCAAATAACAATAGCAAAAGACATAATGGACATACATTGATGAGTTATATGTTGGCGAAAAGGCCAGGAAATTCTACATACAAATATATACATGTGGTTCTTGCTGCTTTGAGATGAGATACATGATCGTGATTAATGGGTAAAGAAGGTCTTTACAAGTACTCCCCAGGACCAAAAATTTTAATTAATTATTAAAAATTTTAAATTGAAATAAATTGTTTAAATTTAATGAATTTAATTTGGGGATTTGATCTGTAAACCCAATGTTTAAATTTTTTTTTCCATTGATATCTTGTTGGTATCAGGAGCTGTCCCCGAGTTCTTGATATCTGTGGTTGTGGGTCGGTCTTGACCGTTGAGTCATCTGGCGGGATTGCCAGGGTGTTGTCCTTAGTCTGGCCCCTGGGATGGCATCGACCTCGTCTCAGGATTTTCTATATCTTTGCTTGAGGTCTTGTTTTGTGCAGGAATTCGCAGACGTCTACCAGTCTCCTCCCAGGCTTTGTTATCCACCAGGAAGGCTTTGGTTTTTAACCTGTTCGACAAAGATACTGCTTGTTTTTTTTTCAAGCCCCGTGGATTGGTGGTAGGACCTTGGGAATTTTTTTTCTTTGTTTGAATGACACGGTAAAGGACCCCTTTCTTGTATGTCTGGACAGGGGTGGGGCAGTGGGCGTTAATCCCCCCTCAGGGGGGGAAAAAAGGGGATTTTGGGAAATGTGTGGGGGGCAGGTTTTTTTTTTCCCAGGGCTTCTGGGCTGTAGTTATGTGTCCTGTCCGTGAAAGTCTTCCGGCAGGGCGCAAACCCCTTCACTATTTCCCTTAGTCTTCTGAGGGGCATATCTCAGTCGTCTGGTTCCGTAGGAAAGAATTTCCCAGGTACTGCCAATGCTTCCCCATAGGCTTTTTCTGCAGGAGATTCTTTGCCATTTGCTTTTGGTGCTGTTTGGAGACCTAGCAGGACCCAGGGCAGCTGCACCTTC
>NC_087211.1:21485108-21490108 GCF_015104395.2 Macrobrachium nipponense | reverse complement strand
TGTCGAGTACAACTATCTCGTCAAGATCTGGTTGCGAAACAGTTTCAGGATCGTCAACTGTTTTCTGAATCTGCATCAGCTTCGCCCACGTTGAATCCCTCGAAGTCTTGGCGGATACGGCATCAGCCCAAGAGTTTCCTCCACAAAGAATTCAAGTTTCACCTCGAAACCCCTTGCCAAGCTGATCGATGAGTTGGATGCATATCACAACATCGAAATGCTCCTTCCAAAATTGATGCAAGGTGAGGTTTGTGGTATTGGTGATGTCGAAACATCTCTTGAAAAGATGTTTTGTATACAGCTTCTTGAAGTTTGATATCACTTGCTGGTCCATGGGCTGGAGGAGAGGGGTGGTGTTAGGCAGAAGATAAAGAACCTTGATGAAAGAATACTCTGCTAGGATATCTTTCTCGAGGCCAGGAGGGTGAGCAGGGGCATTGTCCAACAACAGCAGACATTTCAGAGGGAGGCGCTTCTCTTCCAAGAATTTCTTCACTGTTGGGCCGAAACACATATTTACCCACTCGGTGAACAAAAGTCTCGTTACCCAGGCTTTCGCATTAGCCCTCCACATCACCGGAAGCTTCTCCTTTAGCACTTTGTGGGTCTTGAAGGCTCGAGGAGTCCCGTTGGAACAAAGTGCGAGATTAAGCCTGTCTTTCATAGGCTTATGCCCGGGTAGCTTCTCTTCCTCCGTGATGTACGTCTGACGAGGCATTTTTTTTCCAAAAAAGGCCAGTCTCATCACAGTTGAAGACTTACTGAGAACTGTAGCCTTCCTTGATTGTCATCTCGTCGAACGTCTTAATATAGGCTTTGGCCTCTTTTGTGTCTGAGCTGGCAGCCTCTCCATGCCGCACCACCGAATGGATGCCAGTCCGTTTACGGAATTTACCAAACCACCCATGAGAAGCCTTGAAGTCTGGGGTTGCCGTCGATGTCCCTTCTCATCCGTTGTCTTCGGCCTGAGCAATCAGATCACCGAAAATAGTGCTGGCCTTGTGGCAGATTGCAGTCTCAGTTATTGTATCACCAGCAATTTCTTTGTCTTTAATCCATACAAGAAGCAGCCTCTCCATCTCATCATGGCACGTGGATTCCTCCCCTTGTTGGACAAAATAAGTACACGCCTCCCTTTGGAAGGAGTAGCTGGCTGTTTGGGGGGGATGGCTTCCTTCTGCTTAAGGATGGTGCCTATCGTCGACGGATTTTGGCTGTATTCCTTAGCGATCACACTCAACCACATGCCAGCTTCATACTTTTTAATTATCTCCATCTTTATCTCCATAGAAAGCATTCTCTTCTTTCCGTGAACTTCAGCAACATTCTTGGGACCCATGGCTAATTAAGTTAAGTTCACACACAACACAATAAAGTATACAAGTATACAAAGAAAACAAAATTACTAACACGAATTTACGTTAACAAACGAAATCTATGTGAACGAACGAATTCTGCGGGCATACGATATCGCTGATGCGACGAAAGGGTCGAAGGACGCCTTTACGTAGAGGGATGATGGGACAGATGCTGACCAATATTAGAGCAGGATCTTACGGTGGTGACCAGCATCAGGAGCCAATGGGAGAGCGGGAGTATAGTGGTGAGTCTACTCAGTTGGTGGTGCGCTAGTTTTAAAATTGTTCTCGGCGGTCTGGGCGAATCTCGGACTTTACAGTACACCCTTTCGCAACCTGAATTATTTTTGTATACAGAAGCAAAATAATCTTTGTCTTTGCTTTCGTAACTTGGATTTTTCATATGTCGAGGTTCCACTGAATTATATAATATATATATATATATATATATATATAATATATATATATATATATATATATATATATATTTTATTTATATATTAAATTAACGTAGTTTTTGATTTATTTATCAAGTTTAAATCAGCCTTGTTTACTTTTAAGTTTCTTTTGCTTAAGCAGCCAAATGCTTGTTAGTTTATGTAAGAGTTTTTGTGTTATTGAGCGCCTCCTCTTCCCTTGTTTATTTCTGTGAACTATCGTTCTAACGAGTTTTGTTTTTGTGATTTGCTTTGAGTTACGGTGGATGGTTTGTAGCTGTACTGTGAACGTTGATGGTCTGCCCGCCGAAGTTCGGGCTTTGGAACGCTCCTTGTCAGACCATCCCCTTGAGCAGCTTTTTTTGGATTATTGGAGGACGACCTTTTGGCAGTGTATTTTGGAAACAGCGCTGTTGGAATCTTTCCTCACGACCGTTCGTAGGTGCCTTAGTCACCTGCGACTCTGGTGCTGTAGATCACGGGTCGTCGTTCACTTGTGACCATAGTGTCCGCTTTACCGGGTTCCGCAGAAGCGTATGCTATTTGCGACTTCTCATATTACCCCTTATTCCCGTCGGAGGAGCCCACGGGAAATTGGTACCGTCGCTGGATCCCGGTACTAATTACGGATTCACCTGCCACTTCTGCTTTTCTTCGGGGATGTGTATGAGTGCTGGCTCGTGAGGAGATATGTAGGGAGGCAATCGCCAGTAAGGTACAGTATAGCTGTTATTTCCTTCGGAGCCTTATACCCCTTTTGTCCTGGCGATTGTGTCCGTCCCTTTAGTAGCAGTTTGGGTGCTCGCTATGGACTCCTAGTTCGACCCGTCTTCAGTTGTTCATCCCCGACGTAAGGATTAGAACTGTCATGTACGTGCAGTACATATAACTAAGATATTAATATATAGATATATATATATATATATATATATATATATATATATATACTATATAATATATATACATATATTTTGTCATAGTTTTTTTACTTGTTTATATTAAGTTAATTGTTGTCATTATTGTTTATTACTTATTGGTGGATAGTATTCCATATCTTTAGTTATATGGCTAGGTAGGTAAATTTAAGGTTTTCCTTGTTTTGATATTTTCCACTTCCTTCAGCCTTTTGTTATTTAGGATAGTTTTGGCTGGCATATATTTGGATCCTCTCTGATTTATGAAAAATTTGTTCTCCTCCTCTGAATTTCTAGTAGGGTTTAGATGTTTAGCTGTAGGGTGCCTTGTGGCTCGTTGAGGACCTGGTATTTAGTCCTCTTGCTTAAAGCTGTTTTGATGTATGTATTTTACTTAAACCCGCAAGGCTGATTTAAGTTGTATATTTTCCATTTTGTAATAATACTGTTAAGTTTTTCTGGAGTGTTTTTGTGTCTGCTTTCCTTGAATATGGGTTGCATTTACTGTCTACGATCCTAGCAAAATAAAGTACCTAAGAACCTGTACTAGAACCCCAGAGGTTTGTAACACACACATATTGAAAACTATGTAAACTGCATTCTTATTGCAATTTTCATCAAAAACCTTCATATGTTGATTATTTTGCATTTTTGGTGTCATATTTCATCTGCCAGATCAGTGTTGTAGGCGTCGTAACCCTGGAACATGCGTCATAACCCTGGAAATAATTTCTGATGAATATAGTAATTGAAAAGCGCCTTAACCTTGGAATGTCGTAAGCCGAACCCGTCGTAACCTGGGGACTGCCTATATATATATATATATATATATATATATATATATATATATATCTATATATATATATATTTTTATATATATATATATATATATATATATATATATATATATATATATATATATATATATATATATATATACTATAGGCAGTCCCCAGGTTACGACGGGTTTGGCTTACGACATTCCAAGGTTAAGGCGCTTTTCAATTACTATATTCATCAGAAATTATTTCCAGGGTTATGACGCATGTTCCAGGGTTACGACGCCTACAACACTGATCTGGCAGATGAAATATGACACCAAAAATGCAAAATAATCAATATATGAAGGTTTTTTGATGAAAATTGCAATAAGAAATGCAGTTTACATAGTTTTCAATGCACCCAAAGCATTAAAGAAAGGTTTTCTTTTACGATTTTTATGATGTTCCGGCTTGCAACGATTTTCGGCTTACGACGAGTCTCAAGAACGGAACCCCCGTTGTAACCCGGGGGGACTGCCTGTATATATATGATATATATATATAGATATATATCTATATATATATATATATTATATATATATATATACAGTGTGGTATACCGATCGACATACGAAAGGCTCAACTTACGAAAAAACTCGAGATACGAAAGAGCAAATACGATTTTACAGCTCTACATACAAAAAGTTTTCAAGATACGAAAGGTTGTTGCTGTAAAGTCCCCAGATTCGCCTGGACCACCGAGAACAATTTTAAAACTCCCGCGCCGCCAACTAGTAAACTCGCCACCATCCTACCGCTCTCCCATTGGTTCCTGATGCTAGTCACCCTATAAGGTCCTGCTCTCCTATTGGTCAGCATCTACCCCTTGTGTTTTAAAGTACTTCTATTGGTAAAGATCTGGTAAATTTGAAAAACTTATTCATAGCATACATTTAATAAAAAACATTAGGTAAAATAGAATAAAGAATAGAAAATGAACTGGTTATTATACTTGTGTTTTAAGTATTCTATTGGTAAAAGAATGCTGTAAATTGAAAAACTTATTCATGCAATACATTTAATAAAAAAACATTAGGTAAAAATAGAATAAAGAATAGAAATGAATGGTTATTATGCTGTTTGGTAGTTTCAGTAGTTGAAGAGAGATAATGAAAATTTATGGCTTACTGTGCAAAGTGATTGCTTGGCGATCGTTTGATACTTGTAAGTTCTGGATGTAAATAGAAGTTTGGAAGCTTTTTTTTGTTAGTTTATTATAGTTAATGGTTACTTAATAATTATTTGAAATGAGTACATGCAATACATTTAATAAAAAAATTGTGAATTAGATATCATAAAATATAAAATAAATCAGACTGCCAACAAATACGTATTTTTAAGAATTCTTCTTCTGTTTTATTATTACGTTACGTATACGTATGTTTCATTATAGCTGTCAGTAACTCGGTATCTCCATTAGGTAAAGATAGAATAAAAGTAAATAGAAATGAATGGTTATTATACTGTTTG
>NC_087211.1:21437608-21482608 GCF_015104395.2 Macrobrachium nipponense | reverse complement strand
CCAGGCTTCTTGCATGGCAGCTATATATAGCCCTGGGTGAATAATTTTTTAACCCTCATACACATGGAGAAAGGCTTTCATCTCATTATATTATTTTATATCTTTACCCAAGACCTTAAAAATCCATCAAACATCTTTGTAGTGTTCATATGTTTCATGAACACATGTACCTACAACATTTATGAAAACTGTCTGATTTTTACACAAGGGATATTAATGCATGCCATATCAAAAACTCATTATGAATACATACATTTACCCATGAAAATTAATTTTGCATAATTCCAGTCTCTATTAATATGAATTAATTCTGAAAATAGATTACGTCCTATATATACGTGTATATGTAAAATATACCAGATTTTTTTTTTTTTAAACCAAACATTTATAAAGCTGACAAAGCACCCTTGAACAACCACATGGTTACTCAAATTATAAATCTCCAAACACTGACTGTATAAAGAATGTCTTACAGGCAAATTGGACAATTTCAAATGGAATGGTCACACAATCTGGAACACACCTGTCCCTGTTCACTGCTAGTGAGCAAATCCAGATTATATAGATAAGCCTTTAAAGGATAACATGAGCCAATGTCTGATATTGGGTTATTTCCTCCACAATTGCCATAACTCTAGACAATGGGGCTCACAACTAGACACACACCACACACACACACACCACACACACACCGACACACACACACACACACACACACACACACACACACACACAAGTCAAAGCACAGACAGAGGCAGTTGCTTATGTGGTTCACACCTACAAACAAGGAAAGCACACTAGTGACCTTGTACCCCAAAAGTCACTATTAATTGTTCATACATTTGGCTACTTGAGAAGTACCAGCCAAAAACGGTAACACTATGCTACTGGAAGAGAATTATAATTGGGGAAGGGAAGGAGGGTGGGGGGTGGGGGGGGGCAACAATCCTGCAGCAGAAGAAACACAAGGGCAAGAACATCCAAAGGCATTATACAATCAAAATGGGAGATAACTTAGTGAACATGCCCAAGTAGACATGGCTGCAAACACAATGGAAGAGTAAGGCTGGCTCAGGTCATGGGCAATTGCAGGTGTACTTATTAGGATTTTGTTTTTCGAGTTTCAGTGAGAGCTAAAGAGTGCCAATTTTGTGCTGCATTTTTCCAGGAATCTCTTCAATCTTAAGGTAGATAATATTGTTGACACACACTGCTTTTCATATATTTCCTATATAAAAAAACACAAAAATGATAACAATACTCAAAATCCAGTTCACTTGTTTTCACCAAACAAAAATCTTTAGGAAGTACCTCTTTAAGTATGCCTATGCATGTGTGTGTTTAGTGATAAAGTGCATGCATGAGTGCAGAACCCTCACATTAACTTGTTAATTCTAAGGTCCTTCAAATTTTAATACATGCCAATACATTTGAACAGTTTAATAGCAAAACTGGTTATGAAAACTCCAAGTGCCAAATCTATGGTCCAAATCTATGGTAATTCTAGGTCAAGATATGGAGGAGTAATGATAGTTTATATTTGACAACGTCTCCAAAGGTTGTGTGTGTGTTTGACAACGTCTCCAAAGGTTGTGTGTGTGTGTGTGTGTGTGTGTGAGAGAGAGAGAGAGAGAGAGAGAGAGAGATTAGTGGAAGAATGAATGGGAGTGGTTAAATGGCGGTCGGAAGCATGTCTGTTGTGGCGCTCTGTAGTATGTCAGTGGAAGTCTGTTATGAGAGTCGTAAGGTGAAGTCAGAGTTGGTTTTGACAGCAGTTATCCTTTGGTGGTTAGTTGTTTTGGTGTTATTTGATAGATTTTGGGGTTGTGAAGTTGTTGTGCATGTGTCTGTCTGGTTGTGGTGAGGTTAAGGAGGTTGGTGGTGCATTTTCGGTGTCTGTGAGTGGTGGTTGGGGCAGTGTTGGTTTTGGCGGGTTGGGTTGTGCAGGGGAAGCGTGTGGGTTGTCGTGTTCTTTCGGGCTGTTGGTGTTCGTCCGCAGTGATTTGTCGGGTTATTGAGTTGTTGTTGGGTTGTGGGTCTCAGGTGGTTGGGTTGTGTTTGGTTGTCGGCGGTGGTTGTGTGTCGGCTAGCCTATAGCCTATATCCGGTGGACAGCACAGCCTAGCCCTGAGTATCAGAAGCCAGAGGTGAGTACCTGTTTGTGTTTTGTGTTTGGTATTTCATTGAACCAATTGTCCTGCAGGTTAAAGGTAAGGTAAAGGGGAAAGTGTGAGTGTGGGAAATTTTGTTACCTGGTACGAGTAACGTAACTGTGGGGAGTTGACTTGTTTTTTCTAAGCTTGTGATCCTGCCACAAAGACTATCAGTATCTCCTAAATATTTTTTCATTTGCAGAAGTTTATGTGAGTAAAAAGATAACGATTATCAGAATTAGACATTAGCTAGTTAGATGAGGCCACTGAGTCCACCTACATTGCTCTCTCATACGGGCTGACATACATTGCCTGCTCATACAGATTGCCCAAAGGAGTATGTCTCAAATGAGAAATAAAATTTAAGAAGTTGTACAGCTAAGGCAAGAAGAGACCAAAGGGAATTGATAAAACTAAAAAGAAAAATATGACTGTAGTTTTGATGGAAAACGGGTAAAATATCACAGCAGGCCACCTACAATCAACGCTAGCCACCCTCCGAAAAGTACATTATAACGCGTCCTGACACCGAGATGGGCAGCAGTCGCGACTTCTTCTTGGTGAAAACGGAGCTAAAGACCTCTACTCTCCTTTCGAAGTAAGTATTTTCTCCATAGTTAGAAATTAAGGCCAATTTTAGATTTTAAACAGAGGGTACTGAAATGGCGCCCACGGCAGTGGAAATCTCACCAAAACGCTTTAGAAATTTTTACTTACTTAACTAAAAAAATGTTTCGAAGATTGACGCCATCTCGATGTTTACGGAGTCGCTTGTGTCGACAAACTTTCATTTCCTGTGATAAATCCGCACACCACTTGTACCCACAGACGCTGGAGCACTTTTTATCACAAACAATCGAAACACGATTTCTCACCAAAAAAAATAACAAATAACCAGGAGTAAACAGTGCTGTTTGGTAGAAGATGACGAGAAGCGTGCTCTTAGCTAATTTTTAAATAAGTAGTAAAACATCAATATTTTACATATTTATGATGATTAATTTGAAAATATTCGTTATTGAAAAAGTAACTCGACTGACTCAAATTTAAGTAATTATTTTTCTGAATTAGAACGTTCTTTTAAGTTCTGTATTATGACGTCACGACTCTTGACTTTCGTACCTATTGTAAATAATTGCTATACTCAACTGTCATTGCAGAACAGTTTACCAGTTATTCATGCAGATTGTTATCAGCTATACATGTAATTGTTATAATCGTAATGCGCATATATATCTTTATTATTTTACTTTTTTGGGATATATGAAGATGTTTTTACAAGGGGGGGCTGGATTATCGCCGTAGTGTACGCAATCGTTTTTCGGTCCATGGGCCTCTGTCTGTTTTCGCACCATAAGAAATTATGGGGCCGAATTTGCAATGACCAGAAAGTCGTTAAAAGAGGAAAGTTAGCATTGAGGTGCATATTTTTTGTTTTTGACTGAGAAAAATACAAATTTATTCAATAGCTAGCTTGTAAAATAAAAAATACTTGGTTATAAAAACTTGATTGACAACTAAGCAGCATGTCTACTATGGGTTTCAGAGAGTGCAAGCACTTTGGGCAATACCTATTTCTGTAACGAACACTCGTAACAGAACGAGATTTTGCTATAGTGCATTACACCCAGTGCAGTAATTTATGAGGGTATCGTGAATCACTAATCGTAAAGAATAACGACATTCTCCTTGTACCAAGAGACAAAAACTCCATTATGCAGAAATGGATACGAACACGCGTATAAAGCTCCACCTACCCTCCCCCCCTCCACCGCCATCCCCTTTTCTTCTTCGTTCCTCCCTTCCTCTCTCTCTCTCTCTCGTCTCTCTCATCTCTCTCTCTCTCTCTCTCTCTCTCTGTTGCCATTCGGTATGTGTTGACCCTCCAAACTGGGTATAAGACTACACACAAAACGTTGAAATTGGTGAAATTAGGCTATGTATTGGAAGTATATATACATAAATATTAAAGCCATTTTATCATTATTATTGCATTACTATGACAACTAGAATTCATGGAAACAGTTTATAATAATGGAACGGCGTATGTGTGAAGCCTCCACTAATGTGGCAACGATGATTTTGCCATTCTTAGCATGCAAACATTAAAGCATGCAAACATTAAAGCATGCAAACATTAAAGGTTCTGGCATACGATTATTAAAGAAATTCAAAATACTAATAAAGACTGAAATCAATGAAAAGTGCTAGCAAAAACAAAAAAGCAAAGAAAAAAAAACGTAGTCGTTCCTCTATGCACTTTTCCGTATTCGTTCCTGTATGGTTTTCGGCAGCCAGATGTACGAAAACGTTAGAAACATTTGATTTTATCTACTTTAGAAATATCTGTAATTTTTCGGGGTAATTTGGTTGCAAAAAAGGGATAATATACATGAATTAAATCAAAAATTTTAAATAACAAAGTAAATTTAAACTAAATAACGAGTAAAGTAAACAGTTTAAGGAATAAAACTTTGCAGTTTCGTCGTCTGTCGTCGTCTGCTGTTCGTAATTGTGTTTATGGCGCGCGCGCTTAGAAACCAGGAACAGCAACGGGTTTAAAGTGCAATGTGGAGTGAACTGAGACCAAAATGTGTATAATAACAATCAAATAAGCACTGTGGAGTTTCAGTTGTGATGGCAGTAAGGATAAAAACTGCCGATTACAAGGTAAGAATGAATTCAGTTCAAACCATAACCCCGGGAATAACAAGTTTCATACTTTCACTAATATAGGCAACAAAATGTTGTTTTATTGTGCTGATTACAACTGGCAATCTTGAGTAAGATCACCCCCCCCCCAATAAACGTTTACATTTACATACGCTAACATTGTTCAAATGAGTGCTGGGGAAAGATGGTGGCCGTCACTGATGAGAACCGTCCATGCAAAACGTAGCCGCCATATTGGATTTCAAAACTGCCTTGAAAACATATTTTACGAAGAGCTCACATGCTTATTTTAGTTCGTATGGGGCTTCATATATCACAATATGTTGACGAAACTTCAGTCTTTTAAATGGTATGCTTAGAGTTGCAAATGTATTCATGTTTCACCAATTAAATATCGAGTGAATAAGACCCGTCCACCGTGATGAGGGTTGGCCTGTCGTGATATTCTACCCTAATTACTACTCAAGTCTTATCTTTTCTCTCCTAATTTCTAAACACAGCTGTGACTAATTATAACTGATAGACCACCAAGTACCAAATTCACTGCTTAGGTCAACAGACACAAAGTAGGTTTACAGAAACATCAAGTTAGAATAGATAATCTATCATTCAAATTTAATGACACCCATTAAAACTACAGTGGATTCTAGAAATTCTTAGCATTCCAGTAAAAATGTAAACATCTTGGGTGCATATTGAGGGTTACTTACACAATAATAATGCGCAAATTTTGAAACAAAATCATGCCTCATCTGAATGTAGCCTTCCTACTTCCATGGTGAGAAAGGTTCAAGGAGAAATAGGATATGCATGTGCACCAAGGTACCATATAATGTATTATTGTGTAACAAGACAGGTTAAAATCTTGAGGCTACATATAATCTAGTCTAGTTAATTGACTAATCTCACAAGGAAACTGAAGTTCACCAGACCAAGATCCTCTGCTACACCATTTTTTGAGGCAAGACAATACAGCAGCATTAGGACTTGACTTCCTACAAGTCATGGTTTTGTGTACTGGATCCAGATTTGGATCACCACTCAAATCTAATCAGTTACTCATGCTAACAGACAGACATGTTCGGACAAAGAGACAACAAACTTGACACATTGGCTCAGTAATAAATTATCCACTGCTTTTCAAGGGACTGCTGAGAATATGTGGTCATGGAAAACAGGCATAGGATATGGGAAAGTAATGCAATGGAGAGAGGAGGGAGGTGGCGAAGGACTGAAAACAGGGTATTTAAGTGTGAATATGGAAGGGTGTATGCCGGCAGGGGGAACAACTGGAAAGTTGTGTGAGTCGTGGGGGAAAAGTGGGTTAGTGGGACAAATGAAAGAGAAGTAAAGATGTAGCAAAGAAGGGATTTTTTACACAAAATGATTTTCAGACATTAACTGGATGGTTTTGATGAAAATATTGGAACCATAAATAATGTGAAACATTGCTGATATGGCAAATATTTTGTAAAAAAAACTCATCACTACAGTAAAAACCCATAAGGCAGCAGGTGAATTATATGCAAGTTACTCTGTATATCCTGATTCTGATTTTGTCTGTGTATGGCCTGTATATAAGCTACATATGAATACATGTTATGATACGCCTCCATACTGGTTAGAATTGGACACCAATCAATTGGTTCTAAAGAGAAAACACTCACTATACCAGGTATAATAATATAAAAAATATAAAATATTACAAACAGTTTAACACCCTTATAATTAACTAATATAAACTACAGAATACCACAATTTCTTCAAAAATCAATATTTGTAAAACTCTGAACAGAAAATACTAAAATCGGTCAAAGTTTTATTATTTATGAAGGTTAGTCCCTCATTTTCTACCTTAAAAAATGGCTGTAAGTTTTAACGAATTCATAACTTCACTACTGACTGACCTGCTAATCCTCTTTGGGACATGTTTGCTAGTTTAATGACTTCTTCTTCAGTACTAAACTTCATGATGGGAGCTACTGGGCCAAATATCTCTTCTTTGGAAATAGGCATTTCTGGTGTAACTCCTGTTAGTATTGTTGGGGTGTAGTACAGGCCCCCTGGGGATGACCCTCCACAAACCAAATTTGCTCCTGAGGCGACTGCTTCTTTGACTAAGTTGACTAGCTGTAAAAATACATCTATATAATCTATTGATGATATGCAAAATATACTATTACACAAATGAAATTCGTAAACTATCAAAAAAGATGTAAACAGTATGACTATGTTTGTATTAAATAGTATATAAATGTGAGAAAGCATCTATATGCAGGAACATTCTCTATGCAAACTGTTGAATCAACTTTAGCACAAAATAATATAGTATTTAAACTACTTTTCCTACATGATGAATATTTTGACTAAGAGTAACATTCAGTGTAATCTACCTCATGCATATTAATAACATTTATGTACTTGTATAAGAGTGATATCGGAAATAACAAGATAGTATTCAAACCCTGTCATGCTGTCGCTTGTTGATGATAGGTCCTTGGGTGACTCCTGGTTCAAGCCCACTGCCCATTTTCAGTTCTTTTTTCATAGCAGCAGCAAAGCATTTCACAAATTCATCATGGATAGATTCATGAATGAAAATACGATTTGCTGTTACACATGTCTGTAAAACCCCCAAAGTTATTATGTTATACTGTGCACTAAGATTATTGCATTCATGAAAATGGAATTTTTATAATAAAATAAAATTTTATTGCATACTTACTGAACAATCATACAGCTGTAGGTTCCCAACATGGCCGACAAAAGATTCAAACTTTCACGGTGGCACCACCATCGCCGATGTAGGCGACGTCATCTCCAGCCACTCAAGGGAGGACAGGTACAACAGACTAGGTGTCAACAATTTGTTCTGCCCAACCATAAAATTCCATTTTTACACATGCAACTTACCCGGCAGATATATACTTAGCTTATGTCTCTGACGTCCGACAGAATTCAAAACTCGCGGCACACGCTACAGGTAGGTCAGGTGATCCCCCCCTACCGCCGCTGGGTGGCGGTAATAGGAATCATTCCCGTTTTCTGACAGAATTTTTCTGTCGCCGGTGCTGACAACAACTTTGTTGGTAGCTCCTGCTTTATAGAATTTCTGCTTGCTTCGCCGAGGATTATTTGGGAAGTATTTGATCATTGTTTGTTGGCATACGCTGTTTTTTGGATTAGTTGGTTAATATGTCCGATTTAACACCTGGAACTCTGTTTAGAGTATGTGTAAATGAAGGATGCAAGGTGAGGTTGCCTAAGGCTACTTTGGACCCTCACACTGTTTGTGTAAAATGTAGGGGAAGGGATTGTTCGGTTAAGGATACATGTGATGTATGTGAGAGCTTAACTGAAGTGCAATGGAAAGAACTAACTACATATGTGAAAAAGTTAGAAAAGGATAGGATTAGAAAAGCTTCAGCTAGAAGTTCAAGTAGATCCTGTTCTGCGGAACAGGATAGTATTTCTAACCCTGCAGTAGCTTCGCCATCTTCCTTTTTGGTTTCAGCTCCTTCCCCCCGCAGCGAACCCGCAGATGTGTCTGCCGAGAGAGCCGCTGTGGAAGCGTCAATCCGCGATTTGCAACAGCAATTGCGAGATATAGACCAAGGTAAGGGTGAAGTGTCTAGTGAAAAGTGCAGTGTCCCCAGTGCAGTGGAGGGGGCGTCTGACCGACCTCCGCATCGCTCCTAGGCTTAGACCTGTTTCAGACTCCCATGCCCAAGGGAGGAGGAATGTTGAAAGCCGCAAGGGGGATGTAGAGTATCCCCAACGGTCAGGCGTCCCTTCAGCAGATCCTGTAGGCTCGTCCCAGGCTGCTGTAGAGAGCTATAGGAAAAGCCTCTTAAGGAAGTGTTTTTCCGACTGATTCGTCCTCTCCTAAACGAGGATGGAGCTCATCTTCCAAATCGCGCCCTCTCAAGAGAGCCTGGAAACCTTCAGGAGAAGGCGCTCTTGACTCCAGCCCGGAGCCTTTTCCGGAGTATTCTCCTGCGCCTAAGAAGGCTATGAAGTCTCCGGAATCTTCACCAGAAGGGATTCGGTCCTCTACTAAGAAATTCCTGTTGGACCTTCAAGCGAATCTCTCTTCTTTAGTAGGCTCTCTTTCAACTAGTAGGCGCAAGGAGCCTTCTCGCAGGAAGGACGCCTCTCTTCCAGTTAAGAGTTCTGTTAGGAGACCTTCTCCTAGTAGGAAGGAGGAGTATAATAGGCGATCTTCTCCAGTAAGAACCTATTCTCCCCCGAGAGTAGACGACTCCTTTGATACTTCGTCTAGACAGGGAAAATGGTATTCCCGCGCAGAAGCTCTGATGCTAAGAGTCATAGCGCAAAGCGCCAAGAAGTAGGCTCTAGATCCTCTCCTTGTAGGAGTAAGGAGAAAGTCCTCTTGCGAGAAGGTAGTGATCGGTTCGTATCTGTCGAACGATCTCCTAGAGATAGGATCTCCCTCTTCAAGTGGAAGGAAGGAACGAGAGAGGAACGCTCTGCTCAGAGGGATAGAAGCGAGAAAGGCTCTCCTTCGAAGGATGACTTTCTAAGAAAAGGCGCCAACATTCGATAGGTACTCCTGGATGATAGAAGCCCTTTAAGTTACTCGAGAGCTCATGGTAGGCTTTCCTCAAGGGAGTCAAGCACTCCTAGCAGGTTCCAAGATTCTAGGAAGAACCTAAACATGGGTTCGCGCCTACTCCTGGGCAGAGTATCTAGAGTGGACGCTTACCTATCTCCTAGCAGGTGTCAAGAGCCTGAAAGGAGCCTAATCTTGGATTCGCGCCCTACTCCTGTAAGACGATCAAGAGTAGGCGCAAGCTCCTCTCCTCAAAGGCAGCAAGAGCCTAAGATGAGCCTTGCCAGGGATTTGCGCCCTACTCCTGGAAGAAGATCAGGAGTAGGCTCTTACGCCTCTCCTCGTAAGATTCAGGAGCCTGAAAGGAGCCTCTTGTCAGACGCGCGCCCTACTCCTGGGAGTCACAGAAGAGTAGGCGCAAGCGCCTCGCCTCACAGGCGCCAAGAGCCCGAAAGGATCCTGAATTTGGATTCGCGCCCGACTCATAGTAGGCGCTCGAGAGTAGAAACGAGTGTTTCTCCGGATAGGCGCCAAGAGCCTGAGAAGGTAGGCTCTAGATCGCCCTCCCCTATCTAGGTATCAAGAACCCAGGGAGCGGCAAAAAGCGGAGGTTTTTCTTTACCGAGGAAACATATCTCGGGTATGAACTGGCGGCTTCATTTGACAAACTCTTGAAGGATAAGAGTCGCATACCTTGCCAGGACTTCTTCACCTAAGAAGTCTCCCTCTCCGAATGTAACCTTGGAGGAAGTCTCGGAGGAGGAAGAAACGAAAGAAGTAGGAATCTCTGATTATAAGAGACTTTCTGCATTACTACTTCAGGAGTTTGGGGACTCGCTGTGTTCGGCTGATCCTCCTTCTTCATGGATCTCGCTATCGAGTATTAAGTTGGCAAAATCCCCCCTCTTTTTGTCAAGATGCGGCCAACTCTCTCTATGAGAAAGGCCATTAAGAATCTGGAGAACTGGCTCCTGGTTAAGAAGGAGGCAGGTAAGACGGTGTTTTTGTGTCCTCCGTCTAGATTGACAGGTAAGCCGGGTGTCTGGTACGACACGAAGGAACCCATGGGGTTAGGCCTTCCGGCTTCTGCAAACGCAGATTTTTCTGCTCTGGTGGACTCATCTAGAAGACGCTCTCTACTATCAGCTAAAGCGTCTTGGGGAATGTGCGAAATGGACCCATTTACTCAAGGGTCTATTTCGCACATTAGAAGTCTTCAACTTCATGGATTGGGCCTTAGGAGCTCTAGCAAAAAGAGCGCAGGATCCGGAGTTTGGGAGTTGTTGTACGATGGAGGGGTGTTATTCAAGTGTCCTTTCGTGCCTGGACAAGGCAGTCATGGATGGATCCACAGAAGTAGCCTCTCTCTTTGGAGCAGGAGTGCTCAAAGAGATCAGTCTACAGCTCGTTTCTCTCCAAGTCTGTTTCTCCCTTGCAGAGAGCCTCTTTGCTTTTTTCCCCACTCTCGGAATACCTTTTTCCTCAGGAGACAGTGAGGGACATTTCTAGGTCACTGTCGGAGAAGGCTACGCAAGATCTTCTTGCTCAGTCCGCCAAGAGGCTTAAACCTGCTGTGCCGATGGCTAAGAGAGAGGGAGCAACGAATAAAGTGTCCTTCCAACAGCCCTTTCGAGGAAGAACAACCTCGAGACCCGCACCTAAGAGTAGAAGGCCGTTTAAGAGAGGACGATCTTCTCGAAGACCATTCTCAAAGCCGCAAGTGAGACAGGAGTCCTCCAGACTCAGTAGGAGCCAGACTTTTGAGGTTCGCGAAAGTCTGGGCTCAGAGAGGGGCGGACAACTGGTCCCTCTCGATCCTCGAGAGAGGATACCTGATCCCCTTCAGGGAAAAACCTCCCTTAACCACCACTCCAAGGGAGTTAGCGGCAAGATACAGAGATCCTTTAAAGAACCAAGCACTATTACATCTGGTGCAACAGATGTTAGAAAAGAAGGCTATAGAAAAGGTATTAGACATTCAATCTCCAGGCTTTTACAATCGCCTCTTTCTGGTACCAAAAGCCTCGGGGAGTGGAGACCATGCTGGTACGTAAGCGCTCTGAATCACTTTGTGATCAAAACAACATTCACAATGGAGACGACTTCTTCAGTTCTTTCAGCGTTAAGACAAGGGGATTGGATGGTGTCATTGGATCTGCAAGATGCCTACTTTCATGTACCATCCATCCCTCGTCCAGAAGGTATCTAAGATTTATGATACAGGGCCAAGTATTTCAGTTTCGCGCCCTTTGTTTCGGTCTTTCCACAGCTCCCCAAGTTTTCACGGGATTGATGAAAAACGTAGCACATTGGCTACATTTAAAAGGAATAAGGATATCTCTGTATCTCGACGATTGGCTGATTCGCTTGCAATCCAGGGATCAGTGTCTGGAGGACCTGACTCAGTCCCTGGGACTGTTAGTGCACCTCGGGAAATCCCCCAGAGATCCCCAGCAAAGCATTGTCTATCTGGGGATTCTGATGGATTCTCGGGGTTTTCAAGTGTTTCCGTCCATAGAAAGACAGGAACGGTGCATTCTAAAAGTGAAGACCTTCCTAGAGAAAGAACAATGTTCTGCGAGGGAATGGATGAGTCTTCTGGGGACCCTCTCCTCGTTGGAACAGTTAGTTTCTCTAGGGAGGCTTCACATAAGACCTCAATTCTTCTTGAAGGAGAATTGGACCAGAAGAATCAGGATCTGTGGGAATCTTTTCCTCTGTCCAGAGGTATAAAGGAAAGCCTCAGCTGGTGGTTAGAACCAGGCAGACAACGAGGGACTGTCGCTGCAGTTACCGAACCCCTCCCTAGTGTTGTTTACAGACGCTTCGGAGACGGAGATGGGGGGGTGACGTTGGGCCTAGAGAAGTGTCAGGCACCTGGAGTGGGAACAGGTGTCCTGGCACATCAACGAGAAAGAGTTAGTGGCAGTGCATCTAGCTCTCAGACAGTGGGAATCCCAAGTCGCGAACTCAGTGTTGCAGGTAAATCACAACACGACAGCTCTAGCCTACATAAGAAAAAACAGGGGGGGACTCACTCCCTCTCACTGTACAAGAAGGCGAAAGAGCTTCTTTTATGGTCAAAGGAGCGAAACATCACGCTCTTAACGAGGTTTATCCAAGGCGAGAAAAACGTCAGAGCAGACTTGTTGAGCAGGAAAGATCAAGTCATTTCCACGGAGTGGACCCTGCACTCAGAGGTCTGCAATCAGATTTGGAGCCTATGGGGAAGGTCAAACATAGACCTGTTGCAACTCATTGGAATGCCAGGCTGGAGAACTACTGCTCTCCGATTTCGGATCCGAGGCAGTAGCAATAGACAGCCTCCTCGTAAATTGGGAAGAATAGACGGCTACGCTTTTCTTCCTTTCAAGATCATAGGAAACGTCATAAGGAAGTTTGTTTTGACGAAAGGAGCGAAATTGACCCTAATCGCCCCCCCATTTTGGCCAGCTCAAGAGTGGTTCACAGAGGTACTGGAATGGATGATAGATTTTCCAAGGTACCTTCCTTTACGGAACAATCTTCTCAGACAGCCCCACTTCGACAAATATCACAAAAACCTCCCCGCGCTCGGTCTGACTGCCTTCAGACTGTCGAAGGACTCGTCGGAGCGATGGGGTTTTCACGCGCGGCTGCAAAGGCAATTGCAAGAGCCAGGAGACCTTCAACTATACGCGTGTACCAGTCGAAGTGGGAAGTGTTCCGAAGGTGGGCCAGGAATCAGAATGTATCCTCTTCCAGTACCTCTGTGACGGAAATAGCAGATTTCCTGTTGTATTTGAGACAAAATGTAACCTTGCAGTCTCGACTATAAAAGGTTATAAAAGTATGCTTTCCTTGGTGTTTAGACATACTTGACTAACATCACGGATGATAAAGATCTACACGATTTGATTAAATCATTCGAAACTTCGAAGTCCAAGACAGCCAGACCACCCAACTGGAACCTGGATGTGGTGCTAAGGTTTATCATGGTCAGATAAATTTGAACCTCCCAATTAACTCATCGTTTAGGGGACTTGACTAGGAAATCTATTTTCCTCTTTGCATTAGCATCAGCTAAAAGGATAAGTGAACTCCAGGCTTTAGAAGGCACAGTGGGCTTCAGGAAGGATTCTGCAGTGTGTTCATTTAACCCCCTATTTTTTAGGAGCAAAAAATGAGAATCCTTCTAGAGCTTGGGCCAAGGACGTTTGAAGTTAAAGGATTGACTTCCCTGGTAGGAGAGAGATAGAGAACTCAGAGAGCCTTTGGTGCTCGGTAAGAGATCCGAGAAGAACGATGTCAAAGAATGCACAGGCATTCTTTATCAGAGATATTATTACAGAAGCACATATTTCTGTAAAGAGGAACATCTCGGACAGATGAGAGTTAAAGCACATGAGGTCAGAGCCGTAGCAACCTCATTAGCTTTCCACAAGAATATGTCGTTACAGGACTTAATTGGATCCACATATTGGAGATGCAATTCTGTGTTTGCGTCTAACTATTTGAGAGATGTACGTGTAACTTATGATAAGTGCTTCTCTCTCGGACCTTACGTGTCTGCGGATTCGGTGCTGGGACAGGGGGCTGAAACCAATCTAGCTTAGTTTAGATAGATTAGGAATTTTAATCTTATGGTGTTTGTTTTTTATGGTCGATTGAAAGTGGTCAGGGAAAAGTACCACTTTCAAATCGTAGTGTATAACAAGTAGTGTGGTCAGGTGGTCGAGGTTGGTTGTTTTCATGCTCCTTGTAATGGTTTGGACCTAGGCTCTGTCTTGTAAGAGGGTTAGTCCCCGTTGATACGACAAAGGTGAAGGCTCTACCATGTAAGTGGGATAGGCCCCATTGGTACGATCCGAAATAAGGCTCTGTCGAGTAAGCGGGCTAGCCCCCATTGACATGATCCAGAAGAGTTCTCAGTGACAGGTCTCATCCTCACTGGAACTCTTGAGGCAAGCAGACTCAATAGGACAGTACTCATGAAGTCTTCTGCCCAATAAGGTAGGAATCAAGGTATTTTAAGTTTATTTTATAGTACCTACAACAAAAGGTTGTTTTCCTGTTTTTTGGAATTGCTATTCATATTGAGTAACTATCTCTTACCCTCCTCCAAGGGTGCCAATCAGCTAAGTATATACCTGCCGGGTAAGTTGCATGTGTAAAAATGAAAAAGAAATTGTTAAGATACAATAAAGTTTTACACATACTTACCTGGCAGATATATACGTTTAATGGCCCACCCATCCTCCCCTCAGGAGATAGGGGAAGAAAAATTCTGTCAGAAAACGGGAATGATTCCTATTACCGCCACCCAGCGGTGGTAGGGGGTGATCACCTGACCTACCTGTAGCGTGTGCCGCGAGTTTTTGAATTCTGTCGGACGTCAGAGACATAAGCTAAGTATATATCTGCCAGGTAAGTATGTGTAAAACTTTATTGTATCTTAACAATTTCATTTTCATTGCAGTGTCCTACCGAACAATTATACAGCTGATTACCCATTGCAAGGATGGGGGGCTGTGGATGTATGCTTAATTAAAAAATATAGCAAGATCCTTGAAAAAGACAATGATCAGCACTGTTGTACCCTTTCTTGTAAGAGAGCCACTGCAGGAAAATATACTGCCCCTGGTCAGTGCTCATCATCTTACGTAGTAGAGAGCTTGGATGTCTGTCCAAAGAGTGCCCTCTACATAGAGTGGAATTCCTTTGCAGTCATGGCATTGTTCACTGCTGACTTGACAAAGGGGAGGAAAAATACAATACTGCCCTTGCCCTGGGTGAAGACCAGATACCGCATGCAAGTGGCAACAAGTCACCTACATCATATTAAAAACCTATACCTACCATATAAAAAATAATTGACCGGTGAGTACTCCAGGTTAAAAGTACCCCCAGCTTTCCCTTAACACGGCAACCTTGATACAAGGCGAAAATACAGCGAGGCACCCACCCCCATGTCGTTTCTCCTAACACCATGCCAGCTGCGGAAATAGGACCAAGAGAAATACAGTCTTCAAACACCGTCTCAATCTCTTTCAGGTAATGAGACACAAACACCGACTCTGACCTCCAAAAGGTACTCTGCAGAATGGCAGACAGCGACAAATTATGTTGTAATGCCAGAGAGGTCGCTACTGCTCAGACTTCGTGTGCCTTAACTTTCAACACAGGATAGTCTTCTGCGTTGACATGAGAATTTGCTTCAACAATAAGTTCTCTCAAGAAGAAGGAGATCGCATTCTTTGAAAGGGACGAGAGGGATTCTTCACCGAACACCACAGTCGAGAAGATGGAGCTCTTATTTTCGCTGTCTGTGGAGATAATATCTAAGAGCTCTTAATAGGCGAGAATATCAGCCAAATTCATAAGTGTGAAGGAGAGGGGCTAAGGTTTTGAAGGGTTTTTGTTCTTGGCTTGAAAACTCAACATCAAAGAGCATACTGCATCCCCTTGTGAGAAGCCAACTCTTTTCTCCATAGCATGGAGTTCGCTAACATGTTTTGCTGAAGCTAACACTATCAAGAATAATGTCTTCTTGGTTAGATTCATCATCGAAGAAGACCGCATTGGTTCGAAAGAAGAACTCGAAAGCCACTTGAGCACTACGTCAAGGTTCCAAGACACAGAATCTTTTGAGCACTTAGAAGTTTCTAAAGACTTAATCAAGTTCGAAAGGTCACTATTATTAGACAGGTCACTGCCTCTGCCTTTGAATACAGATGCTAACGTCGCCCTGTAACCCCTAATCGTTGAGGGAGCCAAGCCTCTAGATACTTTTAGGAAAAGAAGAAAGTCTTGCAGACGCAGATAGACCGCTAGTAACTCCTTTATGTTGATGTGAAAGGAACTCTGCTCCATCGTCCATATTACCGGCACTGTCATCTCTCCCAAGACTGCTCCTTAAACTATGTCGGATGAGTCAAAAAGAACTGTAAGGTTGGGTGGAGAGGAAGAAGAGAAATGCTTCCGATAGTCTCGTTCTGAGAGCCACTATGCTAGATCCTCTTTGATCTTGTGATGTCGAACACCTTTGAGTCTAGCCGAGACTTCCTGCACCACGATGCCTTCAGGAAGAATTGAAGGGGTTGCATATGTAACCTTCTGCATCTGAGTATTACCAAAATTCTTCTACTGATGATAAGGTACCCAGATGACTGATCCACTGGAGAGCAGAACAAGATTGATGGTTCAGGAACTCCTTAACTACCTGAAGGCATGACAACTCTTCTCCAAGAGAGAAAAGTCCAAAATACTTGACATGTATTGAGAGGAGCAGAAATGCCAGTTGTCCAGGTAAAGTGCCACATTGATACCCAGGAGATGTAGCCACTTCCCTAGAGGAGCCACTACTTGGGTAAACACCTAAGAAGCCGTTGAAAGACCAATACAGTGGTCTAAACTGTAATACTTTACCCATGAAAACAAATAAACAAATTTCCTTGATTCCAGATGAATTGGAATACGGAAATAAGCTTCTTAAATGTCCAAGGAGACCATCCAGTCTCCTTGGCGAAGCGATGCTAGGAGCGAGGGGTAGTTTTTATATTGAACTTTGTTTTCGAGACAAACAAGTTCAGAGTGCTTACATCCAACACGGGTCTCCAGTCCCCTGATGCCTTGGGGACTACAAAAAGGTGTTTTGTAAAACCCCAGAGACAACTTGTCGATTACTCTAACTCTAAGGCTACTGCTTTCTGAGAAGAGACTCCCACCTCTTTGGTTAGTGCTACAAACCTCTCTGAGCCTGGAGAAGTAAGCTGAAAATGCGATCGGCGCATTGGAAAGAGGGGAAGGAGTTTAGAAAGGAATGGAGTAACCGAGGTGAAGAACTTGGACCACCTAAGGATCTGCCCCTCTGCGATTCCACTCCTCCCAAAACAGGTACATCCTGGCACCTACCAGAGTATGAAGGATAGTCATATTACTTAGGTGATGGCTTAGAAGGTTTTGTCGTGGATTTGGAAGGGGGGTGTAGGTTCGAGTGAGGTCTAATGAAGGGCCTGGATCTGCCTCCATGAAAAGGCTGCTGCAAAGGAGAGGAAGATTTTACAGGAGTCATAGAGGTGGCTTTCACTCGCTTAGTCGACTGGGCCAACAGATCAGTTCTCAATTTTTTCTCCAAAGCAGAAAGAATAGCATTAACTGTCTCTTCCGGAAATAAATGTTGCTTATCTAACAGCAAGAAAAGCAAGGCAGACTTCTGGGAAGAAGTAACTCCTTTCACAACGAAGGAGCACCAGTGTTATCTCTTCTTAAGTCCCAAAGGGAAAGAGAGAGGCGATCTCATCAGAAGTGTCCCTGACAGATTTGTCGGCACACGAAAGATTCCCGAACCAATTCGACATCACATTTTCTGGAATAGAAGGGCAATCCTCAATCTTCGAACCAAGAGCTCCGACTATCCAGTCCAGAAAACTCATAATTTCCAGAACCTTAAAGAGGTTCTTGACCAAATGATCTAATTCGGAGGAAGAAAAGAACGCCTTTGCCACCAAAAACACCGCTCTGCAATTAGTGTCGACAAGACCAGAGAAATTCCCCTGGGAGGAGACAGACAGAAACTCCCATGGAAGGAGCTTCTCCAGTTACATAGAAACAGTATCTCTTGTTGATGAGCTTCGATGGTGGAAAAGCAAAAGAAGCCTTGCCTGACTCTCTCTTAGCTGATAACCAGTCTTTTACAATATGAAGAGACTTCTTCGAAGCCTTTGACAAAACTAACTTGGGAAGCAAAGGGTCCACATGCTTCCTTCTCATATAAAAAAATCGAAGCAGGAGATCTAGGAGCTGCCCGCACTAAAGTAATCGGGGTACGTATCCAAGAGATACAGTAGAAGACTCGAATATGCCGACATGGGAATAGAATTTGTTTCCTGCTCTTCTTCCTCCGACAAAACTGGAGAAAGAGAAGGTTCTGCTGGCTTAACAGCCAACTGCTTGCCCTTCAAATAAGCCATCAACTCTTCCAACTGTTTCCGAGGGAATAGATTCGATTTATCCCGAGTCGAAACAGCAGAAGTTGAAATGCCAGAAGTCGCAAGTGTCAAAACTTTCGACAATAATGGATTGATGTTTGCACGAGAAGTCGAAGGTGGGTTCGATGAATGTACAAGTGTTGAACGTTTTGAAGGCGTCAAAATACAAAATATGACCACCTCGAGGGTCCAAAAAGACTGAAGTCGAAAATTGATCTTGAGGAGAAGTAGAAGTAACGACACTACAAGAAGTACATGGACGAGATCCCCTTCCTTGGACTTCTTAACAAGAGGAGATGAGTAATCTCCTGCAGTCGCGCGTCTTTTCAATGGACGAGAAACTGATGAACTGCGCCACTTACGATGCCTCATGGGAAAAGAATCATTAGACTCCAATGATAGTGGAGCAATGAACAAAACACCTTTCCAACGGTGTTCTGTCGAAATCTGTTGGTGCACTACAGGATCGATGGAGGAAGCGACTGCTTGTGGGGGAGCCCTGCCAGTCCTTCCTTGGACCTCCAGTAGTTTCTCCTCAAGGTGGGGGAACGAAAGGGACCTTTGTCTAGAGAACTGGTGGGAAAACAGCCACCCCTCAGAAAGCAACACTTGGCACTTCTTTATTAGAATTAGCCTTTCCTAGAAAAGACTTAACTGTAAAACCTAACTCCATAACTGTACTGGCAAGAATATTGGACTTTTTCTCGAACCTAGTTTCGAGGCTGGCAATGGTGTCGGGAGAAACTACACGGGAAGCTGGTAAAGGAGTTAAAGGAGCAGGAGAATGAGGCCTCAAGATTGGAGACATAGAAGAGAAGGAGAGACAGGACAAACTGGATCTGCGGAAGATGCAGACGAGGCTGTACTAACTTAACCCTCTTACGCCGGAGCGGTAAATAAAAAATTGTCTCCCGTGTGCCGGAGGGGTTTCGGACCGAACGCGGAAGCGGAAAAAATATTTTTTCAAAAATCACAGAGCCCTTAGTTTTCAAGATTAAGAGTTCATTTTTGGCTCCTTTTTTGTCATTGGCTGAAGTTTAGTATGCAACCATCAGAAATGAAAAAAATTATCATTATCATATATAAATAATGCGATATATGATAGCGCAAAAACGAAATTTCATATATAATTGTATTCAAATCGCGCTGTGCGCAAAACGGTTAAAGGTAACAAGTTACTTTTTTTTATTGTAATGTACACTAAATTGCGATCATTTTGGTTTATATAACACCATTGTAAAACGATAAAAGCAACACAGAGAAAATATTATCACAAAATAATGCATGAATTTGTAACGCGCAGACATAAACAAATATTTTTTCAAAAATTCACCATAAATCTAAATATTGTCCTAGAGACTTCCAATGTCTTTCAAAATGAACACAAATGATTGAATATTACTATACTGTAAGAGTATTAGCTTACAATTGCAGTTTTCGACCATATCTGACGAGTTAACGTTGCCCAAATGTCGAATTTTTTATATATATATTTATATGCAATTTATTTTGGAAATAAGAAAGCTACAACCTTCAAATATTTTTCGTTTTATTTTACATGAAATTGCGCACATTTTCATATATAAAACTCTATGAAATGCCTAATATGAAACGGAGCAAATATTCCGAGAATGGGACGTACGCATTTCGGAGATTTGTGGCGGAGAATCCGCACGCGGAGGGAAGGAAAGATTTTTTTTAAATTCACCATAAATCTAAATATTTTGCTAGAGACTTCGAATTTGTTTCAAGATGAAGATAAATGACTGAATATTACTAGACTGTAAGAGTTTTAGCTTACAATTGCGTTTTTCGACCATTTTGGTAGAGTCAAAGTTGACCGAACGTGGTTTTTTTCTATTTATCGTGATTTATATGCAAATATTTCAAAAATGAGGAAAGCTACAACCTTCAATTATTTATTGTTGTATTCTACATGAAATTGCGCACATTTTCATATATAAAACTTTATGTAACGGCTAATTTAAAATGGTGCAAACATTACCACAATCGCACGTATATTTTTTCGGAAGAGTTACCGCGCGGACGTAAAGAAAATGTTATTTTTTTCATAAATTCACAATAAATCGAAATATTGTGCTAGAGATTTCCAATTTGTTGCAAAAGGAAGGTAAATGCTTGAATATTACTAGAATACAAGCGTTTTAGCTTACAATTGCGTTTTTCGACCATTTCGGTAGAGTCAAAGTTGACCGAAGGTTGAAATTTTGGCAATTATCGTTATTTATATGAAAATATCTCAAAACTGATAAAAGCTACAACCATGGGTTGTTTTTAGTTGTATTGTGCATGAAATTGCGCACATTTCCATATATAAAACTTTATATAACGGCAAATTTTAAAATGGTGCAAACATTACCACAATCGCATGTATGATTTTTTTCGGAAGAGTTACCGCGCGGACGTAAGGAAAAAGTTTTTCATAAATTCACCATAAATCGAAATATTGTGCTAGAGACTTCCAATTAGTTGCAAAATGAAGGTAAATGATTGAATATTACTAAAAATATATGAGTTTTAGCTTAAAATTGCGTTTTTCGACCATTTCGGTAGAGTCAAAGTTGACCGAAGGTTGAAATTTTGGCAATTATCGTTATTTATATGAAAATATCTCAAAACTGATAAAAGCTACAATCATGAATATTTATTGTATTCTACATAAAAATGCGCACATTTTCATATATAATACTTCATGTAACGGCTAATTTACAATGGTACAAAAATTATGTCAAAGTGACGAAATAATTTCCGAGATGTGTCACAGATACTTTTTAGTGCGGCAAGTAAGAAATTCGCGCTTGCGCGCCTGCGTAACGATTGTAAACAAACAACACCTTGATCCGTGAACTCCCAGCATCCCCCAAGGCGCGTGATTCAAAAGTTTTAGGCTGGTAGGCCTATAAGTATTTTTCCGCGAATTTTAAAAAAAATTTTGTAAGTCGACGTAAAATACGTCCAGTCGGCACACGGGAGACAAAAAATGTCGATGTAAAATACGTCCAGTCGGCGTAAGAGGGTTAACCAGAAGCCGGCAGAGAACGAATGGTGACACCTGGTCTGTTGTACCTGTTTGCCATCGCGGTAGTTTGAATCTTTTGTCGGCCATTTAGGGAACCTGCAGCTGTATAATTGTTTGGTAAGACACTGCAATAAAAAAACTGATATTAACTGTACCTTTAATTTTTATGAATGCTATTCATTACTAATATTTCAATCAATGCTTGCTTTTCAAAATGTCAATAAAAATAATGCTTTATTCTTTGGAAAAAAAAAAACGCATAGCCAGTCAATACAAATAATGCACTATTCTTTGAAAATAAATTACCAGTAGCCACAGCACCTGAATGAAAACAAAATGATGTACAAACATCTTCCATATTGATATTTAATCCAACAAGTCTACATTGAAAGTCCGGTCTGGAGATGCTGCTTAAGACCTTGACTGAAAACTGTAAGGACATCACATTCACTCTTATTTAAAATACACATAAGTGCCAATTCTTATACAATGTTTCAGCCAAGCATTACTACAGCCTGCAATTATTTTTGCTGCGGGAAAAAAAGAGAAAATAAATTACATCAGGTTTAACAAGGGATAAGAAATTTCTAAAGATATATTTCTTTCGATATACAGTGCTTGCCCCAGTATCCGCGGGAATGGGAACCAGACCCCCATGAATAGTTGAAACCCCTATAAAAAATGCTTAAAACTGCCTGTTTTGCTAGTTAAAACTCAAGAAAAAAACACTAAAAATGTATACCTGGTTTTTTTAACAATTTTATCACAAAAAGTGCATTTTCTGATGAAATTGAAAGAAATCTCATATACAAAACCACGATAGGCGAATTTTCGGCGAATAATGGGAGTATTTGTTCCAGAGAGAATTCTGCGAATACATGAGTCCGTGAATATGGGGGTTCACTATAATCAAGTAGTCAAACAAAAAATATAAACCAAAAAATACAAAGATAACTGGTACCACAGTTATCATCAATCATTGAAAAGGTAATCAAATATATATAGTACTGTGAGAAACTTTTTAGGTTCCAGATCTGACTCTGAAGAAAACCCTTTATATTACAATACTGTTCAGTAAATTCATTGTTACTTCATAAAAGAGGCTTTCTTGTGAGTTACTATGCATCTGCTTACACAATAATGAAAAAGCACTAATTTATACAACTTTGTATCTACATGTGTTTCCATATTGTAACCTAAGTATTCATTACATGAAAAACTTATGGAAACACCTGTATAGTAAATTTTCTTACTACTGTATGATAATACGGTAAGAAAATGTCAATTTCTTCAATACATATATGTACTGTATTTAAAGAGGAAGAATTTTGCATATTCTTTACCAGGAAGAGGCTGCAAATTTAATCGATTTCATGATAGAATAAAAATCTATATGCTGTGATGTTATGATATAAATAGAACCTCTTCCCACATAAAATGAATAAACATGTAAAACTGGATTGCTGAAAGTCCTCTACTGTGTTTGGAAATGGTTGTTTACTTGCTCTGATATTCGTACGGAAACTTTTGGAATTCTATTTTCATAAAACCTATTAAATGTCACACTTAATAATGAAAATATGAATTACTAAAGCATTTCAAATTCAGCTGCAAGTGAATCAAGTGAATGGAAGTATCATTCACGCAATTTTTTACCCTGAGCCAACCATTATAAGCCTTTGTATAAGATTTTATTTTTGAAAAAAAACAAAAAAAAACAAAAAATCTGTCCATATAGAGTAAATATCAGTGATGAAATTTATTAGGTCAACAAAATTTATTCTTTTTAGCATTTATGCACTCACCTGCCCAGTGTTTCGGAACTTTGATGCCATGATCCCCTGTACAGCAGCATCTAAATTGGCTGTGGGAAATACTATGAAAGGGGCGTCACCTCCTAGCTCAAGTGAAAGCTTCTTAACAGTTTGCCCACACTGGGAGTAAAGCCACTGTAGTATAGAAAATAGTTTGGATAAATTGTTTTATATGCAATTAAATCTGTTGGAGATAAATTCAAATACTGTACTACTCTATTCCAAAGAACTTTTGATACTTAAGAAAATACCCATCTCTTAAGAGATTTTGGAAAACATCCTCAAAATATCAAGTACAATCTATGTAAGTATATTTAGCTAATAATTATTAGTGACTTGTCTTATATATCAATATGACATTTTTATAATCAAATTAGATTTTATATGTACTTACCAAGTAATTACATGGCTAAAAGTTTCTAGTATCAGCAGCTAAAAAAAATGTGAAATTCACTGAAGTGATTCTTTTGTTTGTGTGTAATTTGATTTAATTGTATAGATTTTAGGCAATGTCAACCACTGGGGCAACTAAGGCCATTCAGTGCTGAAACAGAAATTGACAGTGAAAAGGTTTGAAAGATGTAACAGGAGGAAAGCCTCACAGTTGCACTATGAATCAATTATTAGGAAATGGCAGAAAGATGGAAGAAAGATAATATGAAAGGAGGTACAGTAAAAGGAATGAAAGTGCTTGCAGCTAGGGACTGAAGGAACACTGCAAAGAACCTTAAGTAATGGCTACATTGCACTGCATGAGGTGCATTGACAGCACTACGCATCTACAGGGTGTTTTGGTGTAGGTAACTAGTCGGCCCCACTTTTGGGAAAGAGATGAAAAACTGAGCAGAGAAAACCAATTTGTTTTGCATATGTCCATGTGTGGGGAGGCTGGTGGGCTCCCATTCTGTAGTTACTTGGTGAGTACATATATAAAATCTAATTTTATTATAAAAATGTAATTTTTATATATGTAACTTACCAAGTAATTACATAGCTGATTCCCATGTTGATAGGAGGCAGGATACATAGACTATTCTATTCACAAACAATGTTAATAAGTGCAATGAATTGAGAAAGTATTTCTGCTAGCACTACAAGAGTGCTTGTTTCCTTACCTGTTAAGAGAACAGCAGTAGGATGATACTGTCTCTAGTATTGTACTCATCTTAAACAGTAGATGCGGGGCGTTATAGCCATGGATCGCCTACTACACGAGTGGGAGACTCATAGCAAAGGATACCTCTGAACACTAGTAAGGACTAAATAATTACCCCTGCCCAAGGCATAGTACCAACAATATAATAACCAGACAAAATAAACTGTCACCCATACCTTATCATTAAAATTACCACCACCCCAACCATAAAAACTAGTTGTTACCCAGACACATTGTATCCCCCAGACTCCCCTGGGACTCAAAGATAAAGGTCCCAAGGCACTGAAGGTACTGCAATCTCTAAAATTTTGTCTCCACATCCTGGAGATAATCGTTGCAAAATACTGACTCGCATCTCCAGGAAGTCACTTCCAGAATGGAGGCAAGAGATAGATTGTATTTGAAAGCTAATAAAGTAGCTACGGTCCTGACTTCATGAGCTCTTACTTTCAATAGCTAACAATCTTCTTCTCTCACTTGCAAGTGTGTCTCTCGAATGACATCCCTCAGGAAGAAGGACAAAGCATTTTTAGTAAGAGGATGTAATGGGTCCTTGACCCAAGTCCGGAGGTTACTAGAGGTCCTCTAACTACTTCAGTTCTGTCAAGATAAAACTTAAAATGCTCTTACAGTGCACAGAACCCTCACCTGTCTTCCGATCCTTGAATTTTCCGTCCACACTTTTAATCCTGAAGGATCGATACCATGGTTTAGCAGCATTGTCGTTCTTAGCGAGAAATCCTAAAAGTGAGCAGATTGTATCATTTCCAGAAAATTTGATCCTTCTGTCCGTGGCTTGTATTTCACTGACTTTTTTGGCTGTTACCAGAGCCACTAAGAAGAGGATTTTCCTTGTCATGTCCCATTTCATTCAGATAATTTAAAACTTTCCATGTCTTAGGTCCCCAATCCATGCACTCAGTACAAGACAAACTAGCTGAACATACTTGACCCATGCAAGAGTTTACTTAGTGTGATAGTCATACTTTGCTGATGTTAGTCTAGCATTGCAGCCTGTACTGAAATAGTGAATACTCGTCTACTTTGTGTCAGACATACTTCAATGATAAGTCAAAAAGCAAAGATTCAGTTATGAATAGTCACAATCAGGTTTATAAAGTCGTTATCGGTTATCAATATTAAATATCTAAATTACTGAAAGGCTACCGAAGCAAAAATACATCACCAATTTCAGATAATCCCCAAAATCAATGAAGAATGCATTTCAAAAGCTGCTGCTGCTTACAACCATTGTCATAAGCAGGCAGAAACATATTGGTTTTCCCTGCTCAGTTGTTTCTCCCTTTCCCCACCCTAAAAGTGGGAGGGACTAGTTACCTACACCAAAACAAAAGAATCTCTACCACGAATTTCAGATATTTTTAGCTGCTGATACTAGAAACTTTTAGCTATGTAATTACTTGGCAAGTTACATATATAAAATGGTAATCTGCTGAGGGTATGGGTATTCAAGTTTTCTTCTGAAAGATTTTTTTTGGAAAATAATGAAATTACAATAGTATATTTAGCTTTTTGATAGTGTAGTCACTGTTTCATCCTCAAAAGGAGTTACCCTACCTGGTGTGCGCCAGCACCCCAAGGTGATCAGACTAATATTAAAGAAATATCTTTTAGCCTGGTCTTTTAGCCGGTATTATGCCATAATGATAAACACTATGACAAGTGATAGAGTATAATGGACTCAAAAGACAAGAAGGCATTTTTTCTCGTTTTTCAGAAGAAAGCTGTACATACCCAGTTTTCCCACGTCAAAACCTGTAGAAAGTGACTACGTACTGCGCATGCACATCTGCCATCTTGTTTTATGTTCGGGCCGGCCAAAAGACCAAAAATCATTACTCTGTTGGTCAATGCAGGATATACCTTTACCCAAATCCCATGGTTTTTCGTAGGAAAACTGGGTCAGCTTTCACTGTAGGCAAGAAAAAATGCCGTCTTGTTTCTTGTCTTTTGAGTCCATTATACTCTATCACTTGTGATAGTATTTATCATTATGGCATAACACCCGGCTAAAAGATATTTCTCTGATATTAGTCTGATCGCCTTGGGGCGCTGGCGCACACCAGGGAGGGTAACTCCTTTGAGGACTCAACAGTGACTACCAAAAATAGGTTTTTCCTACGTCAAAACCTGTTTTTTAAGGCTTACCTGTCCAACTACTGTGGATCCTGTAAATGAAAGAGCTTGAACTTTGGGTGAATGACAGAGAATGCCTCCAATCTCTTGTACTCTATTTCGAGAACAAGGAATCACATTCACAACACCTGATGGGACACTAGCATCTTGGCATATCTGAGCACAACACCAGGTTGGGATGGAAAAAGATTAAAGCTATATGTATTTCTCTTTCAGTAAAAACTGCCTTCATAACAGATCAGTAAATAATTCTAATATACATTTACTTAAGCAATCAAGAAAATACTGTCAATGAAATATCACAGCAAATATAAGAAAACTATCCCATGGGAAATATGTAGTATGTATTCTCAGGATACTTACAAAGAATAATTACAAATTTGTTGGGATAATACTCATATGTAGATTTATATGACTGTATGCTGTTCATTAATTATCAATATTTGACAAAAACTACCTTTGCAAGAGCCAGTGCTGTCAGGGGAGTGTCCTCAGCTGGTTTAAGGACGCAAGTGCAGCCTGCTGCTAATGCAGCGGCTACCTTACGTGCAATCATACCAATGGGAAAATTCCACTGAAAAAAAGAATAAGTCTGTTAGAGTCAACTTAAGAGCTTTTTTATATGATGCAACTTTTAATTGAAAAATAAAGATAAATTAAATTTTGCTGTAACGTTAAGATTTAATTTTTATGACAAAAAATTAAAGCTAGTTGAAAAAAATGTTTTTCTGGGCTCAGTTCGTGTCGCTTCGTGAAATAATCCCTTAAGTTCATTATTTCTAGGTAAATAATACTAACATTACCAGAGAAAAAATAAAAATAGGGGGATGTCAGAATAACTGACTCGCTCACCCACTGATCGCCCTAGTCCCTGTCCCCCCTTCCCTTCCTCCCACGCGGAGGTAGGGTTAGTCCTCGCTCGCTCACGGTCGCCTTGGCGATCATCCGGGCTCCCCTCCCCTCTTCCTCCCTATCAGGGAGGATACGGGAGTTATGGACTTATGGGGGGTCCTGTCGGACCGGTCTCGTTTTCTTTGAGCTTCGGGGAGGTTCTGGTGTGTTCGGGTGGGGTTGGCCACCCCACCAGCTCGCATCGGTTCTTCTCCGGCGTTCTGCCTTGCTCTCCAGTTCCCCTCTCCCCCCTCCCTTCTATACCTTTAAATGTATAGCTGTCTCCGCCAGCTATTCAGGGGGAGGGGGAATTTGGTATAGACCTTATATGCTTCCCCTGTTGGTGACCGTTGTCTCTTCCGTTTTCTGGCGGGACGCCCGCTTACCATCCGGGCATTCCGTGGGTTGGCGGAAGAGTCATACGGCGGAGCTAAGCTCCTATTTCAATTTTGTCTGTTTTATTTAGTCTTAATTTATGGATAATCTTATGTTCTCCGGTGTGTCGTACCCTCCTGAAACTTCGGTGTACTATAGGTGTATGAGTAGGTATCTGGCTTGATGGAAATCTTCGCTCCGGCGTGTACCGGAGTTTTTCAACCAGTTTACCGGGTCCACAGACTCCCTCACACGGATTACAGGAGAGGATTATGCAAAAAAATTTTATTCTACTCCGGCACGCAGCGGAGCATCATATGAGTAGTCCTGTGATACTTATGTATCTGTTCACTTACAGGCTACTAACTGTCAGGAGGCTGGCTGTAACGCCGTCCTCCAGGACCCCTGTGGACACGAGGTCTGCAGGTCCCACGCTCCCTGCGCCGTACGCCACAAGGATCTCATCGTGTGGCACCACGAAGCCTGCTCCATCTGCTACGAGCTGGTGGAACAGTTTTTGGACGGAGTAAGTATATACCAGTGTAGGTATAGTCTTTTCTGGATATATACTATTAGAAAAATCTTGGCCAATACTGCTATAGTTCAATTATCAGTCTTATATGTTAATGATACATCTCCGCACCCTGAAAGCCTGGGTAGGTGGCTTCGGCAAAAACGCGCCGAAAGGACAGCCTTACATTCTGGACAAGGGCATGGCTGTCCGGATCTTCCCAGGCGGCAAGTCGACCGGCTACGTCGTCCCCGCTGCGGCAGCTCTGACTATCGCTGCCATTCAACTCCAGGTGGAGCAGGCCCTGATGGACGGCGGAGCTCCGGACATCTCCGCAGACGTCGCTACATTGGATATTAATGTTGAACCTATGACGGTAGGAGGTGATTTGTTAGTTGAGGTAGGTTTGTTGGGCGCTCAAGGGCTTCCCTTGGGCGCTTCTGGATCTTCTTCCCCTTTGGCTTCATCTTCTTCTTTCCAAGGCTTTACGGAATCAGATATTCCGGCCAAGACGTCTGTTGCCTCAGTTGTTCCCAAGGTGAAGGGACAATGAGAGCAGAAGACCCTAGAGAGGTCGTCTTCCAAGAAGATGTCAGCCTCTTCTTCTCGTAAGTCTCCGGCTCTCCATCCCAGAGCAGAGAAAGCGAAGACCTCTTCATCTTCGCACTCTAAAGGGTCAAGAGGTAAATCCTCTAAAGAGAAGGTCCGTGCTCCCGCCGAACCAGCACCTTCCTCTTCTACCGGAGCTCGTCCGGAGACCCCATGCTGAGACCAGTACCTCTGGTCTATTCGATCATGTATCCTTTACAGCAGGGGTCATGCAACAGGTGGGGAACATGGTGGGCACGATGATGAACACTAGGTTCGACGAGATGCTCGCCCACATCTCCACCTCGTTTGCTCAGTCCGGATAGTCGATCCAGAACATCTCGGATCGGCTGACGGACCAGGAGAACCGGCTGGCTGGTCTCAGTCAGAACCCTCCGGCAGTGCTTCCTCTAGCAGGCACCGGAATGCCTCCGACGCCTGACCATAACTCCCTTCCCCCTTTCACCATGAGCAATCCTTGGAGGGTAGCAGCCTTTGCACCCTTCAAGGATGGAATGATTTCCATCCCGGACTGCGGAACTCGTCGTATCGAAGACTTCGAGTTCCATCCCGCCGGCCTGCAACCACCTTTCTTTGGTTACGCTAGGTTGACGGAAGCAGCTCTCAATAGGGAAGATAAGATCCCTAAAGAGACTTATCTACAGTCGGGAGCAGGCTCAGAGGGAATGGGTGAGATGCCTGGAAGATTGAGATTGTACTAATACCAAGCTCCAGGCATTCAAGAGCCCTTTCACAATCTTTGCGACGGAGGATGAGGCACCACTCCCCTTCACAACAAAGATTGCTGAGGTGACCATTCAGGCCGCAATGAAAGAGGAACCTCTCCCTCAGCTGAGGGAGTCGAATCCAACATCCCCACTCTTCCCAGCCTATGGGGACCTCTGGGCGGACCTTCCGGCAACCTTCACTGTTGGGAAACTCAAGCCAGACTGTGCCATCGATCAGTTTGGCGAGAGACTCCCAAGGTTGCCGGATAACCTAATCCAAGCCGAATTCGAAGCAAGGACTAGGTTAGGGAGGACGCTTAACGCCTTGGTGATGACAAAGGTTGCCGCCATAACTTATGGTACGGAGCCTCTGTTCAAGCTCTTGGCAAAAGCTCAAACACAGACCGTACAGTCGGATCTGTACGAGTTTGTAGTAGCAAGACGGAACTGCAGGAAACATGTCCTGCAGGAAGCTACGATTCGGCATGAGCCGAATAAGTTGCTGTCGTCCACAATCTAGGAGCTGACCTCTTCCCAGAAGCTGCCGTGAACGAAGTACAGCACGAGGCGACCAGGCTCAACCAGAGCCTTAGGATTCGCTGGGGTCTTTCCACCAAAAGGAAGCAGGAAAGCACTCCTAGCTCCAAGAAGTTAAAGAAACCTAGGAAGTTCCCGTCCTTCCAGTCACAGCAACAGCAACAATTTGTACAGGCAGTCCCGGTTTCACAACCTGTGCAACTGTCGACTTCAAAAGGTCAAAGCCAGCCCATCCTCCTGTTGACTCCCCAAAGCCAGCCCTCAACCTCCTACGCTGTTTCCCCGGCTTTCAATCCTGTATTTGAAAGCCAGGCATTTCAAACCACCAATAGGTTTGCAAGGGGAAGCAGAGCTAGAGGTGCATTTCGCCAGAGGGGTGGCGGAAGGGCAACCAACAGAGGCAGACACTTCCGTGGAGGACGTGGAGCACGTCCTGCACGGCAACAGTGAGAACCCTCAGGTAGGAGGGAGGCTGTTTCTCTTCCGTCACAGGTGGGGATTCAGCAGTTGGGCACAGAGTATCGTGTCCAAAGGGCTGGGATGGAGTTGGATCAAAGGTCCTCCTCCATCCAAAACATTCCTTCAACCACCAACAGAGGAATTGACAGAGTATGCGCAAGAGCTCCTTCAGAAAGAGTAGTCAAGGGTCAAACATTTAAAGTTTCAAGGACGTTGTTCAGCGTGCCAAAGAAAGGCTCAACTAAACGAAGAATAAATCTTAGGACTTTGTCCCGTCTAAACTTATTCATTCGTTGCGACAAGTTCAAAATGCTGACTATCTCGCAGGTGCGGACCTTACTTCCCCGTGGGGCCGTCACCATCTCTATCGATCTTACAGACGCATACTATCATATCCCAGTCGCAAGACACTTCCGCCCATACCTAGGCTTCAAGTTGGGAGACCAGGCATTCTCTTTCAAAGTGATGCCCTTCGGGCTGAACGTAGCCCCCAGGATCTTCACGAACAAAGCGGAAGTAGTAGTCCAACAGCTGAGATCACAAGGGATAATAGTAGTAGCGTACCTCAACGATTGGCTCATTTGGGCAGCAACCGTCGAGGAATGCCTCAAAGCCACAAGCAAAGTAATCCAATTCCTGGAACATCTAGGGTTCCAAATAAACAAGACCAAGTCCAGGCTTACGCCGGAGTCTCGTTTTCAGTGGCTCGGCATTCAGTGGGACCTAAACTCCCACACACTGTCAATTCCGGTGGTCAAAAGGAAAGAAATAGCCAAGTCAATAAGGCAATTCCTCAAATGCAAACAAACGTCAAGGAGAAACCAGGAAAGGATCCTAGGTTCCCTCCAATTTGCATCAGTGACAGACGTTCTGCTAAAAGCAAAACTGAAGGATATAAATCAAGTTTGGCGCTCAAGAGCAAATGTCAAATCTCGAGACAAGTTGTCAGTAATCCCGCCGATTCTTTGCAAACGTCTCCGCCCCTGGGCGGAGACCAAGAACCTGTCCAAATCAGTTCCTCTCCAGTTCCCTCCTCCGGCGTTGGAAATCCATATGGATGCCTCTCTGAGCGGGTGGGGAGGTTATTCTCAGTTCAAGAAGGTTCAAGGAACTTGGTCACCTCAGTTCCGCAGCTCACATAAACGTATTGGAAGCAATGGCAGTATTCCTCACTCTGAAGAGGCTTCTACCAGCCAAGAATTCCACATAAAGCTGGTTTGGACAGCGCAGTAGTGGTACACTGCATCAACAGGGGAGGATCCAAATCAAAACATGTGAACCATGTCATGATAGCCATCTTTTCTCTAGCAACCAAGTACAAATGGCATCTATCCTCCACCCACCTAGCGGGAGTAAGGAACGTGATAGCAGACGCTCTGTCTCGGTCAGTTCCTCTAGAATCGGAGTGGTCCCTGGACAAACGCTCATTCCAGTGGATATGCCAGATGGTCCCAGGTCTCCAAGTAGATCTTTTTGCATCCCAAGTGAACCACAAGCTCCCTTGCTATGTGGCCCCCAACCTGGACCCTCTGGCTTATGCCATAGACGCCATGTCCATAAATTGGAATCAATGGAGGACAATATACATTTTTCCTCCAGTGAATCTTCTGTTGAAAGTCCTGAGCAAACTCAGGACGTTCAAGGGACAAGTAGCTCTAGTAGCCCCGGACTGGCCCAAGAGCAACTGGTATCCTCTGCTCCTGGAATTGGGTCTCTGACCTCGACGGATTCCCAATCCCAGGCTATCCCAGTCAGTACAAATGAGGACTGTGTTCGCTTCCTCAGGAATTCTCAAAACCCTAACTTTATGGACTTCATGAAGTTTGCGGCTAAGAGAGATGCAGATATTGATCCCCAAAATATTCTTTTCTTAGAATCAGATAAGAGGGAATCAACTTTACGTCAGTATGATGCTGCTGTAAAGAAACTGGCAAATTGCCAGAAGGAAACAAATGCCCGAACCATGACAGTTAATATAGCTATATCCTTTTTCAGGTATTGTTCGAAAAAGGTTTAGCAGCTAGCACTATTACCACTAATAAGTCAGCTTTAAAGACTTCCAGTTTGGCTTTAAGATAGACTTAACAGACTCTTACTTTACGTCTATTCCTAAAGCCTGTGCTAGGCTCAGACCCTCAGAAAGGCCTAGTTCAGTCTCATGGTTCTTGAATGACGTTCTCAAACTGGTTTCAGATACTGACAACGATTCATGTACTTATCTAATGCTACTTAGGAAAACTATTTCTATTAAGCTTGGCCTCAGGAGCCAGAATATCAGAACTGTCTGCCCTTTCCAGAGATGCTGGACATGTAGAATTCCTCCCTTCAGGAGAAGTCTTACTTTCACCAGAATGTAGTTTTCTGGCAAAGAATGAGGATCCCTTAATGAGATGGGCCCCTTGGAAGGTCCTCCCTCTTCCACAAGACCTTTCTCTTTGTCCGGTGACGACCTTAAGAGCTTATCTGTCCAGGACATCTTCCAGATCCTCAGGCCCCCCTCTTTATGAGGGAAAAAGGTGGTACTATTTCAATAAAAGGGATTAGACAACAAATCCTATACTTTATCAAACAAGCTAATCCTGATTCATTCCCTAAAGCCCATGACATCAGGGCAGTAGCCACCTCTATTAATTATTTCCAGCATATGAATTTCGATGACTTGGAGAAGTACACGGGCTGGAAATCGCCGACAGTTTTTAGGCATCATTATTTAAAGTCCCTGGAATCTCTTAAATTTCCGGCAGTGGCAGCGGGAAACACCCTGACACTGCACAGTAGTTGTAGTAGAAGATCCAGATCTCCTTTCTGCCTGCCTCACTAACAATGCACCTAACCTTACCGTCATGTTCATTTGGGTTCCTCAGCCTTAGCTGCATAAAGGCTAACTATGGTGACGTGCCCCTTATTTTTTTTTTGCTAGGGGCACTCACAACTGTAAATATTGACTACTGACTGTAGCTAATCAGTGTTGTTTCCCTTATTTTTATGCTAGGGAAACACACCAAGATATTTGTAATATTTAATGTCTTAGATTTTAAGTATTAGTGAGTGTTCTCTCTGGATTTATTTTATGAACCTCACTTATATGTAATTACATAAATCTAGTTTTAAGTTATCATAAGTTACTTTAAGTCTAATTTTAAGTCCAATTATATGTTAAGTTGGATTCAGTAGATTAAGTTAACACTAAGTATGATAACTTGTAAGTTTTAACTAGATTATATTCATTTCTTTAAATTTTTTGTTTTATTATGACCCTCTCTTAATTTTAATTTTTGTTCCAATCTTGTGCTAATTCTCTGGTACTATTTCACGAAGCAACACAAACTGAGCCCAGAAAAGGGATTTTGACGAAGGAAAAGGGATTTTGATGAAGGAAAAATCTATTTCTGGGCAAGGGTTCGTGTCGGCCAGTGAAATCCCCCCCTATTTTCCCACCCTTGCGCTCAAGATTGGCGTTTAACTTCAAGGATGGCCACCAGGAGCGCTGCGGTTGGCGTCGTAGGTAGAGTAGTAGTAGTTGACGGCGCCGGCCGTGTATCAGCTCTCTCTGGAGGGGGTTTCGATGTAGGAAAACTCTAAATGGCAAGAGGTTCGTGGTAGTGGTCTCACTCGCCCCAGCTACATACCGACACCCTCTTTTTATTTAGGGTGAGCGAGTCAGTTATTCTGACATCCCCCTATTTTTATTTTTTCTCTGGTAACGTTAGTATTATTTACCTAGAAATAATGAACTTAAGGGATTATTTCACTGGGCGACACGAACCCTTGCCCAGAAATAGATTTTTCCTTCGTCAAAATCCCTTTTTTTTTTTTTTCCTAATTAAAAACCATAAACATACATTAATCAGGATATAAAATCAACAGATACATACTATACTTTTGTTTGTTCATGATTCCTTAAAAAACTAAATGATTTAAAACTACCTATGTCTCTAAAGCTGGTATAGTAATGGCAATATACAAGAGCAATTCATTTTATGGAAGCATCATTAAAATAATTATGAAGTACAATATGTACTATAGCGTACTAGAGGATACATCAAATGATCCAATTCGTACTTTCTTGCTGAGGTAGTTGACTTGCCTTCACTTGTCATAATGTTCAGGTTATTTGGCTTTACTTGTAACTGAGGTGCTAACACACCCTGGCACCAATACCTAAGGTGATAAAACACTTTGTGCTCAATGCCTGCTGGTCCTCTTGTTGATTCTGGCTTGTCATCACTTATAAGTCCTGGCTTAGGCTCACACATTTTAAGCATCTTGTCATCAGTTGGAAATCCTGGCTTAGTTGTACATGTCTTATGCACAAGAAAGCATAGATCACTGAGCACCAATCCTCTCCCCAAATTTTCAAGATGCTTGTACTGCTCACCTGTGATATATGAAAGGTGCTCTTTGTATGGCTATGTGCTTAACAAAGATTAAAGTATTACTCATGACATGACTCCTAAACATTAGCAGTATATTCCAACCTCTTCTGAGTGACTTCAGGCTGCCATTATGTTCGACAGAGCTTCATTTGCTTACACAGTGGCATGAAAGGCTACATCCATTTGTACACTCCTATGTCACCTGTAATGGTGGCATGTACCTCCACAGGACAGCCTTGTGCCTGGCTAAGACTTTGGAGTGTGACTCATCGGTGATCAATATGTAAGGTTATGACCTACCCAGCCTTTCTTTACGTGTGATATGATGCGTGTGTGACCTCTCTCTCTCTCTCTCTCCTCTCTCCTCTCTCTCTCTCCTCTCTCTCTCTCTCTCTCTCTCTCTCTCTCTCTCTCGGTTTATCATTATTAATGGCGAGTCTCTTTATGCATGTGCCTTACTGGAGTAACAAACACCTCTCCCCACCCTTAGGTCTCATTTTATTATTGCTATTATGATAACATATTATTTAGCAGCACATCCGTACGTAATACGTGGCATCCAATACAAACCACTCATTAGGCAACTCCTCCTTACCCCAGCCAGGTGACACAATATAATTTACTTGATCATCTCATT
This sequence comes from Macrobrachium nipponense, assembly GCF_015104395.2. Lineage (NCBI taxonomy): Eukaryota > Metazoa > Arthropoda > Malacostraca > Decapoda > Palaemonidae > Macrobrachium > Macrobrachium nipponense. Next base: position 21,446,971 of record NC_087211.1, on the reverse strand, counting down.
GTTCACTGTGGACATATGAACAATTATCGCATGCACAAGATGCACATGCTAGCCTGTTGCTTCATGCCCTAGTTTAAGAGGCAAGCCTACTTCTCCCAGCATGAATGTCTTGTCATTTGGCATCACTACTTCTACCACAGGTAAAATGGTACTTGCTTTTCACCCTAAACCCCTGGCATGGGGTTTAGGGTGAAAAGCAAGTACCATTTTACGAAACTATCTCTGGATGCTGCTGACATGCCCAGTTGATTATCTGTCATCATAGAAGAATCAGTTCTCCTTTGGCAACTGCAAATTCTTTGACTTCCATTTTTAACAGAATTCTCTCACAATTTAGAAATCTTGACTATATCTCTCCTTGTGATTTCAAACTGCTTGTCCAGTGTCTAAATTCAAGGTACACAAACGTCCATGATTTTGAACATTTTCCCTGCTGTAATCTTGACTGAGATTGGAGAATGCCAGGAATGGCATTACTGTAAGGGTAAACTGACTAACAACCACTCCATTAAAAATAACTAAAATAAATATAGAGCAGTAATAATCAAACTATATATAATTAATAATACTTAAATAATTAATATATATATACTATATAATATATATATATATATATATATACATATATATATATATATATATATAATATAGATATATATATATATTATATATACTTTTAGGGCATAGTTTTTCTCTAATACAATTTTCGTTAAAAGCAATTGCTTTAGTGGCATCAATAATTTTCTTGCAGGTATGAAGATACCTGCAAGAAACTTATTGATGCCACTAAAGCAATTGCTTTTAACGATATAATATATATATATATATATATATATATGTATATATATATATATACATATAATATATATATGACATATATAGATATATATGTATATATATACTGTGACAAAGTGCCATGTATCTGGTTACTATACTTAACAATCATAAAATAGTTACCTCGCAACAGCCTTAATCGCAGGTAAAATACAACTGAATACTCTAAAGGCAACAGTGATCCCTTAAAAAACTTATCAATATTGCAGAAACTCAGACTATTCATTAAAACAGGTGCGAGGTAATCTTATAGGTAGTCAAATTAATCAAAGGGCATCACTCCATCAACAAGCACGCTGCTATGTAGTAGATACATGATGGGAGGGATGCTGACCAATAGGAGGGAAGGATCTCATGGCGGTGACTAGCATCAGGAACCAATGGGAGAGCGGGAGGATGGTGGTGAGTCTACTCAGTTGGCGGCGCCCGAGTTTCAAAATTGTTATCGGTGGTCCGGGCAAATCTCGGACTTTACAGCAACAACCTTTCGTATCTTGAGCAATTTTCGTATGAAGAGCTGTAAAATTTTTCGTATTAGCTTTCGTATCTCGAGTTTTTCATAAGTTGAGCCTTCCGTATCTCGAGGTACCACTGTATTAGTCTTCTTATCAAACTTAGAATTTAATCTTGACTAGAGACTCGCAATGACATTGGGGTTGGAAGCATGGGAGAATGTGGAGAATCAGAAGGATGCAGGCTTATTCGGACCTTGGCTGATTTGGACCGTGGCTGATTCGGATCAGATTCGGACCTTAGTCTTGGCTGATTCGGACCATTTCCTAGGCTGATTTGGACCATTTACTAGGCTGATTCAGACAATTGTTTAGGCTAATTCGACCATTTACTTGGCTGTTTCGGACCTTTGTTTTGGGTGATTTGGACCCATACTAATCATTTTATATTATAGCAATGATATTAGGGAAACCTTTGATGAACTTTCAGGCAACGTGGGTGTCATTGGGCCAGTTAGAGAGTTTATGGATTATGTTGACCTAACGTGATTGCAGAGTCAAGTGTGGAAAATAAAGAACTGGTCAGTGTTTGGGCGCAGTATTAGGTCAAACAACCATGCGGAAGGGATTGGATCATAAGCTGAACAAAAAAGCAAAAAAAGTAACCTCGCATCTTCTTCACTTATATCTTTAATATAATTAAAGGCAAAGGAAATACCGAATCAGGTGAATTAAGCTTGTTAAAGAGGGCAAATTAAAGAGACATCAGAGAAAGCAGGTCAAGGAACTAAAAGGACGTGTCATGAAAAAACTGTGGGCGGACTATAATGAAAGGAAAATAACAAATGGTCAGTTACTGAAGAAATGTGCACATATATACTAAGCGCCAATGAAAATAAAGGGGCTATTTCGGGTGAATTTGGGTGAATTTGGGCTTTATTTTTAGCTTTATTTTTACATGAACTATTTTAAAAATTAGAGCAATATGTAACTGTATGAAATAAATGGTCCTAGAAACGTGAGAGGAGTAGATTTCCATTGCTTCCCCAATATATTTTCATAATAGACTTTTGAATGATTATGGATTACAAACATTGAAACAATATTATAAAATGTCACATATGTAAATACATATTAGCAGTGTGGAGCTGTAGCACCCCATATAGATTTCATAATATATATGCACAAAATTATGAATATACACATGAATATGAGAAATTAAGTAAAGAACATCAATAATCCTTTAAAAATGATTACCACTCTCTTGTTTATGTAAAAAAAAAAATAATTGAAACTGTGGAACTGCTGGTGCTCAGCAGTTCTTATTTTGCTGGTGGGGTGATAATGTAGCCAGCTCGCACGTAAGGGTGATGGGAGCACTGCCCTCTCGAGCAGTGTTACCCTAGCTGTTGGAGGGCGAAGGTGTGATTTGAAATTCGTCAATAGCCTAATCAATATGTAGTATTAGTGATAGTGATCAAATCAGTGACGATACTAATGATATGTAATGTAATGCAGAATAATAAACTCAGTGCTGATTTCAATACATGGGAAAAAATGATAACCACAATAATGTCAATGATATTAAAATTCAAAATAGCTTTCGGCAGCGATTCTGCTCCCTTCCTCAGTGAGAGAGAGAGTATGTGTATGCATGCGTCTGTGTTTTAGGTGGGTGTTCTTTAGTCCATTTGTTTTATATAGGCCTATGTTATTTTATTTTACTGTCATACTCAGCTTTGTACTATTTTTATGTTTTTGTTTTCGAGTTTTTATTCTTTTTAGTGGTTTAATGATTTTTATTTTGCTATGCTTATTTTACATGAAATTAATATGTTTATGTAACCTCATATTCTCAATTTTCCGCCAGTCTCTCCGCTACCGAAAGTTACTGCTTTGAATTTTAGTATTTTAATACTTTTTCAGTTTTGTTTACAGTTTCAAATTTGATTAGGGTAATCATCCATTAGTAATCAGTCATGGCCCAAGAAAAACAGAACATGAAGAAATTAAGTTTTCGGCATTGTTTATAGTGCCATATTTATATGTACTATATAATGTGTGTTTATGCAGTTAATATCAAGGAATTTAAAAAAAATTATGTAACAGCACCCCTATGAATGATAGCCAGGAGCCGCCACTGCATATTAGGTCCGAATCGGCCAATCATATGAAGGTCCAAATAAGCCTTGATAAAGGTCCGAATGAGCCAATACATGGTCCGAATCAGCCAAGGTCCGAATCAGCCTGTTCCCAATCAGAAGGACGACCGAGGATAGGAAAGATATTATGTCCAGGGGTAGAGGGAAGAGCCAGACAGGAGTCTGTCTTAGGCTTAGGAGAAGAATCTCTACTCAAAGAGGTCCTACTTTCAGCACGAGTGGCCGCCTTCCTGAGCCTATTCTTCTCAAGTTTATTAAGGCGAGACTCAATCATCTTCCATCTACTATCATCCCAATCCTTGCATTACCTGTCTCCTTCACCTAGTGCACATGGTATGGGCATCATAACAAAGCTTATAGCTACTAGTCTTAAAGCCCTTGCTACAATACCAAAGACTGGAAGTGCTAGAATCTGACATAGCTACACTGAAAAAAAGAAGCTAATTGTAAAAGGAAACCAAAATAGGCAATAATTTGAGAAAAACTAAAGTGAGTACATCACCAACTTCAGCAAGAACCAGCGAATCATGAAAACAGGAGCGCAGAGATCGACATGCTGTTTGTTCCATGACATAAAACAGAATGACACCGAATGACTCCTGTTGCTCCCACGCTCCCGTTGCAGTGGAATGGGCCTGTTAGCCCCCCGACCTCCTGGCAAAGTCGTATTACCACGAATTTTTAATTTAGGATGTCGTACGAGCATAATCATTAGCGAAGTATTTATGTACTTGGTAAGTTACTTGTATAAAACTAAAAGGGTTATATAATAAATAATTTTATTAAAATACCCCAGAATTATCAAATCCTTTGTTTCTTTACCATCCACAAGTCTTATAACCCTTTCTTACTGAAATCAGATATTTATAAAATAATCTAATGGAGTTCTGCCTCTTTGATGGCATTTTCTGACACATTCATGAGCCGTTTAGAGGCCCATTAAGCAAGGCAATTAAAAATAAAACACAGGTGGTTGGCATCCTGTCCATACTTACTGGAGTAATAAGAGCTGCTACCCCAACTGGCTGACGAATTGTAATGTAACGTTTGGATGGTACTGGACTTGGTATTGTTTCACCATACTGGCGCTTCCCTTCCTCAGCAAACCATTCAAAAAAGGAAGCAGCAAAGCCTACTTCCCCAAGAGACTCCATTTTAGGCTTGCCCTGTAATTATGAAGTTGGTAAAATCTTTTAGAAACCATAAACAAACGGCATAATTTAAAAACTAATAACTATACAAAACACTTGAATAGCAAAGAGAATTGCTAACTTACATTGTGCCATTCCTTTCTATTTAAGAAATATCCAAGAAGGGGTGATTTTAGAGTCTGCCAATTCAAAATACAAGGAGCACTTAATCCTTCCTTCTTGTCACTATGTATATTAAAGTAGAGATTACTTCTGTGGCCCATCGTAGGCATTCATAAATGTTACTTTCGGTTTCCATCTACTTTATAATTAATAACAATAATATTCTGCACACCTAGACTATTTTGGCACACCCTAATTCTTTATATCACTCACACTTTTGTATTTTTTAAAACATTTCTATCTCATTAGCTCTAGATTCCAATGTGATTTCAACAATCAAGCTAAATCTTTCACTAATTTTTTTGCATATGAAAGCAAGCAAGTTCCAAAATGTATCATTTACTGTATATTTCCAAACTTGGTCATCAACTGCCATTTCCAGGTACTACTTTATTTCTTTCATAATTTGATTTCTTATAACACAGCTACCAGAAAAATTTACCATCTTATACTTATAACTATAATACCAACTACGTACTATAAATAAAGCAAACAGAGGCACATTTACAAAAGATACATAAAAACCATCCCAATCACACAAATAAATGTATATGCAAACAATACTACAAGTAAAATATGTTATGAGACTAAATATTATGATAGAATGTTAATTACATTTTCCCTTGTGAGTGTCGTTGCAATGAAGTCTTTATTTCGTAATAAAGAGTCTCGGATTGCTAACAGAACAGCCGCTCGTTCCTTGGCAGTCTTCAGCTTCCAAGTTTCAAATGCCTTTTCTGCAGCATCTGTAATGAAGTGAGAACTTTAGAAGTGTCATCTCTTTCATTATACTGTAACTTCACAAATGGTGAACTGACATTATGATATAATTTTTCTCTTTACCATCCCTTGATGTAATGACACGAGAATGAGTTTAACACTATGCGCAAATCAAAGTTAACTCTATGGAATGCTTATCCAAAATCCAACCCTAGAAACAATGACAACAAGAGGAGCATTAACAGAAAAGTTTTAAAACATGTGCTCTTAATTCAGTAAGATAGTAAAACTAGCCATTTCCAAAATATAAAGTACACTAAACAGACAAAGGCTTTAGTTTGATTTGAAAACACCTCACCTATGGCTTTCTTAGCATCTTCAACACTGCAGTCTGCGACTTGAGCAATAACATGACCTGTTGCTGGATCAAAAACATCAAATACACCACCTCCACCACTGGTCCATGTACCATCAATGAAAGCCTGTGTCATCAGGTCTTCAGACATCTTTTTACAAATCTGTTCACAGGGCATCAAAAGGATATAAAAATTATTATACTCTATATTATTTGACAAAGTTGATTTTTCAACTTTTACTGAAATTTCCTCCAATGAAGAAATAAAAATATGGTAACTATTAATATTATGACGTGTGGTAACACTGGTATCATGTCTGGAGGGTAGTGGGAGAAGGTTTCAGTCTATCCCCCACAGAATTAGGGGCTGTGCAGAGGAAATCATCATTTACGCAGTCTAAAGCAGAAATACATAAAAACTGTCTCCTTTTCCTTTTCACCTTATTTGAGTTTACAGGCAACAATTGACAAATACTAATGAATGTATATATCATCAGAGATTAAATTTACATAATTTTTCATGGTGAAAAATTTGAGAAAAATTCTATTTACAATAAATATACATCTGTTCTGGTCTAACCTCATTACATAGCTCCGACTAAAATTTAGCGGTTTTCAGGTTTTAAAGAAACTACAATAAATCAAATTATTTGACTTAAAATGAGACCAAAATCCACATTATAGTACGAAAAAGATAAAATAAAATTATATCTAAGCTCAAAGGAGGTAAGCAAGAACAATGTAATTTGCTGCAGATGAGTTTTGGACCCTCTAAGATCTCAGCAGAAAGATTAAGCCAGCCTTATGCTGGCACGGGCTCTTGCTTTTCAGCAGATTGTAACCTAAAATCTCAGAAGGGTAAAGGACAATTGAATTAGTGACTGAATCTTCCATGAATTCTGCTTACTACAGCTTTAAATCTATATAGGGTATACAGACAATTCGTTGAAAGACAGTTGGTAGAATGACAACTCGTCGAATGACAATTCATTGAAATGACAATTTGTCGGAATGAATGGTATATACATAAATAGTATGGTATTTTTGAAACAATTTTTCTTTTTAAGTACCTGTTCATTGATAGTATGGTTGTTCAAGAATAGTTAGCAGAATATGGTAGTTTGAAACAATCTCTGTTCTTAGGTAGTCATTGATAATACGGTTTTTCAAGAAGTTCTGTTCTAAAGTATTTTCTTCTATTATTACAGTCTGTCTCTAATATTAAACATTTCACCATAGCCCATAAGCAAAATGGAATTCGTCAAGACCGAGCGAAGTGCTAGAAAACTTTTGCATGAAGGTTTTACTTATACGATTGATAAGAAACATGGTGATAAAACATACTGGAAATGTGTAAAACGGAGTGAGTGTGGAGCAAGATTACAAACTATTAATGATGTGATTCAAGGAAATCCTTCACGGCATTACTCGAAGTCCTGCCTTGAAAGTTGTCAATGAAATTGAACAAAGGGCTTGTGAAACCAAAGAAGTGACTGCACACTAGATAATGCAACATGTACAATGCCTTTGAGTGTTGCAGGAGCACTACCCAAAAAATTTTCTATTTTGCGAAAAGTGAACAGGAAAAGGTCCATACAAGAAGATGAAGACCTAAACGTTCCAACAAGAGGTGAAAATTTTAAGTTGTATGAAGACAAAAAAGTGACTGTATATGGAACTGCAAAAAATTTGGACCTTTTACCCCAAAAATGTTTTTGGTTTTGTGATGAAATCCTGAGCGACTTTTTAGTTTATTTTGAAACAACTTGGCTAGGGATAATTCAGAGAGGAAGAAGAAGAAGACCTAGTTTTGATACTGACATGTGGTTGGTCAATGGTTTAGTGACAAATAATTTGCAAAGAACAAACAATTCAGTGGAAGGGTGACACCATGCATTTAATAAGCAGGTTTCAGTACGGAATCCTACAGTAACGAAGATATTTTTAATTTATTTATTAGTCACGTCTAATTTTATGAATCATTTCTTTCACTAATTCATTCATTCATTTACCATAATTCAACTTATTTAACCTTCATTACGGCGCTGAATGGCCTTCTTGGCCCCAGTGCCTGGGCTTTAGCCCTAAATATCATACATCCATCCATCCTACAGTAACGAAGCTTTTAAGGAAGCTAAGGAGCAAGCAAGCAACGAGCTCCAAATTGTTCAAGCAAGCATGGGAATAGATATTTCTAGGTAAAACGAGATATGACAGTTAATGAACGTCTGAAAAAAATTGTGGATGGGTACAGCCGAGAAGGACGAATTAGATTTTTTAAAAGCAATTGCTCATAACTTATAAAATTCCTGACTGTTAATTAAATCTGAAATTATCTCTCTTTGTTTTTACATTTTTAGCTTTATAACTATATTCCTTCTAAAAAAAATGCTGTAGAAAATAAAACTGTTTTATTTAGTATTTTTACATAAACCTTTCAGATGAATTAGACATTTTACCAACTATCAATGACTAGATACTTAAGAACAGAAACTGTTTCAAACTACCATATTATTAAGCTAACTATTCTTGAACAACCATACTATCAATGATTTGATACTTAAAAACAGAAATTGTTTCAAACTACCTATGGAGCTAAGATAGAGAAAGAGTTAGAGAGAATAAATGTGTATGTATATATATATATATACGTATATATATATATATATATATATAATATATATATATACGTATATATATATATATACGTATATATATATATATATATATATATATATATATATCATTCGAGCTACAAATGTCCTTTAATATCTAATTCGCTCTAGCTCGGAATTGATATATTTTCATATATGTACCGAAGGGGAATTTTTTAGTTGATAATAATTTCGTCCCCTCATGGGATCGAACCACCGTCCTGCGGACAGGCACGAAATCAGGACCGACAGTGACATACCAATTCGGCTAGCAGTGAGGCTATAAGTTTATACCAATTCTGACCTTACAAATCACCGCCGAACTCGGTTTTTCGTAATTAGAATCGATATGAAACCCCTCTACCATGTTAGCCAATTCGAATGTTTGACGCACGTAGCCATGTCAAACATTCGAATTGGCTAACATGGTAGAGGGGGTTTCATATCGATTCTAATTACGAAAAACAGAGTTCGACGGTGATCTGTAGGTCAGAATCGGTATAAACTTATAGCCTCACTGCTAGCCGAATTGGTATGTCACTGTCGGTCCTGATTTCGTGCCTGTCCGCAGGACGGTGGTTCGATCCCATGAGGGGACGAAATTATCAACTAAAAAATTCCCCTTCGGTACATATATGAAAATATATCAATTCCGAGGTAGAGCGAATTAGATATTAAAGGACATTTGTCGCTCGAATGATTTATATGAATCACTGTGATGTGATAATTATTCATATATATATATTATATATCATATATATATATATATATATATATATATATATATATATATAACACGTACATACATTCATTTCGACGAGTTGTCATTCTACCAAATGTCTTTCGACCAGTCATCAGGCTACCCGATATAGT
>NC_087211.1:21373168-21437108 GCF_015104395.2 Macrobrachium nipponense | reverse complement strand
ACTATATCGGGTAGCCTGATGGACTGCGTCGAAAGACATTTTGTAGAATGGAAAACTCGTCGAAATGAAGGATGTACGTGTGTATACATATATATATATATATATATATTCTACCATGTCTTTCGACCAGTCATCAGGCTACCCGATATATATATAATATATATATATATATATATATATATATATATATATATATATATATATATATATATATATTTATATTTACATACACACTTATTCTCTCTAAATTTTTCTCTTTCTCTATCTTAGCTCCTTAGGCAGTATGAAACAATTTCTGTTTTTAAGTATCAAATCATTGATAGTATGGTTGTTCAAGAATAGTTAGCTTAATAATATGGTAGTTAGAAATAGTTTCTATCTTTAAGTATCTAGTCATTGATAGTAACTAAAACTGTCTAATTCATCTAAAAGGTTTATTTAAAAATACTAAATCAAACAGTTTTATTTGCTACAGCATTTTTTTTCAGAAGGAATATAGTTATAAAGCTAAAAATGTAAAAACAAAAGAGAATTTCAGATTTAATTAACAGTCAGGAATTTTATAAGTTATGAGCAATTGCTTTTAAAAAATCTAACCCGTCCTTCTCGGCTGTACTCATCCACAATTTTTTTTTCAGACGTTCATTAACTGTCATATCTCGTTTTTCCTAGAAATATCTATTCTCATGCTTGCTTGAACAATTTAGAGCTCGTTGCTTGCTTGCTCCTTAGCTTCCTTTTCTTTTTCGTACTAGAATGTGGATTTTGGTCTCATTTTAAGTCAAATAATTTGATTTATTGTAGTTTCTTTAAAACCTGAAAACCGATAAATTTTAGTCAGAGCTATGTAATGAGGTTAGACCAGAACAGATGTATATTTATTGTAAATACAATTTATCTCAAATTTTTCACCATGAAAAATTATGTAAATTTAATCTCTGATAATAATACATTAGTATTTGTCAATTGTTGTCTGTAAACACAAATAAGGTGGAAAGGAAAAGGAGGCAGTTTTTTGTATTTCTGCTTTAGACTGAGTAAATGATGATTTCCTCTGCACAGCCCCTAATTCTGTGGGGGATAGAGTGAAACCTTCTCCCACTACCCTCCAGACATGATAACAGTGTTACCACACGTCATAATATTAATAGTTACCATATTTATTTCTTCATGGGGTGAAATTTCAGTAAAAGTTGAAAAATCAACTGTTTGTCAAATAATATAGAGTATAATCATTTTTATATCCTTTTGATGCCCCGTGAACAGATTTGTAAAAAGATGTCTGAAGATCTGATGACCCAGGCGTTCATTGATGGTACATGGACCAGCGGTGGAGGCGGTGTATTTGATGTTTTTGATCCAGCAACAGGTCATGTTATCGCTCAAGTCGCAGATTGCAGTGTTGATGATGTTAAGAAAGCCATAGGTGAGGTGTATTCATATCAAACTAAATCCTTTGTCTGTTTAGTGTTCCTTATATTTTAGAAATGGTTAGTTTTTCTATCTTACTGAATTAAGAGCACATTTTTTAAAACTTTTCTGTTAATGCTGCTCTTGTCGTTTTCATTGTTTCTAGGGTTGGATTTTGGATAAGCATTCCAAAGGGTTAACTTTGATTTGCGCATAGTGTTAAACTCATTCTTGTGTCATTACATCAAGGAATGGTAAAGAGAAAAATTATATCATAATATCAGTTGACCATTTGTGAAGTTACAGTATAATGAAAGAGATGACACTTCTAAAGTTCTCACTTCATTACAGATGCTGCAGAAAAAGCATTTGAAACATGGAACCAGAAGACTGCCAAGGAACGAGCGGTTGTTCTGTTAGCAATCCGAGACTCTTTATTACGAAATAAAGACTTCATTGCAACGACACTCACGAGGGAAAATGTAATTAACATTCTATCATAATATTTAGTCTCATAACATATTTTACTTGTAGTATTGTTTGCATATACATTTATTTGTGTGAATGGGATGGTTTTGATGTATATTTTGTAAATGTGCCTCTGTTTTCTTTATTTATAGTACGTAGTTGGTATTATAGTACAAGACTGTAAATTTTTCTGGTAGCTGTGTTATAAGAAATCAAATTATGAAAGAAATAAAGTAGTACCTGGAAATGGCAGTTGATGACCAAGTTTGGAAATATACAGTAAATGATACATTTTGGAACTTGCTTTCATATGCAAAAAAATTAGTGAAAGATTTAGCTTGATTGTTGAAATCACATTGGAATCTAGAGCTAATGAGATAGAAATTTTTAAAAAATACAAAAGTGTGAGTGACATAAAGAATTAGGATGTGCCAAAATAGTCTAGGTGTGCAGAATGTTATAGTTATTAATTATAAAGTAGTTGGAGAACGAAAGTAACATTTATGAAGGCCTATGATGGGCCACAGAAGTAATCTCTACTTTAATATACATAGTGACAAGAAGGAAGGATTAAGTGCTCTTGTTTTTTGAATTGGCAGACTTTAAAATCGCCCCTTCTTGAATATTTCTTAAATAGGAAGGAATGGCACAATGTAAATTAGCAATTCTCTTTGCTATTCAAGTGTTTTGTATAGTTATTTGTTTTTAAATTATGCCGTTTGTTTATTGTTTCTAAAGATTTACCAACTTCATAATTACAGGGCAAGCCTAAAATGGAGTCTCTTGGGGAAGTAGGCTTTGCTGCTTCCTTTTTTGAATGGTTTTGCTGAGGAAGGAATCGCCAGTATGGTGAAACAATACCAGTCCAGTACCATCCAAACGTTACATACAATTCGTCAGCCAGTTGGGGTAGCAGCTCTTATAACTCCAGTAAGTATGGACAGGATGCCAACCACCTGTGTTTTATTTTTAATTGCCTTGCTTAATGGGCCTCTAAACGGCTCATGAATGTGTCAGAAAATGCCATCAAAGAGGCAGAACTCCATTACATTATTTTATAAATATCTGATTTTCAGTAAGAAATGGTTATAAAAGACTTGTGGATGGTAAAGAAACAAAGGATTTGATAATTCTGGGGTATTTTAATAAAATATTTATTATTATACCCTTTTAGTTTTATACAAGTAACTTACCAAGTACATAAATACTTCGCTAATGATTATGCTCGTACGACATCCTAAATCAAAAATTCGTGGTAATACGACTTTGCCAGGAGGTCGGGGGGCTAACAGGCCCATTCCACTGCAACGGGAGCGTGGAAGCAGCAGGAGTCATACGGTGTCATTCTGTTTTATGTCATGGAACAAACAGCATGTCGATCTCTGCGCTCCTGTTTCATGATTCGCTGGTTCTTGCTGAAGTTGGTGATGTACTCACTTTAGTTTTACTCAAATTATTGCCTATTTTTGGTTTCCTTTTACAATTAGCTTCTTTTTTTCAGTGTAGCTATGTCAGATTCTAGCAGTTCCAGTCTTTGGTATTGTAGCAAGGGCTTTAAGACTAGTAGCTATAAGCTTTGTTATGATGCACATACCATGTGCACTAGGTGAAGGAGACAGGTATGTTTGATGGAGGTTTATTGTTCTGAATGCAAGGATTGGGATGATAGTAGATGGAAGATGATTGAGTCTCGCCTTAATAAACTTGAGAAGAATAGGCTTCAGGAAGCGGCCACTCGTGCTGAAAGTAGGACCTCTTTGAGTAGAGATTCTTCTCCTAAGCCTAAGACAGACTCCTGTCTGGCTCTTCCCTCTACCCCTGGACATAATATCTCTCCTATCCTCGGTCGTCCTTCTGATTGGGAACAGGCTGATTCGGACATGTATGGCTCATTCGGACCTTTACCAGGCTTATTCGGACCTTCATATGATTGGCGATTCGGACCTAATATGCAGTGGCGGCTCCTGGCTATCATTCATAGGGTGCTGTTACATAATTTTTTTTAAATCCTTGATATTAACTGCATAAACACATGATAGTACATATAAATATGGCACTATAAACAATGCCGAAAACTTAATTTCTTCATGTTCTGTTTTTCTTGGGCCATGACTGATTACTAATGGATGATTACCCTAATCAAATTTGAAACTGTAAACAAAACTGAAAAAGTATTAAAATACTAAAATTCAAAGCAGTAACTTTCGGTAGCGGAGAGACTGGCGGAAAATTGAGAATATGAGGTTACATAAACATATTAATTTCATGTAAAATAAGCATAGCAAAATAAAAATCATTAAACCACTAAAAAGAATAAAAACTCGAAAACAAAAACATAAAAATAGTACAAAGCTGAGTATGACAGTTAAATAAAATAACATAGGCCTATATAAAACAAATGGACTAAAGAACACCCACCTAAAACACAGACACATGCATACACATACTCTCTCTCTCTCTCTCTCTCTCTCTCACTGAGGAAGGGAGCAGAATCGCTGCCGAAAGCTATTTTGAATTTTAATTTTAATATCATTGACATTATTGTGGTTATCATTTTTTCCCATGTATTGAAATCACCACTGAGTTTATTATTCTGCATTACATTACATATCATTAGTATCGTCACTGGTTTGATCACTATCACTAATACTACATATTGATTAGGCTATTGACGACCTTCGCCCTCCAACAACTAGGCTACCACTGCTCGAGAGGGTAGTGCTCCCATCACCCTTACGTGCGAGCTGGCTACATTGTCACCCTACTAGCAAAATAAGAACTGCTGGGCACCAGCAGTTCCATATATTGTTCCAATTATTTTTTTTTTCAAAAACAAGAGAATGGTAATCATTTTTAAAGGATTATTGATAATCTTTACTTAATTTCTCATATTCATGTATATATTCATAATTTTGTGCATATATATTATGAAATCTATATTGGGTGCTGCAGTTCCACAGTGCCTGCTGACGAGCCGCCACTGCTAATATGTATTTACATATGTAACATATGTGACATTATTTTATAATATTGTTTCAATGTTTGTAATACATAATCATTCCAAAGTCTATTATGAAAATATACTGGGGAAGCAATGGAAATCTACTCCTCTCACGTTTCTAGGACCATTTATTTCATACAGTTACATATTGCTCTAATTTTTAAAATAGTTCATGTAAAAATAAAGCTAAAAATAAAGCCCAAATTCACCCGAAATAGCCCCTTTATTTTCACTGGAGCTTAGTATATATGTGCACATTTCTTCAGTAGCTGACCATTTGTTATTTTCCTTTCACTTTAGTCCGCCCACAGTTTCATGACACGCCCTTTTGATTCCTTGACCTGCTTTCTCTGATGTCTCTTTAATTTGCCCTCTTTAACAAGCTTAATTCACCTGATTTGGTATTTCCTTTGCCTTTAATTATATTAAAGATATAAGTGAAGAAGATGCGAGGTTACTTTTTTTGCTTTTTTGTTCAGCTTATGATCCAACCCCTTCCGCATGGTTGTTTGACCTAATACTGCGCCCAAACACTGACCAGTTCTTTATTTTCCACACTTGACTCTGCAATCACGTTAGGTCAGCATAATCCATAAACTCTCTAACTGGCCCAATGGCACTCACATTGCCTGAAAGTTCATCAAAGGTTTCCCTAATATCATTGCTATAATATAAAATGATTAGTATGGGTCCAAATCACCCAAAACAAAGGTCCGAAACAGCCAAGTAAATGGTCGAATTAGCCTAAACAATTGTCTGAATCAGCCTAGTAAATGGTCCAAATCAGCCTAGGAAATGATCCAAATCAGCCAAGACTAAGGTCCGAATCTGATCCGAATCAGCCAAGGTCCAAATAAGCCTGCATCCTTCTGATTCTCCACATTCTCCCATGCTTCCAACCCCATTGCGAGTCTCGAGTCAAGATTAAATTCTAAGTTTGATAAGAAGACTAATACAGTGGTACCTTGAGATACGGAAGGCTCAACTTATGAAAAACTCGAGATACGAAAGCTAATACGAAAAATTTTACAGCTCTTCATACGAAAATTGCTCAAGATACGAAAGGTTGTTGCTGTAAAGTCCGAGATTTGCCCGGACCACCGATAACAATTTTGAAACTCGGGTGCCGCCAACTGAGTAGACTCACCACCATCCTCCCGCTCTCCCATTGGTTCCTGATGCTAGTCACCGCCATGAGATCCTTCTCTCCTATTGGTCAGCATCCCTCCCATCATGCATCTACGTAGCAGCGTGCTTGTTGATGGAGTGATGCCCTTTGATTAATTTGACTACCTATAAGATTACCTCGCACCTGTTTTAATGAATAGTCTGAGTTTCTGCAATATTGATAAGTTTTTTAAGGGATCACTGTTACCTTTAGAGTATTCAGTTGTATTTTACCTGCGATTAAGGTTCAGGTGTATGGCTGTTGCGAGGTAACTATTTTATGATTGTTAAGTATAGTAACCAGATACATGGCACTTTGTCACAGTATATATATATATATATATATATATATATATATATATATATATATATATATATATATATATATATATATATTTTTTTTTTTTTTTTTCGTTAAAAGCAATTGCTTTAGTGGCATCAATAAGTTTCTTGCAGGTATCTTCATACTGCAAGAAAACTTATTGATGCCACTAAAGCAATTGCTTTTAATGAAAATTGTATTAGAGAAAAACTATGCCCTAAAAGTATATATATATATATATATATATATATATATATATATATATATATATTATATAGTATATATATATATATATATATATAGGATATATATATTATATATATATATATATTAATTATTAAGTATTATTAATTATATATAGTTTGATTATTACTGCTTCTATATTTATTTTAGTTATTTTTAATGGAGTGGTTGTTAGTCAGTTTACCCTTACAGTAATGCCATTCCTGGCATTCTCAATCTCAGTCAAGATTACAGCAGGGAAAATGTTCAAAATCATGGACGTTTGTGTACCTTGAATTTAGACCCTGGACAAGCAGTTTGAAATCACAAGGAGAGATATAGTCAAGATTTCTAAATTGTGAGAAAATTCTGTTAAAAATGGAAGTCAAAGAATTTGCAGTTGCCAAAGGAGGAACTGATTCTTCTATGATGACAGATAATCAACGGGCAATGTCAGCAGCATCCAGAGATAGTTTTCGTAAAATGGTACTTGCTTTTCACCCTAAACCCCATGCCATTTTACCTGTGGTAGAAGTAGTGATGCCAAATGACAAGACATTCATGCTGGGAGAAGTAGGCTTGCCTCTTAAACTAGGGCATGAAGCAACAGGCTAGCATGTGCATCTTGTGCATGCAGATAATTGTTCATATGTCCACAGTGGACAATGAGATGATCAAGTAAATTATATTGTGTCACCTGGCTGGGGTAAGGAGGAGTTGCCTAATGAGTGGTTTGTATTGGATGCCACGTATTACATACGGATGTGCTGCTAAATAATATGTTTATCATAATAGCAATAAAATAAAAATGAGACCTAAGGGTGGGAGAGGTGTTTGTTACTCCAGTAAGGCACATGCATAAAGAGACTCGCCATTAATAATGATAAACCGAGAGAGAGAGAGGTCACACACGCATCATATCACACGTAAAGAAAGGCTGGGTAGGTCATAACCTTACATATTGATCACTGATGAGTCACACTCTAAAGTCTTAGCCAGGCACAAGGCTGTCCTGTGGAGGTACATGCCACCATTACAGGTGACATAGGAGTGTACAAATGGATGTAGCCTTTTATGCCACTGTGTAAGCAAATGAAGCTCTGTCGAACATAATGGTAGCCTGAAGTCACTCAGAAGAGGTTGGAATATACTGCTAATGTTTAGGAGTCATGTCATGAGTAATACTTTAATCTTTGTTAAGCACATAGCCATACAAAGAGCACCTTTCATATATCACAGGTGAGCAGTACAAGCATCTTGAAAATTTGGGGAGAGGATTGGTGCTCAGTGATCTATGCTTTCTTGTGCATAAGACATGTACAACTAAGCCAGGATTTCCAACTGATGACAAGATGCTTAAAATGTGTGAGCCTAAGCCAGGACTTATAAGTGATGACAAGCCAGAATCAACAAGAAGACCAGCAGGCATTGAGCACAAAGTGTTTTATCACCTTAGGTATTGGTGCCAGGGTGTGTTAGCACCTCAGTTACAAGTAAAGCCAAATAACCTGAACATTATGACAAGTGAAGGCAAGTCAACTACCTCAGCAAGAAAGTACGAATTGGATCATTTGATGTATCCTCTAGTACGTTATAGTACACATTGTACTTCATAATTATTTTAATGATGCTTCCATAAAATGAATTGCTCTTGTATATTGCCATTACTATACCAGCTTTAGAGACGTGGGTAGTTTTAAATCATATAGTTTTTTAAGGAATCATGAACAAACAAAAGTATAGTATGTATCTGTTGATTTTATATCCTGATTAATGTATGTTTATGGTTTTTAATTAGGAAAAAAAATGATATTGTCATGATACAATAAAGTTTTATACATACTTACCTGACAGATATATACTTAGCTATAGACTCCATCATCCCCGACAGAATTTCAAATTTCGCGGCACACGCTACCGGTAGGTCAGGTGATCTACCGCCCTGCCCTGGGTGGCAGGACTAGGAACCATTCCCGTTTTCTAATCAGAATTCTTCTCTTCCACCTGTCTCCTGCGGGGAGGCTGGGTGGGCCATTAATCGTATATATCTGTCAGGTAAGTATGTATAAAACTTTATTGTATCATGACAATATCATTTTTATACATTCAACTTCCCTGCCAGATATATACTTAGCTGATTAGCACCCATTGGTGGTGGGTAAGAGACAGCTAACTACTGAAATAGACAGGTAAACAACATATGTTGTAGGTATTAATAAACCTTGGTTCCTACCTTATTAGGCTGAAGACTTCGCGGCTACTGCCTAGGAGTCTGCTTAGCCTCAAGAGCCTCAGCGAGATATTGATCTATGGCTAAGAGTTCTTGTGGGTCTGCCAATGGGGTCTTATCTACTTACTCAGCAGAGCCTAAAGGCCTTTGTCATTGGGTGCTATCCACTAACATGACAATACACCTTGTTCAAGGAGCACAACACCGATCCCGATCACCTGATCCTAACATGCATGTTAGTTCTAAGATTGCAAGGAGTTATCCCCGAACTCCTTACAAACAACCAAAAACTTGAAACAATTACACGTTCATTTATAACAAAATATACAAAAAAAATTTTGTACCCCCCTACTAGCTATTCATACCCTTGATCCCCTACTAGCAATGACACCATGCGCCCGTGCGACATCAGTGAGCTTGCTAATAGAAAACACAAGCATAAATCTGACAAGAGGGTTTAAGTACATAAAAGATAAAAAATTTTAAGGATCAGTCTTTGCTCCAAGACCCAGAACTGTATCTGCTGATACAAATGGACCTAGAGAGAAGCACTTCTCATAAGTCACTTTCACATCCTTCAGGTAATGAGACGCAAACACTGAATTGCACCTCCAATAAGTAGTCTCAATGATATTTCTGAGAGACATATTCTATTGGAACGCCAGGGACGTTTGCTACTTCCCTGCACCTCATGGGTCTTAACCTTTAGAAGACCGAAGGATTCCTACCGAGCAGTTCCCTTGTGTGCATCAGTAATCACGCTTCTCACAAAGAAGGCCAAGGCGTTTTTTGGACATGTGAGTCTTTGGGGTTCTTCACAGCACACCCAAAGACCTTGTTGACATCCTCCCATCTGGTTTCTTTCTCTCTAATAAAATTTAAGAGCTCTAACTGGACAGAGAGACCTCTCTGTCTCTCTGCCTACGAGGTTAGATAGGCCTTTTACCTCAAAGCTTCTGGGCCAAGGTTTTGATGGGTTCTCGTTTTTCGCCAGAAACAATGTCTGGAACGAGCAGATAGCCGCATCTCCTTTGAATCCCACTGTGGAGTCCAGAGCGTGCAATTCGCTCGTCCTCTTGGCCGTAGTGAGAGACAACAGGAATAAGCATTTACTAGTGACATCGCGGAAGGAAGCCAGATGTAGAGGCTCGAATTTGTCTGAGGTAAGGAATTTCAGGACCACATCCAGATTCCAACTAGGTGTTCTAGGAGCTGCTGATTTTGAAGTTTCAAAGGACCGAATCAAATCATGTAGATCCTTGTTCTCTGCAATTTCTAGACCTCAATTCCTGAATACTGAAGACAGCATGCTTCTGTATCCTTTGATTGTCGACACGGAAAGGTGCGATTCCTCTCTCAGAAAAAGGAGGAAATCGGCAATGTTAACTATAGAGGTACTGGAGGAGGACAGCTTCTGACTCTTACACCACCTCCTAAAGACTTCCCACTTCGATTGGTATACTCTTCTCGTCGAAGATCTGCGGGCTCGAGCGATAGCGCCTGCAGCCTTGCGAGGAAAAACAACCCCTCGCTCTGACAAGTCTTTCGATAGTCGAAAGGCAGTCAGAGCGAGACCGGGGAGGTTGCGATGAAACCTCTCGAAGTGGGGTTGTCTGAGTAGATCTGCTCTGCTTGGTAGAGATCTGGGGAAGTCCACTATCCACTCCAGTACCTCCGTGAACCATTCTTGGGCTGGCCAAAATGGGGCTATTAGGGTCAACTTCGTGCTCTTTGAAGCTATGAATTTCCTGAGTACTTCCCCCAGGATCTTGAACGGGGGAAAGGCGTAGGCGTCTAAGCCCGACCAATCCAGGAGAAACGCGTCTATTGCAAAGGCTCTTGGATCTTCCACTAGAGAGCAAAAGATCTCTACTCTTTTGGAGAGGAACGTCGCAAACAGGTCTATGTGAGGCCTCCCCCACAGGGACCAAAGACTTCGGCACACTTCTGTGTGTAGAGTCCACTCTGTGGGAAGGACCTGATTCCTCCTGCTTAGTCTGTCCGCTCTCACATTTTTTATCCCTTGCACAAATCTTGTGAGGAGAGTTATGCTCTTCCTCTGTCCAGGTTAACAGGTCTTTTGTTAACTGATAGAGGGAGAAATAATGCGTCCCTCCTTGCTTGCGTATGTAAGCCAGAGCCGTGGTGTTGTCCGAGTTTATCTGTATCACCCCGCCTCTGACTATCTCCTCGAAGAATCTTAAGGCTAGGTGTATGGCTACTAGTTCTTTGCAATTGATGTGCCAGGACACCTGTTCCTTTGTCCAGGTGCCTGACACCTCCCTTGCTCCTAGCGTCGCTCCCCATCCCGACTCCGAAGCGTCGGAAAATAACACTTGGTCTGGGTTCTGCAGGGCAAGCGACACTCCTTCGTTCTTCTGAAGAGGAAGGATCCACCATTTCAAGTGATTTTTTCTCTTGTGGAATCGGGAAGTTGTCTGAGAGTTGTCCCGTCTTCCAACTCCACAACCCCTTTCAGGAAAAACTGAAGAGGGCGAAGGTGAAGCTCCCCGGAGAGAAGAACTTTTCTAGCGAGGACAGAAGTCCCTAAAAGGCTCAGATAATCCCTCTCTGAACTGCTCTCTCTCTCTAAGAAAGCTCGAGATTCTCGACAAACCTCGAGTGATTCTCTCTCGCGAAGGAAATACCCGAAAAACCCCGAGAATCCATCTGAATCCCCAGATAGACCAAGTTCTGGCTGGGGATCAGTTGCAACTTCTCGAGGTTCACGAGTAATCCCAGCGATTCTATCATCTTTCTTGTTATTAATAAGTCCTCCAAGCACTGAATCTCCGACTTGGCCCTGATCAGCCAGTCGTCTAAGTAGAGGGAGATGTTTATTCCCTCTAGGTGAAGCCATCTCGCTACATTCGCCATCAGGTTGGTGAAGACCTGTGGAGCTGTAGACAGGCTGAAACACAGAGCCCTGAACTGAAAAACCTTGCTCCTATCATAAATCGAAGATATTTCTTTGACAAGTGGTGAATGGGAACGTGGAAATATGCATCTGCAAGTCCAGAGAGACCATCCAATCTCCTGGACGAAGAGCTGACATTACTGAGGCGGACGTTTCCATACGGAACTTCTTTTTCTGAACAAAGCGGTTCAGAGCGCTTACGTCCAGTACTGGTCTCCACCCCCCCAATGCCTTTGGTACTAGAAACTAGGCGATTGTAAAATCCTGGGGTGTGTGGATCCTGCACAAGTTCGATGGCCTCCTTTCCCACATTTGCTCTACCATTTGAAGGAGAGTCTTTCTCATCACGGGTCTCTGTACCTCGCTGACAGTTCCCCCGAGGAGTAGAGGTTAGGGGAGGACTGTCCTCGAAGGGATTACGTATCCTTTCCTAGGACTGAAAAAACTGCCCAAGGGTCGGGCTCCCCTTTTTGCCCAGCTCCCTGCAAAGTTCAGGAAGTCTGGCGCCTACTGGTGCTTGGAGGATCATCAAGTCATTTTGCCTTCTTGAATGGTCTGAAGGAAGACCTTCCTCTCTTATCAGAGCTCTTCTTTCTGGAAGGGGGCGGGGACGCCGCTGCACCTCCACGAAAGGGCTGCTGAGGAGGACGAGAGTCCTTTTTATTCGTGGCCACTACAGGACGACTCTTCTTAGATGTTTGTACAAGTAGGTCTTGTGTCGCCTTCTCAGTTAGCGAGCGAGATATATCCTTCACTAACTGAGAAGGAAAACAGATGATCTGACAGAGGGGGCGAAACAATAACGCTGTCCTCTGGCTCGGAGAAACCGCTTTTGGATAAAAGGGCTTCCATAAACTGATCTCTTCTTCAGAAGACCAGCACCAAATAGGGAAGCAACTTCTCCCGAACCGTCTTGTACTGGCCTTGTCCATGCAAGAGGACCGCTATGGAGAATCTCTGGGTTCTCTAAGAAAATCCGGGTCTTTAGACTTATTAGCCAGAACTCCGAGAGACCAATCCAGAAAATTGAACACCTCTAAAGTGATGAAAAGTCCCTTCAGAAAGTGGTTCAATTCTGAAATGCTCCACGTAGATCTGACAGAGACTAAAGAGTGACGTCTGGAGGCATCCACTAAATTGCAAAGTCCGCGTCTGCCGATGCGGAAGAGAAAGACCCATAGTCTCTCCTGTCCCGTACCAAATACCTCTCTTTCCATGGAGTTTGGAAGGAGGCATGCAGAATACTGTCTTTCCCAACTCTTTCTTAGTGCCCATCCAAGAATCCAAAGATGGAGGGTCCTTCTTCATTGAAATCGCAGTTTCATTTTCAGGAAGGCCGAGGATTTCACAGTAGCCGTACTCGAAAAGAGAGAACGAGGAGAAGGAGGAGCGGCTGGACTAAGAGAGTCCTCCAAACTCTTGTAGTACAGGAGGCTAAGGTCTTGTAGTTTGAGAGTCCCTCATTTGTAGGAAGCTCATCATCAGACAACTCGTCCAAACCCCGATCCGACGAAGGAGAAAGCTCTATTTGGAGGAAGAGTCTTTCCAAGACCTCCTACGATCTGAAGGAGAGGAGCTTCTGTTTGGAGAAGTGTCATAAATTCCAGATATGAGTCTATTCGTATCTTGCCTCATGGAAGAACTCCGACTCCTGCCTCTTGACTCTTGACTCCTGCCTCCTGACTCCTGCCTCTTGACTCCTGACT
Organism: Macrobrachium nipponense; assembly: GCF_015104395.2. Taxonomy (NCBI): domain Eukaryota; kingdom Metazoa; phylum Arthropoda; class Malacostraca; order Decapoda; family Palaemonidae; genus Macrobrachium; species Macrobrachium nipponense. The sequence continues at coordinate 21,423,665 of NC_087211.1, read as the reverse complement.
CCTGCCTCCTGACTCCTGCCTCCTCCTCCTGCTCCTGCCTCCTTGACTCCTGCCTCTTGACTCCTGCCTCCTGACTCCTTGACCTGGGTGACTCCTCACTCCTGGCTCTTGCTCCTGCCTGCTGGGAGACTCTTCGCTCCTGGCTCCTGCCTGCCTGGGTGAGACTCCTCTCCTGGCCTCCGGCCTCCTGGGTGCCAGTCTCACGCCTGATGCCAGACGCCTTGATCGGTTCTCAACTTATAAGTGTCTTGCGTTTAGACACTTCATTACGTAAGGTTGACTCCACGTTCTTGCTAGGAGCCTCACCTCGAGTAGGAGCATCGATCCTGGCGGCAGGTACCTCCACACGTCTGGAGGACCTTTTGATAGGAAGGGAAGTGTCTTTCCTTCTAGGAGGCTCCTTTGAAAGCACTCCTACTAAAGACGATATCTGTTCCTGCATGGAAACCAGAAACCTCTTAGTAACCTCCTCTTTTATCCTCTTCGGAGGAGGAGAAGGAGGAGGGGAGGAGTCCATGGGCTCCACCTCCTGACTCCTTCTCTGGGAGACAAAAAGGGATTTTGACGAAGGAAAAATCTATTTCTGGGTGATTGGCTCGTGTCGCCCTATGAAAGTAATCCTTAACCTCATCTTTCTAGGTAAAATAGCCTAAAATTACCAGAGAAAAACAAAAATTAAGAAAATGTCAGTAAAACTGACTCGCTCACTCTTAAAAAGAAGTGTCGGTATGATATAGGGGCGAGTGTGGAACACTACCACGAGACAAACACCAATTAGAACTTCCCTATCAGAATCCCCCCAAGAGAGAGCCGATACCAACGGGCGATGCAGCCTCTACTACTACTACTAGAGGACGCCACAGACAGCAGCGCCCCTAGCGGTCATCCTTAATAAAACATAATACATCTTGTCCTGCCGGGGGGGGGAAAACAAACCATAAAAAAGGGATGGGTTTCATAGGGCGACACGAGCCAATCACCCAGAAATAGATTTTTCCTTCGTCAAAATCCTTTCTGGCTCAGCTCGTGTCGGCCTATGAAAGAGTACCAGAGAAACAGACAAGATGGAAAAGGAAATAATGAAAAACAGATTAAATGATGGATAATAATAAGTAATCAAATACAGCATACAAATTAAGCACTTAAACTAACTTATTACAATAATCCAAAACAGAATGTTAGTAAACTTAAAGTACTTAAATGGTAGATAATAAAAATTATAAATATGCATGTAAAATAAGGAAATTGGATTTACTTAATTAGGATATATAATTACAAATATATACATACATGTGTCCTACCCTAGCATAAAAATAAGGGTAGGTACACTCAAGTCCATCATTAATACAATTAATACATTAACCAAATTCAAATTGGGGATACAACACATTGTGAGCCGAAACTTATCTTACAAACCCAAAGGAGAATTTATACAAACATATTGTGGCCTACCCTAGCATAAAAATAAGGGTAGGAACACTGAAGTACATATTAGTACAAGGGTGGTTGTCCCTAGCAAAAAAATAAGGGACAAACCACTATAAGACACAACGGCTAAGGCTATGATGTTGAGTAGCCTGACGATAGGTTGAGGCATGTTGGTTGAGTAGGTAGAAAGGAGACCTGGATCAATACTACAACTACTAAGGCAGTATCAGAAACTATGTTTCCCGCTCTACTGCTGAAACTTTAAAGATTCCAAGGACTTTAAATAATGCCGTTTAAAGACTGTCGGGGATTTCCTCCAGTATACTTTCTAAGACCTCAAAGTTCATATGTTGGAAATAATTAATTGAGGTGGCTACTCCCCTGATATCATGCCTGAATGACTCAGGGTGCCAAATTACTCATGATTGGCTTCAAGGGTTGGCTTGTTTAATGAAGTAAAGGATTTGTTGTCTAATGCCTTTAACTGATAAAGTACCACCTTTTTCTCTCATGAAGAGAGCACCCGAGGATCTAGAAGAAGTACGAGATAGAAAGGCTCTAAGAGTTGATACTGGGCAGAGAGAAGGATCCTGTGGAAGTGGGATAACCTTCCAAGGAGCCCACCTTGCAAGAGGATCTTCATTTTTGGCTAAAAAGCTACGATCCGGAGCCAGTAGGACTTCTCCTGATGGGAGGAATTCCACATGACCCGCATCCCTGGATAGAGCCGACAGTTCTGAATTCTACTCCTGAGGCTAGGCTTAATAAGAATAATGTTCTTCCTCAGGAGCATTATGAATGTACAAGATGAGTTGTCAGTATCTGAAGCTAGTTTGAGGACATCATTTAAGAACCATGAAAACTGTAGTAGGCCTCTGAGAAGGTCTAAGTCTAGCACAGGCTTTAGGGATAGATGTGAAATAGAATCAGTCAAATCTATCTGAAAACCTACCTGAAAGATTTTCTTCAAGCCGACTTATGAGTGGTAATCGTGCTAGCTGCTAAACCTTTTTCAAATAAGGATCTGAAAAAGGATATAGCCAAATTAACTGTCATGGTTGTAGTGTTCGATTCTCTCAAGAAAGATGCTAATTTTTTTAACAGCTGAGTCATATTGTCTAATGGTTTGACCTCTCTCTTATCTGATTCTAGGAAGAGAATATTCTGTGGATCAATGTCAGCATCTTTATTAGCCGCAAACTTCATGAAGTCCATAAAGTTAGGGTCTGGAGAGTTCCTGAGGAAGCGAACACAGTCCTCATTTGTACTGAGTTGTGATAGTTTGGGATTGGGGATCCGTTGAGGTCGGAGACCCAATTCCAACCGAAGCGGATACCAGTTGTCTCTTGGGCCAGTCCGGTGCAATCGAGCTACTAACCCTTTGAAAGACCTTATTTTTGTTTGTCTAGGACTTTCAAGAGAAGATTCACTGGAGACATAAACATTCCTCCTCCACTGATTCAATCCTCCAACGACAGGGCGTCCGTGGCATAATCCAGAGGGTCCAGGTTGGGGGCCACTAGCAAGGGAGCTTGTGGTTCGCTTTGTTGGAGGCGAAGAGATCCACTTGGAATACCTGGGACTTCTCGGCTTACCCACTGGGAATGACCCGACGTCCCAGGGACCACTCTGATTCCAGAGGAACTGACCGGACAGGGCGTCTGCTATCACATTTTCTTACTCCTGCCAGTGAGTGGCAGACAGATGCCATTTGTGTTTGCTTGCTAATGCAAGAATGATGCTATCATGACATGGTTCACATGCTTGGATTTGGACCCTCCTCTGTTGATGCAATGAACTACCACTGCACTGTCCAAAACTAGCCTTAGATGAGACTTCTTCGGGGGAAGCAGTCTCTTCAGAGTAAGAAAATACTGCCATTGCTTCCACACGTTTATGTGGAGCTGGCGAAATTGAACTGACCAAGTCCCCTGAACCTGTTTTGAACTGAGAGTATCCCCCCCACCCGGACAGGGATGCATCCGTGTGAATGGTTAACACTGGGAGGGGATATTGAAGGGGTACTTTCTTGGCTAAGTTCTTTACTTTTGACCAAGGCCGTAGTTGTTGCGGAGGATCTGTGGGATTCTGACAACTTGTCTCGATATTTTGGAGTTTGCTTTTGACCGCCAAATTCGATTTATTATCTTTCAGCCTTGCTTTCAGAAGGATATCTGTCACCGAAGCAAACTGAAGAGACCCTAGGGATTCTCTCCTGGTTTTCTTCTTGACGTATGTTTGCATTTGAGAAATTGCCTGACAGATTTTGCTATTTCCTTCCGTTTGACCACTGGAATTGATAGATTGTGGGAGGACAAATCCCATTGGATTCCTAGCCACTGAAAACGAGATTCCGGAATAAGTCTGGATTTCGTTTTGTTTATCTGGAACCCCAGATGTTCCAGAAAGTGAACTACCTTTTTGGTAGCTTTGAGACCATTCCTCGACTGTTGGTGCCCAGATCAACCAATCGTCGAGGTATGCCGCTACCATGATTCCCTGAGCTCTCAATTGTTGTACAACCACTTCTGCTATCTTTGTGAATACCCTGGGGGCTACATTCAGACCGAAGGGCATCACTTTGAATGAGAATGTCTGATTTCCTAGCCTGAAACCTAGGAATGGGCGGAAGTGCCTGGCTATAGGGATATGATAGTATGCGTCTGTAAGATCGATGGAGCATGTGACGGCTCCACGCGGAAGTAAGGTCCTTACTTGCGAGAGGGTAAGCATCTTGAACTTGTCGCAGCGAATGAAAGAGTTTAGCTTTGACAAGTCTAAGATTACCCTTCTTTTTGTTGAGCCTTTCTTTGGCACGCTGAATAAGCGACCTTGAAATTTTAGATGTTTGACTCTCGCAATAGCTCCTTTCTGAAGGAGTTCTTCTGCGTAATCTATCAATTCCTTTGACGGTATCTGATGAAATGATTTGATTGGAGGAGGATCTTGGATCCAGCTCCAGCCTAATCCTTTGGACACTATGCTCTGTGCCCAACTGCTGAACCCCCACCTGTGGCGGAAGAGGAACAGCCTCCCTCCTACCTGGGGAGCCTCATTGCTGATGGGCGGGTTGGCCACCACGCCCTCCTCTGAACTGCTTACTCCTTGTGCCCCTTCCTGCGCCACGGTGACGAAAGTAACCTCTCGCCCTACCCCTCGGTTGAGTATAGCCTTGAGCCTCATAAGCAGGATTAAAGGCAGGCGAGATAGCGTAGGAGTCGAAGGTTGCGATTGCTGGGGCACCAGGAGGAAAGGCTGGGTTTGCTTAGATGTAGCAGGTTGTCCCTGTTGGGTAACTGGGACTGCCTGCACAAACTGCTGCTGATGCTGGAGTTTTTTATATGGCTGGAACCTCTTACCAGCTTTCCTTGGTTTCTTGCCGGCAGTGGGAACGGATTCCTGTTTCCTCTTAGAGGAAATACCCCACCTAGCTCTAAGGCTCTGGTTGAGTCTAGCAGCTTCGTGGTGGACTTCGTTCACTGCGGACTCTGGGAAGAGATCCGCTCCCCACATGCTCGCAGCCAAGAGTCTATTAGGCTCGTGCCTGATAGTGCACTCTTGAAGAAACCATGTTTGCGACAGTCCTCCTGGCTTGGAAGAAGTCAAAGGCGTCTAACAGAACCGTCTGAAACTGCGATTTCGCCAGGATCTTGAACAGCGGTTCGTTAGCGTATGAAAGAGCAGCCATTTCCGTAACGATAAGAGAGTTAAGGGACCTGCCAAACCTAGTTCGCGCATCGAACTCTGCCTGGATTAGGGAATCCGGTAGCCTAGGTAACTTCTCACCGAACTGGTCCATAGCGCAGTCCGGCTTGAGTTTACAGCGTGAAAAGTAGCTGGCAGGTTTTCCCATAACTCTCCGAAGGCGGGGAAGAGTGGAGAAGTAGACTCCGACTCCCTCAACTGTGGAACGGGCTCATCCTTGAGGACTGCCTGAAGAGCCTTCTCCACCAATTTCGTGGCGAACGGAAGAGAGACCTCCTCTTCCGTCGCGAAAATAGTGAAGGGGCTCTTATAGGCCTGGAGTCTAGTGTTAGTACACTCCCAGTCCTCGAGGCAGTGAACCCATTCCCGTTGGGCGTGATCTCTACTGTAGAGGACTGACTCCTTCGAGATCTTGTCCTCTCTCGTAAGAGCCGTTGGCGTCAGCCTAGCATACCCGATGAAAGGCTGTGACAGACCCGGAGGATAGAACTCGAAGTCCTCAATCCTTCGAGTGCCAAACTCCGGGATCGAAATCATCCCGTCCTTAAAAGGAGCGTAGGCCGCTACTCTCCATGGATTGTCCATAGAGAAAGCTGGCAAGGAGTCGTAAGGCGGAAGTTGTAGAATCCCGTCTAGAAGCAGGGGAGACTGGGGGAGGAGCCTGCGGGATAGCCCAGCTACCCGATCCTCATTCTCTCTCATTCTATTAGAGAGTTCCTGGACCGTCTGTCCAGTTTGAGACAGACTGCTCGACAATTGCGCGAACATCTGCTCAAAACGTGTTCCCCAAGCTGAAATTTGGGAACCTACCATCACTCCTACCTGCTCCATCATTCCTGGTGAGACAGGAGAGGGAACGCAGGAGCTGGTGCTTGCCACCCCTGCCGGCATAGCCGGAGAGGGGGCGGCGGAGGCGGAGGAAGGCAGCGACTCGGAGGAAGCGCGAGCCTTCTCCTTCGAAGCCTTGCTTCTGGAGCTCTTCGACTGGGAAGAGCTCGGCTTAGCCTTCACCGCGTCGGCGTATGAAGTCGATGACTTCCTGGCCGAAGAAGACGAAGACGACTTCCTAGAAGTCGTCTTAGACAAGGTCTTCGGTTCTCTCTTTCCCTTCTCCTTAGGAGGTACAGAGAGAGCGGGAGTGCGGCTAGGGATCTCGGATCCCGGAAAGCCTTGGAAAGAGGCGGAAGAAGAAGGGACAGGAGAAGATCCAGGAGCGCCCAAGGAAAGACCTTGGGCGCCCGACGAACCTACCTCAACCAACAAATCCTCACTTACTACCGCCATCGGCTCGAGATTCAGGTCCAGGGCGGCGACGTCCGGAACTGACTCCTGGGAGGCTACGACCCCAAATGAATGCTGGAGTTCTTGTTGGATGGCGGCTATCACGGGGGCGGCGGACAAGGGGTCGACGTAGCCCGTCGACTTGCCCGCAGGGAAGATCTGGATGGCCAGCTTCCTATCCAATATGTAGGGCTGGCCCTTGGCGGCGTTCTTTCCAAAGCCGCCCACCCACGCTTTCAGGGTGGCGAGGGCGACTTCCCTCACACCGCTAGCCTGAAAGAAAGGTTGGATTAGCTACCAATTGCGGACGGGGTTAACAAACTTACGAACTATAGGTTGTTAGTAAATTCATAAGTAATCTCATAATGGACTTACCCCATCCGCCAGCTGAGCGACCAGGTCGTAGCATATAGCGCAGGCCTCGGGGTGCCAGACGATCGACTCGTTGTACGAAGTGGCACACGGGGCGTGAGACCTGCACTCGTCATGTCCACAGGGGTCATACAGCGTCGCATTACAGGCGAGGACCTGGCAGTTGGTAGCCTGTAAGTGAAAACGTACATGAGTACAGAGTAAACACTTACAGCCTAACATATGCTCCGCTGGTGCCGGAGCGATAAAGTTAGATAAAACCAGAGCCCCGCCAAAATACATGTGGTAACCAGGTTGGAAGATAGGCTATGGCTCCGCCAATGGCGGAGGCCCAAGAATCAACCAACTAGGAGTGATGGTAATGGAAACCACGACGGATAATGGCGGGGATGGTTGATAAAATGAATAATAATACACAATTCATTGTCTTATAATAGGGTATATATCCTTAAAGTAGCAAAATAACAACATTAAAACAACTTCTCTCCACCCGTCTACTAGAAGAGTGCGTAGGTAAGGGTAAGCTCCCTTCCGGTAGCGGGGGAGAGATATAAGGATATAGTAGGCAAGCATTCGACCATCCATAGTACCCACCCTGCCCGCTAGCGGAGCCAATATCCTATAACCAAAGGGGCCCCGGCTGCGACGGAAGGCTCCTTACGTATCGTAAGGGAGGTGGCTGAGTAATGGGGAGGGGAGGGTGGAGGTCCCGGCGAAACACGGCGGGAGCGAGGAAAGGGGGGAGGGATGGCCTACTCCTCCCCACCTCACCAACTACCCGTATGGAGACCCGGTACCTCAAAGTGGTCGCCCTATACCCCCTGCTGGCGGAACCCCCCGGTCACCTCCGAGAGTGTGAGAGAAGGCGATGAGGTTGTAATGACAACCAAGGGGTCCCCCAGCTCCTCCCTACATCAGAGGGGGAGGGAAGGGGCAGGGTAAGGTGCTATAGTACACGTGACCGCAAGTGGCCTAGGCCGCGAGCAACACAACCGTGGTAGGGCCACGTGAACCAAGCTGTACCAACATGTGGGACAAGCACCTAGGCTAGCCTAACACCCTAAATAAAATCATACATCGAAAGGGGGAAGAGACACTTTTAGTAAAAGAGAAAGAAGCCCAGGAGGAGGCAGACTGTTCCGAGAAACAGAAGCCTACTCGGAGCCAGCGATAGCCGGTGTAGAGCAAGAGCCGGGATGCTGGGCCGAAAATAAAAAAATAGCCCTAAATACCAAGCTAAGAGAATGGTAGGAGGGCTGAACTAGCTAAAACTCGGTGTAAACAATGAATGTGAAAAAGTAAGCCCATAAGCATAAAAAGTCCCAGTATGGAGGACCGGGAATTTTTACGAGGCGGCATGGCCGCCACGAGACAACCGAGGAACCGTATTGACCTATAAAAAGGAAAATACTGGTACCCGGAAGATAAAATTACAGTAAAATGTTACTTATGAGTTACTTAACTTAGCCGTGGCGATAGCAGAGCGTTCCATGATTCCAAAACGGATAATCCCAAGAAAAAACACGAGCACAAGAAAATGGCGACTTGTCGCTGGTGCTAAAAATTAAGGATGTTCGCTAGGGGCGCTGCTGTCTGTGGCGTCCTCTAGTAGTAGTAGTAGAGGCTGCATCGCCCGTTGGTATCGGCTCTCTCTTGGGGGGATTCTGATAGGGAAGTTCTAATTGGTGTTTGTCTCGTGGTAGTGTTCCACACTCGCCCCTATATCATACCGACACTTCTTTTTAAGAGTGAGTGAGTCAGTTTTACTGACATTTTCTTAATTTTTGTTTTTCTCTGGTAATTTTAGGCTATTTTACCTAGAAAGATGAGGTTAAGGATTACTTTCATAGGCCGACACGAGCTGAGCCCAGAAATGGCTCTTTTTGCCCTCTTAACCTCCGAAGGAGACTCCTCAGGGAAGTGTTCCGGGCTCGAGTCAATAGTCGGAGCCTTCCAACTCCTCTTCAGTGGTCGTGAGCGATCCGAATCCCTCCAATCACGTCTAGGAGACGAAGATCCCGACGAAGAAAAACAATCATGCAGGACGCTTTTACAATAGCGATCCCTGGCAGTCTGGGGTGTCACAGAAACTGCCGAAGGGACACCTGATCGGTGGGGATTCTCCACAACCTCCTTTTTTCGGTTTTTGACATTCCTTCTCCTCTGGGCATGTGAGCTTGGAAGAGGTCTAGACCTAGGAGCGTTGCGGAGCCGACCAGATGCCCCCTCCACTACACTGGGGACACTCACATCACTGTCCACTGAAAAATCACTAGCCTTACCTTGCAGGGCAGACCATTTTGTTTTCCATTAACTTGAAGGCTGCTTTTAGATCCGCAAGTTCTTTCGCTGAATCTACAGGTTCTGCATAGGAGAAGGGGTTGAAAGGAAGGAGAAGTAGCAATACTTACCCTTGGGGAAGATCCCAAGCTAGGAATTAGTTCATTCGATCTCGAACTACTTAAACTTCTAGAAGAAGCTTTCCTCACTCTTTCTCTTTCTCAACTTTTTTCAAATAATTAGTTAGATTCTTCCACTCACTCTCACTCAAATTCTCACTTCCTTGCAAGTATTAGTGAAAGAACATTCATACTCCCTGCAACCCTTGCATACAGTGTGAGGGTCTACCGAAGCTTTCGGCAACCTCACCTTACAGCCTACATTCCACGTCTCACAACCTTTCCAGCGTCAGACATTTTTAAAGAAAATCCAAATCAAGTCCACAAAACAGTCCACAAAAGCGTATGCCAATCCAACAATCCAGATACGTCACCAAAGTCGGTCAAGAAGATCAATTGCCGGTGAAAAAGAAAAACCAATCGAGAGGAACCAACAACAATGTTGACGGTCCGGGGCGACAGAAGAATTCTGATTAGAAACGGGAATGGTCCTAGTCCTGCCACCCAGGGCAGGCGGTAGATCACCTGACCTACCGGTAGCGTGTGCCGCGAATTTGAAATTCTGTCGGGGACGACGGAGTCTATAGCTACGTATATATCTGGCAGGGAAGTTGAATGTATAAAAAAAGGGATTTTGACGAAGGAAAAAATCTATTTCTGGGCAAGGGTTCGTGTCGCCCAGTGAAATAATCCCTCAAGTTCATTATTTCTAGGTAAATAATACTAACATTACCAGAGAAAAAATAAAAATAGGGGGATGTCAGAATAACAGACTCGCTCACCCTAAATAAAAAGAGGGTGTCGGTATGTAGCTGGGGCGAGTGAGACCACTACCACGAACCTTTTGCCATTTAGAGTTCTCCTACATCGAAATCCCCTCCAGAGAGAGCTGATACACGGCCGGCGCCGTCAACTACTACTACTCTACCTACGACGCCATCCTTGAAGTTAAACGCCAATCTTGAGCGCAAGGGTGGGAAAATAGGGGGGGATTTCACTGGCCGACACGAACCCTTGCCCAGAAATAGATTTTTCCTTCGTCAAAATCCCTTTTCCTTCGTCAAAATCCCTTTTCTGGGCTCAGTTTGTGTTGCTTCGTGAAATAGTACCAGAGAATTAGCACAAGATTGGAACAAAAATTAAAATTAAGAGAGGGTCATAATAAAAAAAAAATTTAAGAAATGAAATTAATCTAAAACGTTAAACTTACAAGTTATCAATAACTTAGTGTTAACTTAATCTACTGAATCAACTTAACATATAATTGGACTTAAAATTAGACTTAAAGTAACTTATGATAACTTAAAACTAGATTTATGTAATTACATATAAGTGAGGTTCATAAATAAATCCAGAGAGAACACTCCACTAATACTTAAAATCTAAGACATTAAATATTACAAATATCGGTTGTGTGTTTCCCTAGCATAAAAATAAGGGAAACAACACTGATTAGCTACAGTCAGTAGTCAATATTTACAGTTGTGAGTGCCCCTAGCAAAAAAAAAAATAAATAAGGGGCACGTCACCATAGTTAGCATTTATGAGGCTAAGGCTTAGGAACCCAAATGAACATGACGGTAAGGTTAGGTGCATTGTTAGTGAGGCAGGCAGAAAGGAGATCTGGATCTTCTACTACAACTACTGTGCAGTGTCAGGGTGTTTCCTGCTGCCACTGCCGGAAATTTAAGAGATTCCAAGGACTTAAAATAATGACGCCTAAAAACTGTCGGCGATTTCCAGCCCGTGTACTACTTCAAGTCATCGAAATTCATATGCTGGAAATAATTAATAGAGGTGGCTACTGCCCTGATGTCATGGGCTTTAGGGAATGAATCAGGATTAGCTTGTTTGATAAAGTATAGGATTTGTTGTCTAATCCATTTTATTGAAATAGTACCACCTTTTTCCCCTCATAAAGAGGGGGCCTGAGGATCTGGAAGATGTCCTGGACAGATAAGCTCTTAAGGTCGTCACCGGACAAAGAGAAAGGTCTTGTGGAAGAGGGAGGACCTTCCAAGGGGCCCATCTCATTAAGGGATCCTCATTCGGAAAGGGCAGACAGTTCTGATATTCTGGCTCCTGAGGCCAAGCTTAATAGAAATAGTTTTCCTCAGTAGCATTAGATAAGTACATGAATCGTTGTCAGTATCTGAAACCAGTTTGAGAACATCATTCAAGAACCATGAGACTGAACTAGGCCTTTCTGAGGGTCTGAGCCTAGCACAGGCTTTAGGAATAGACGTAAAGTAAGAGTCTGTTAAGTCTATCTTAAAGCCAAACTGGAAGTCTTTAAAGCTGACTTATTAGTGGTAATAGTGCTAGCTGCTAAACCTTTTTCGAACAAAGACCTGAAAAAGGATAAGAGTACTTTTATTAACTGTCATGGTTCGGGTGTTTTGTTTGCCTTCTGGCAATTTGCCAGTTTCTTTACAGCAGCATCATACTGACGTTAAAGTTGATTCCCTCTTATCTGATTCTAAGAAAACGAATATATTGGGATCAATATCTGCATCTCTCTTAGTCCGCAAACTTCATGAAGTCCATAAAGTTAGGGTTTTGAGAATTCCTGAGGAAGCGAACACAGTCCTCATTTGTACTGACTGGGATAGCATGGGATTTGGGAATCCGTCGAGGTCGGAGACCCAATTCCAGGAGCAGAGGATACCAGTTGCTCTTGGGCCAGTCGGGGCTACTAGAGCTACTTGTCCCTTGAACGTCCTGAGTTTGCTCAGGACTTTCAACAGAAGATTCACTGGAGGAAAAATGTATATCGTCCTCCATAGATTCCAATCTATGGACATGGCGTCTATGGCATAAGCCAGAGGGTCCAGGTTGGGGGCCACATAGCAAGGGAGCTTGTGGTTCACTTGGGATGCGAAATATCTACTTGGAGACCTGGGACCATCTGGCATATCCACTGGAATGAGCGTTTGTCCAGGGACCACTCCGATTCTAGAGGAACTGACCGAGAAAGAGCGTCTGCTATCACGTTCCTTACTCCCGCTAGGTGGGTGGAGGATAGATGCCATTTGTACTGGTTGCTAGAGAAAAGATGGCTATCATGACATGGTTCACATGTTTTGATTTGGATCCTCCCTGTTGATGCAGTGGTACCACTACTGCGCTGTCCAAAAACCAGCTTATGTGGGAATTCTTGGCTGGTAGAAGCCTCTTCAGAGTGAGGAATACTGCCATTGCTTCCAATATGTTTATGTGAAGCTAGCGGAACTGAGGTGACCAAGTTCCTTGAACCTTCTTGACTGAGAATAACCTCCCCACCCGCTCAGAGAGGCGTCCATATGGATAACCAACGCCGGAGGAGGGAACTGGAGAGGAACTGAATTGGACAGGTTCTTGGTCTCCGCCCAGGGGCGGAGACGTTTGCGAAGAATCGGCGGGATTACTGACAACTTGTCTCGAGATTTGACATTTGCTCTCGAGTGCCAAACTCGATTTATATCCTTCAGTTTTGCTTTTAGCAGAACGTCTGTCACTGATGCAAATTGGAGGGAACCTAGGATCCTTTCCTGGTTTCTCCTTGACGTTTGTTTGCATTTGAGGAATTGCCTTATTGACTTGGCTATTTCTTTCCTTTTGACCACCGGAATTGACAGAGTGTGGGAGTTTAGGTCCAACTGAATGCCGAGCCACTGAAAACGAGACTCCAACATAAGCCTGGACTTGGTCTTGTTTATTTGGAACCCTAGATGTTCCAGGAATTGGATTACTTTGCTTGTGGCTTTGAGGCATTCCTCGACGGTTGCTGCCCAAATGAGCCAATCGTCGAGGTACGCTACTACCATTATCCCTTGTGATCTCAGCTGTTGGACTACTACTTCCGCTATGTTCGTGAAGATCCTGGGGGCTACGTTCAGCCCGAAGGGCATCACTTTGAAAGAGAATGCCATGGTCTCCCAACTTGAAGCCTAGGTATGGGCGGAAGTGTCTTGCGAACTGGGATATGATAGTATGCGTCTGTAAGATCGATAGAGATGGTGACGGCCCCACGGGGAAGTAAGGTCCGCACCTGCGAGATAGTCAGCATTTTGAACTTGTCGCAACGAATGAATAAGTTTAGACGGGACAAGTCTAAGATTATTCTTCGTTTTGTTGAGCCTTTCTTTGGCACGCTGAACAAGCGTCCTTGAAACTTTAAATGTTTGACCCTTGACACTACTCTTTCTGAAGGAGCTCTTGCGCCTACTCTGTCAATTCCTCTGTTGGTGGTTGAAGGAATGTTTTGGATGGAGGAGGACCTTTGATCCAACTTCCATCCCAGCCCTTTGGACACGATACTCTGTGCCCAACTGCTGAATTCCCACCTGTGACGGAAGAGAAACAGCCTCCCTCCTACCTGAGGGTTCTCACTGTTGCTGTGCAGGACGTGCTCCACGTCCTCCACGGAAGTGTCTGCCTCTGTTGGTTGCCCTTCTGCCACCCCTCTGGCGAAATGCACCTCTAGCTCTGCTTCCCCTTGCAAACCTATTGGTGGTTTGGAATGCCTGGCTTTCAAATACAGGATTGAAAGCCAGGGAAACAGCGTAGGAGGTTGAGGGCTGGCTTTGGGGAGTCAACAGGAGGATGGGCTGGCTTTGACCTTTTGAATTCGACAGTTGCACAGGTTGTGAAACCGGGACTGCCTGTACAAATTGTTGCTGTTGCTGTGACTGGAAGGACGGGAACTTCCTAGGTTTCTTTAACTTCTTGGAGCTAGAAGGAGTGCTTTCCTGCTTCCTTTTGGGTGAAAGACCCCAGCGAATCCTAAGGCTCTGGTTGAGCCTGGTCGCCTCGTGCTGTACTTCGTTCACGGCAGCTTCTGGGAAGAGGTCAGCTCCCTAGATTGTGGACGACAGCAACTTATTCGGCTCATGCCGAATCGTAGCTTCCTGCAGGACATGTTTCCTGCAGTTCCGTCTTGCTACTACAAACTCGTCACGATCCGGACTGTACGGTCTGTGTTGAGCTTTTGCCAAGAGCTTGAACAGAGGCTCCGTACCATAAGTTATGGCGGCAACCTTTGTCATCACCAAGGCGTTAAGCGTCCTCGAACCTAGTCCTTGCTTCGAATTCGGCTTGGATTAGGTATCCCGGCAACCTTGGGAGTCTCTCGCCAAACTGATCGATGGCACAGTCTGGCTTGAGTTTCCCAACAGTGAAGGTTGCCGGAAGGTCCGCCCAGAGGTCCCCATAGGCTGGGAAGAGTGGGGATGTTGGATTCGACTCCCTCAGCTGAGGGAGAGGTTCCTCTTTCATTGCAGCCTGAATGGTCACCTCAGCAATCTTTGTTGTGAAGGGGAGTGGTGCCTCATCCTCCGTCACAAAGATTGTGAAGGGGCTCTTGAATGCCTGGAGCTTGGTATTAGTACAATCTCAATCTTCCAGGGCATCTCACCCATTCCTCTGAGCCTGCTCCCGACTGTAGATAACAGTCTCTTTAGGGATCTTATCTTCCCTATTGAGAGCTGCTTCCGTCAACCTAGCGTAACCAAAGAAAGGTGGTTGCAGGCCGGCGGGATGGAACTCGAAGTCTTCGATACGACGAGTTCCGCAGTCCGGGATGGAAATCATTCCATCCTTGAAGGGTGCAAAGGCTGCTACCCTCCAAGGATTGCTCTGGTGGGAAAGGGGGAAGGGAGTTATGGTCAGGCATTGGAGGCATTCCGGTGCCTGCTAGAGGAAGCACTGCCGGAGGGTTTCTGATGAGACCAGCCAGCCGGTTCTCCTGGTCCGTCAGACCGATCCGAGATGTTCTGGATCGACTATCCGGGACTGAGCAAACGAGGTGGAGATGTGGCGAGCATCTCGTCGAACCTAGTGTTCATCATCGTGCCCACCATGTTCCCCACCTGTTGCATGACCCCTGCTGTAAAGGATACATGATCGAATAGACCAGAGGTACTGGTCTCAGCATGGGGTCTCCGGACGAGCTCCGGTAGAAAGGAAGGTGCTGGTTCGGCGGGTGGAGCACGGACCTTCTCTTTAGAGGATTTACCTCTCGACCCTTTAGAGTGCGAAGATGAAGAGGTCTTCGCTTCTCTGCTCTGGGATGGAGAGCCGGAGACTTACGAGAAAGAAGAGGCCGACGTCTTCTTGGAAGACGACCTCTCTAGGGTCTTCTGCTCTCATTGTCCCTTCACCTTGGGAACAACTGAGGCAACAGAAGTCTTGGCCGGAATATCTGATTCCGTAAAGCCTTGGAAAGAAGAAGATGAAGCCAAAGGGGAAGAAGATCCAGAAGCGCCCAACGGGAAGCCCTTGAGCGCCCAACAAACTACCTCAACTAACAAATCACCTCCTACCGTCATAGGTTTCAACATTATATCCAACGTAGCGACGTCTGCGGAGATGTCCGGAGCTCCGCCGTCCATCAGGGCCTGCTCCACCTGGAGTTGAATGGCAGCGATAGTCAGAGCTGCCGCAGTGGGGACGACGTAGCCGGTCGACTTGCCGCCTGGGAAGATCCGGACAGCCATGCCCTTGTCCAGAATGTAAGGCTGTCCTTTCGGCGCGTTTTTGCCGAAGCCACCTACCCAGGCTTTCAGGGTGCGGAGATGTATCATTAACATATAAGACTGATAATTGAAACTATAGCAGTATTGGCCAAGATTTTTCTAATAGTATATATCCAGAAAAGACTATACCTACACTGGTATATACTTACTCCGTCCAAAAACTGTTCCACCAGCTCGTAGCAGATGGAGCAGGCTTCGTGGTGCCACACGATGAGATCCTTGTGGCGTACGGCGCAGGGAGCGTGGGACCTGCAGACCTCGTGTCCACAGGGGTCCTGGAGGACAGCGTTACAGCCAGCCTACTGACAGTTGGTAGCCTGTAAGTGAACAGATACATAAGTATCACAGGACTACTCATATGATGCTCCGCTGCGTGCCGGAGTAGAATAAAATTTTTGTGCATAATCCTCTCCTGTAATCCGTGTGAGGGAGTCCGTGGACCCGGTAAACTGGTTGAAAAACTCCGGTACACGCCGCAGCGAAGATTTCCATCAAGCCAGATACCTACTTATACACCTATAGTACACCGAAGTTTCAGGAGGGTACGACACACCGGAGAACATGAGAAGATTATCCATAAATTAAGACTAAATAAAACAGACAAAATTGAAATAGGAGCTTAGCTCCGCCGTATGACTCTTCCGCCAACCCCACGGAATGCCGGATGGTAAGCGGGCGTCCAGCCAAAAAAAACGGAAAGACAACGTCACCAACAGGGAAGCATATAAGGTCTATACCAAATTCCCCTCCCCCTGAATAGCTGGCGGAGACAGCTATACATCTAAAGGTATAGAAGGGAGGGGGGAGAGGGGAACCGGAGAGCAGGCAGAACGCCGGAGAAGAACGATGCGAGCTGGTGGGGTGGAACCAACCCCACCCGAACACACCGGAACCTCCCGAAGCTCAAAGAAAACGAGACCGGTCCAACAGGACCCCCCATAAGTCCATAACTCCCAGTATCCTCCCTGATAGGGAGGAAGAGAGGGGAGGGGAGCCCGGATGATCGCCAAGGGCGACCGTGAGCGAGAGAGGCTAACCCTACCTCCGCGTGGAGGAAGGGAAGGGGGGACAGGGACTAGGGCGATCAGTGGCTCGACGCGTAGCGCAGGTGGACCACGATGCGATAATGCAACAAAACATAGCTACGTCGAGCTGACCCCGCGAGCGCAAGTGGACCACAAGGCGATAATGCAACAAAACTAGTCTAGGCCAAAACTGATCACCCTCACATGCAACCCACAATAAATACATCGTAAAGAAAGAGAAGGAAATCCACAGTGGGAGAGAAAGAGGGACGTCCAGGAGAAGTAGGCTAGTTTCCCCAAAGAAAAAACAAGCGCCTAACCACTCAAGAGCTGGCCTATGCCCAACGTGGAAAGGAGGGCGACGGCCAGGATGGCTTGGACTAAAGAAATAACATATAAGTGTATTCATAATACCACACGCCTAAACACCTAGACAAAGGGACATGCATGCATAAACACTAATCTAAGACACAGGCAAAGGATTTCTGAATAGTACGATGTAAAGCAATAGAATAAATGGGAACTTCTGTACCACGTGAGAAAAACTCATATAAAAGTACATATACACATGGAATAGATACCACGGTATGAGGCGAGCCGGCAAGGCGAGCCATGCGCCAGACCAGAACACTATTATCGGCCCTAAAAAACGGTAAAAATAGCTCCTGGCTGGCAAAAAGGGAGTGTATAACCTTTCGGGGTACTTAACTTAGCTGTGGCGATAGCTTGCAGTTCCATGGTAAAGATAATCCAGAGAAAGCACCCAAAAAACACAGAGCAAAGAGTAGCATGTGCGTTCAGAAGTTCGCTAACAAAAAGGATGGCCACCAGGAGCACTGCGGTCGGTGTCGTAGGTAGAGTAGTAGTAGTTGACGGCGCCGGCCGTGTATCAACTCTCTCTGGAGGGGGATTTCGATGTAGGAGAACTCTTAATGGCAAGAGGTTCGTGGTAGTGGTCTCACTCGCCCCAGCTACATACCGACACCCTCTTTTTTATTTAGGGTGAGCGAGTCAGTTATTCTGACATCCCCCTTTTTTATTTTTTTATTTTTTCTCTGG
This sequence comes from Macrobrachium nipponense, assembly GCF_015104395.2. Classification (NCBI taxonomy): domain Eukaryota; kingdom Metazoa; phylum Arthropoda; class Malacostraca; order Decapoda; family Palaemonidae; genus Macrobrachium; species Macrobrachium nipponense. The sequence goes on along the minus strand of NC_087211.1, from coordinate 21,405,881 downwards.
TAATGTTAGTATTATTTACCTAGAAATAATGAACTTAAGGGATTATTTCACGAAGCGACACGAACTGAGCCCAGAAAAACATTTTTTTCAACTAGCTTTAATTTTTTGTCATAAAAATTAAATCTTAACGTTACAGCAAAATTTAATTTATCTTTATTTTTCAATTAAAAGTTGCATCATATAAAAAAGCTCTTAAGTTGAATCTAACAGACTTTCTTTTCTTTTTTCAGTGGAATTTTCCCGCCTTGGTATGATTGCACGTAAGGTAGCCGCTGCATTAGCAGCAGGCTGCACTTGCGTCCTTAAACCAGCTGAGGACACTCCCCTGACAGCACTCGCTCTTGCAAAGGTAGTTTTTGTCAAATATTGATAATTAATGAACAGCATACAGTCATATAAATCTACATATGAGTATTATCCCAACAAATTTGTAATTATTCTTTGTTAGTAGCCTGAGAATACATACTACATATTTCCCATGGGATAGTTTTTTTATATTTGCTGTGATATTTCATTGACAGTATTTTCTTGATTGCTTAAGTAAATGTATATTAGAATTATTTACTGATCTGTTATGAAGGCAGTTTTTACTGAAAGAGAAATACATATAGCTTTAATCTTTTTCCATCCCAACCTGGTGTTGTACTCAGATATGCCAAGATGCTGGTGTCCCATCTGGTGTTGTGAATGTGATTCCTTGTTCTCGAAATAGAGTACAAGAGATTGGAGGCATTCTCTGTCATTCACCCCAAAGTTCAAGCTCTTTCAATTTACAGGATCCACAGTAGTTGGGACAGGTAAGCCTTAAAAAACAGGTTTTGACGTAGGAAAAACCTATTTTTGGTAGTCACTGTTGAGTCCTCAAAGGAGTTACCCTCCCTGGTGTGCGCCAGCGCCCCAAGGCGATCAGACTAATATCAGAGAAATATCTTTTAGCCGGGTGTTATGCCATAATGATAAATACTATCACAAGTGATAGAGTATAATGGACTCAAAAGACAAGAAGGCATTTTTTCTTGTCTACAGCGAAAGCTGTACCCAGTTTTCCTACGAAAAACCATGGGATTTGGGTAAAGGTATATCCTGCATTGACCAACAGAGTAATGATTTTTGGTCTTTTGGCCGGCCCGAACATAAAACAAGATGGCAGATGTGCATGCGCAGTACGTAGTCACTTCTACAGGTTTTGACGTAGGAAAACTGGGTATGTACAGCTTTCTCTGAAGACGAGAAAAAATGCCTTCTTGTCTTTTGAGTCCATTATACTCTATCACTTGTCATAGTGTTTATCATTATGGCATAATACCGGCTAAAAGACCAGGCTAAAAGATATTTCTTTAATATTAGTCTGATCACCTTTGGGTGCTGGCGCACACCAGGTAGGGTAACTCCTTTTGAGGATGAAACAGTGATTACACTATCAAAAAGCTAAATATACTATTGTAATTTCATTATTTTCCAAAAAAAATCTTTTCAGAAGAAAACTTGAATACTCATACCCTCAGCAGATTACCATTTTATATGTAACTTGTCCAACGTCAAGTAATTACATAGCTAAAAGTTTCTAGTATCAGCAGCTAAAAATATCTGAAATTCGTGGTAGAGATTCTTTTGTTTTGGTGTAGGTAACTAGTCCCTCCCACTTTTAGGGAAAGGGAGAAACAACTGAGCAGGGAAAACCAATATGTTTCTGCCTGCTATGACAATGCTTGTAAGCAGCAGCAGCTTTTGAAATGCAATCTTCATTGACTTTGGGGGATTATCTTGAAATTGGTGATGTATTTTTGCTTCGGTAGCCTTTCAGCAATTTAGATATTTAATATTGATGACCGATAACGACTTTATAACCTGATTGTGACTATTCATAACCAAATCTTTGCTTTTTGACTTATCATTGAAGTATGTCTGACACAAGTTAGACGAGTATTCACTATTTCAGTACAGGCTGCAATGCTAGACTAACATCAGCAAAGTATGATTATCACACTAAGTACATCTTGCAGGGTCAAGTATGTTCAGCTAGTTTGTCTTGTACCGAGTGCATGGATTGGGGACCTAAGACATGGAAAGTTTTAAATTATCTGAATGAAATGGGACATGACATGGAAAATCCTCTTCTTAGTGGCTCTGGTAACAGCCAAAAAAGTCAGTGAAATACAAGCCACGGACAGAAGGATCAAATTTTCTGGAAATGATACAATCTGCTCACTTACTTTTAGGATTTCTTGCTAAGAACGACAATGCTGCTAAACCATGGTATCGATCCTTCAGGATTAAAAGTGTGACAGAAATTCAAGGATCGGAAGACAAGGAGAGGGTTCTGTGCACTGTAAGAGCGTTTTAAGTTTTATCTTGACAGAACTGAAGTAGTTAGAGGACCTCTAGTAACCTCCGGACTTGGGTCAAGGACCCATTACATCCTCTTACTAAAAATGCTTTGTCCTTCTTCCTGAGGGATGTCATTCGAGAGAGACACTTGCAAGTGAGAGAAGAAGATTGTTAGCTATTGAAAGTAAGAGCTCATGAAGTCAGGACCGTAGCTACTTTATTAGCTTTCAAATACAATCTATCTCTTGCCTCCATTCTGGAAGTGACTTCCTGGAGATGCGAATCAGTATTTGCAACGATTATCTCCCGGATGTGGAGACAAAATTTAGAGATTGCAGTACCTTCAGTACCTTGGGACCTTTATCTTTGAGTCCCAGGGGAGTCTGGGGGATACAATGTGTCTGGGTAACAACTAGTTTTTATGGTTGGGGTGGTGGTAATTTTAATGATAAGGTATGGGTGTGACAGTTTTATTTTGTCTGGTTATTATATTGTTGGTACTATGCCTTGGGCAGGGGTAATTATTTAGTCCTTACTAGTGTTCAGAGGTATCCTTTGCTATGAGTCTCCCACTCGTGTAGTATGGCGATCCATGGCTATAAGCGCTCATACTGTTTAAGATGAGTACAATACTAGCGACAGTATCATCCTACTCTGCTGTTCTCTTAACAGGTAAGGAAAACAAGCACTCTTGTAGTGCTAAGCAGAAATACTTTCTCAATTCATTGCACTTATTAACATTGTTTGTGAATAGAATAGTCATGTATCCTGCTCCTATCAACATGGGAATCAGCTATGTAATTACTTGGTAAGTTACATATATAAAAATTACATTTTTATAATAAAATTAGATTTTATATATGTACTCACCAAGTAACTACAGAATGGGAGCCCACCCACCTCCCCACACATGGACATGTGCAAAACAAATTGGTTTTCTCTGCTCAGTTTTTCCTCTCTTTCCCAAAAGTGGGGCCGACTAGTTACCTACACCAAAACTGTAGATGGGTAGTGCTGTCAATGCACCTCATGCAGTGCAATGTAGCCATTACTTAAGGTTCTATGCAGCGTTCCTTCAGTCCCTAGCTGCAAGCACTTTCTTCCTTTTACTGTACCTCCTTTCATATTATCTTTCTTGCATCTTACTTTCTCCATTTCCTAATAATTGATTCATAGTGCAACTGTGAGGCTTTCCTCCAGTTACATCTTTCAAACCTTTTCACTGTCAATTTCTGTTTCAGCACTGAATGGCCTTAGTTGCCCCAGTGGTTGACATTATGCCTAAAATCTATACATTAAATCAAATTACAACACACAAACAAGAATCACTACTGTGAATTTCACATTTTTTTCAGCTACTGATACTGGAAACTTTAGCTATGTAATTACTTGGTAAGTACATATAAAATCTAATTTTATTATAAAAATGTCATATTGTTATATAAGACAAGTCACTAATAATTATTAGCTAAATATACTTACATAGATTGTACTGGATATTTTGAGCATAGGTGTTTTCCAAAATCTCTTAAGAGATGGGTATTTTCTCAAGTATCAAAAGTTCTTTGGAATAGAGTAATACAGTATTTGAATTTATATCCAGCAGATTTAATTGCTTATAAAACAATTCATGCAAACTATTTTCTATACTACAGTGGCTTTACTCCCAGTGTGGGCAAACTGTTAAGAAGCTTTCACTTGAGCTAGGAGGTGACGCCCCTTTCATAGTATTTCCCACAGCCAATTTAGATGCTGCTGTACAGGGGATCATGGCATCAAAGTTCCGAAACACTGGGCAGGTGAGTGCATAAATGCTAAAAAAGATAAATTTTGTTGACCTAATAAATTTCATCACTGATATTTTCTCTGTATGGACAGATTTTTGTTTTTTGTTTTTCAAAAATAAAATCTTATACAAAGGCTTATAATGGTTGTCTCAGGGTAAAAAATTACGAGAATGATACTTCCATTCACTTGATTCGCAGCTGAATTTGAAATGCTTTAGTAATTCATATTTTCATTATTAAGTCTGACATTTAACAGGCTTTATGAAAACAGAATTGCAAAAATTTCTGTACGAATATCAGAGCAAGTAAACAACCATTACCAAACACAGTAGAGGACTTTCAGCAATCCAGTTTTATGTGGGAAGAGGCGCTATTTCTATCATAACATCACAGCATATAGTTTATTCTATCATGAAATAGATTAAATTGCAGCCTCTTCCTGGAAAAGAATATGCAAAATTCTTTCTCTATAAATACAGTACATATATGTACTGAAGAAATTGAAATTTTCTTAGCGTATTATCATACAGTAGTAAGAAAATTTACTATACAGGTGTTTCCATAAGTTTTTCATGTAATGAATACTTAAGGTTACTTTATGGAAACACTTGTAGATACAAGTTGTATACATTAGTGCCTTTTCATTATTGTGTAAGCAGATGCATAGTAACTCACAAGACTACTTGATTATAGTGAACCCCCAATATTCACGGACTAATGTATTCGCAGATTTCTCTCTGGAACATATACTCCCATTATTTGCGGAAAATTCTCCTATTCGGGGTTTTGTATATGAGATTTCTTTCAATTTCATCAGAAAATGCACTTTTTGTGATAAAATTGCTAAAAAAACCAGGTATAAACATTTTGTGTTTTTTTTCTTGAGTTTTAACTAGCAGAACAGGCAGTTTTAAGCATTTTTTATAGGGGTTTTAACTATTCGTGGGGGTCTGGTTCCCATCCCCCGCGGATACGGGGCAAGCACTGTATATTGAAAGAAATATATCTTTAAAAATTCCTTATCCCTTGTTAAACCTGGTGTAATTTATTTTCTCTCTTTTTCCCGCAGCAAAAATAATTGCAGGCTGTAGTAATGCTTGGTTGAAACACTATAAGAATTGGCACTTATGTTTATTTTAAATAAGAGTGAATGTTGTGATGTCCTTGATCAGTTCTTCAGTCAAGTCTTGAGCAAGCATCTCCAGACCGGACTTTCAATGTAGACTTGTTGGATTAAATATAAATATGGAAGATATTTGTACATCATTTTGTATTCACTCAGGTGCTGTGGCTACTGGTAATTTTTTTTCAAAGAATAGTGCATTATTTGTATTGACTGGCTATGAGTTTTTTTTTTTTTCCCTAAGAATAAAGAATTATTTTTATTGACATTTTGAAAAGCAAGCACTGATTGAAATATTAGTAACAAATAGCATTATAAAAATGAAAGGTACAGTTAATATAAGTTTTTTATTGCAGTGTCTTACCAAACAATTATACAGCTGCAGGTTCCCTATATGGCAGACAAACTTCCGCGATGGTTTGTGACGTCATCTCCCGCCACTTGAAGGAGGAACAGGTACAACAGACCAGGTGTCACCAATTCGTTCTCTGCCGGCTTCTGGTTAAGTTAGTACAGCCTCGTCTGCATCTTCCACAGATCCAGTTTGTCCTGTCTCTCCTTCTCTTCCATGTCTCCAATCTTGAGTCCTCCTTCTCCTGCTCCTTTAACTCCTTTACCAGCTTCCCGTGTAGTTTCTCCCAACACCATTGCCAGCCTCGAAACTAGGTTCGAGAAAAAGTCCAATATTCTTGCCAGTAGGGTTATGTAGTTAGGTTTTACAGTTAAGTCTTTTCTAGAAAAGGCTAATTCTAATAAAGAAGTGCCAAGTTTTAGTGCAGTGTGCTTTCTGAGGGGGTGGCTGCTTTCTGAGGGGGTGGCTGCTTTCCCACGAGTTCTCCTAGACTAAGGTCCCTTTCCCGCTCCCCCACCTTGAGGAGAAGACATACTGGAAGTCCAAGGGAGACTGGCGGGGCTCGCCCACAAGCAGTCGCTTCCTCCGTCGATCCTGTAGTGCACCAACAGATTTCGACAGAACACTGTTGGAAAGGTGTTTTGTTCATTGCTCCACTATCATTAGAGTCTAATGATTCTTTTCCCATGAGGCATCGTAAGTGGCGCAGTTCATCAGTTTCTCGTCCATTGAAAAGACGCGCGACTGCAGGGGATTTCTCATCTCCTCTTGTTAAGAAGTCCAAGGAAGGGGATCTCGGTCCATGTACTTCTTGTAGTGTCGTTACTTCTACTTCTCCTCAAGATCAATTTTCGACTTCAGTCTTTTTGGACCCTCGAGGTGGTCGTTGTATTTTGACGCCTTCAAAACATTCGACACTTGTACATTCATCAAACCCACCTTAGACTTCTTGTGCAACATCTGCTTTGACGAGTATCGATCCATTGGTGTCGAAAGTTTTGACACTTGCGACTTCTGCTGTTTCGACTCAGGATAAATCGAATCTATTCCCTCGGAAACAGTTGGAAGAGTTGATGGCTTATTTGAAGGGCAAGCAGTTGGCTGTTAAGCCAGCAGAACCTTCTCTTTCTCCAGTTTTGTCGGAGGAAGAAGAGCAGGAAGCAGACTCTATTCCCATGTCGGCATATTCGAGTCTTCTACTGTATCTCTTGGATACGTACCCCGATTACTTTATTGCAGCAGCTCCTAGATCTCCTGCTTCGATTTTTTTATATGAGAAAGACGCATGTGGACCCTTTGCTTCCCAAGTTAGTTTTGTCAAAGGCTTCGAAGTAGTCTCTTCATATTGTAAAAGACTGGTTATCAGCTAAGAGAGAGTCAGGCAAGGCTTCTTTTGCTTTTCCACCATCGAAGCTCATCAACAAGAGATACTGTTTCTATGTAACTGGAGAAGCTCCTTCCATGGGAGTTTCTGTCTCCTCCCAGGGGAATTTCTCCGGTCTTGTCGACACTAATTGCAGAGCGGTGTTTTCGGTCGCAAAGGTGTTCTTTTCTTCCTCCGAATTAGATCATTTGGTCAAGAACCTCTTTAAGGTTCTGGAAATTATGAGTTTTCTGGACTAGATAGTCGGAGCTCTTGGTTCGAAGATTGAGGATTGCCCTTCTATTCCAGAAAATGTGATGTCAAATTGGTTCGGGAATCTTTCGTGTGCGGACAAATCTGTCAGGGACACTTCTGATGAGATCACCCCTCTCTTTCCCTTTGGGACTTAAGAAGAGATAACGTTGGTGCTCCTTCGTCGTGAAAGTAGTTACTTCTTCCCAGAAGTCTGCCTTGCTTTTCTCGCTGTTAGATAAGCAACATTTATTTCCGGAAGAGACAGTTAATGCTATTCTTTCTGCTTTGGAGAAAAAATTGAGAAATGATCTGTTGGCCCAGTCGACTAAGCGAGTGAAAGCCACCTCTATGACTCCTGTAAAATCTTCCTCTCCTTTGCAGCAGCCTTTTCATGGAGGCAGATCCAGGCCGGGGGGGGGGGGGGGGGGGGGTTCTTTTCCCATTAGACCTCACTCGAACCTACACCCCCCTTCTAAATCCACGACAAAACCTTCTAAGCCATCACCTAAGTAATATGACTATCCTTCATACTCTGGTAGGTGCCAGGATGTACCTGTTTTGGGAGGAGTGGAATCGCAGAGGGGCAGATCCTTAGGTGGTCCAAGTTCTTCACCTCGGTTACTCCATTCCTTTCTAAACTCCTTCCCCTCTCTCCAATGCGCGATCGCCGCATTGTCAGCTTACTTCTCCAGGCTCAGAGAGGTTTGTAGCACTAACCAAAGAGGTGGGAGCTCTCCTTCAGAAGGAGGCAGTAGAGTTAGTAATCGACAAGTTGTCTCTGGGGTTTTACAACCACCTTTTTGTAGTCCCCAAGGCATCGGGGGACTGGAGACCCATGTTGGATGTGAGCACTCTGAACTTGTTTGTCTCAAAAACAAAGTTCAATATAAAAACTACCCACTCGGTCCTAGCATCGCTTTGCCAAGAAGAATGGATGGTCTACTTGGACATTTAAGATGTTTATTTCCATATTCCAATTCATCTGGAATCAAGGAAATTTGTTTATTTGTTTTCATGGGTAAAGTATTACAGTTTAGACCACTGTATTGGTCTTTCAACGGCTTCTTAGGTGTTTACCCAAGTAGTGGCTCCTCTAGGGAAGTGGCTACATCTCCTGGGTATCAATGTGGCATGCCTTCAGGTAGTTAAGGAGTTCCTGAACCATCAATCTTGTTCTGCTCTCCAGTGGATCAGTCATCTGGGTACCTTAACGTCAGTAGAGAATTTTGTAAGACTCAGAAGGTTATATATGCGACCCCTTCAATTCTTCCTGAAGGCATCGTGGTGCAGGAAGTCTCGGCTGGACTCGAAGGTGTTCAACATCACGAGATCAAAGAGGATCTAGCATAGTGGCTCTCAGAACTGAGACTCTCGGAAGGCATTTCTCTTCTTCCTCTCCACCCAACCTTACAGTTCTTTTTTTAATCATCCGACATAGGTCAAGGAGCAGTCTTGGGAGAGATGACAGTGCCGGGAATATGGACGATTAAGCAGAGTTCCTTTCACATCAACATAAAGGAGTTACTAGCGGTCTATCTGGGTCTGCAAGACTTTCTTCTTTTCCTAAAAGTATCTAGAGGCTTGGCTCCCTCAACGATTAGGGGTTACAGGGCGACGTTAGCATCTGTATTCAAAGGCAGAGGCAGTGACCTGTCTAATAATAGTGACCTTTCAAACTTGATTTAGTCTTTAGAAACTTCTAAGTGCTCAAAAGATTGTGTGTCTTGGAACCTTGACGTAGTGCTCAAGTGGCTTTCGAGTTCTTCTTTCGAACCAATGCGGTCTTCTTCAATGATGAATCTAACCAAGAAGACATTATTCTTGATAGTGTTAGCTTCAGCAAAACGTGTTAGCGAACTCCGTGCTATGGAGAAAAAGAGTTGGCTTCTCACAAGGGGATGCAGTATACTCTTTGATGTTGAGTTTTCAAGCCAAGAACAAAAACCCTTCAAAACCTTAGCCCCTCTCCTTTACACTCAAGAATTTGGCTGATATTCTCGGTCCAGAGGAAGAAGAAAGACTCTAATGCCTAGTAAGAGCTCTTAGATATTATCTCCACAGAACAGCGAAAATAAGAGCTCCATCTTCTCGACTGTGGTGGTGTTCGGTGAAGAATCCCTCTCGTCCCCTTTCGAAGAACGCGATCTCCTTCTTCTTGGAAGAACTTATTGTTGAAGCACATTCTCATGTCAACACAGAAGACTATCCTGTGTTGAAAGTTAAGGCACACGAAGTCTGAGCAGTAGCGACCTCTCTGGCATTACAACATAATTTGTCGCTATCCGCCATTCTGCAGAGTACCTTTTGGAGGTCAGTCGGTGTTTGTGTCTCATTACCTAAAAGAGATTGAAACGGTGTTTGAAGACTGTATTTCTCTTGGTCCTGTTTCCGCAGCTGGCATGGTGTTAGGCGAAACGACATGGGGGTGGGTCCCTCGCTGTATTTTCGCCTTGTATCAAGATTGCCGTGTTAAGGGAAGCTGGGGGTACTTTTACCTGGAGTACTCACCAGTCAATTATTTTTTATATGGCAAGTATAGGTTTTTAATATGGTGTAGGTGACTTCTTGTCCACTTGCATGCGGTATCTGGTCTTCACCCAGGGCAAGGGCAATATTGTTTTTTTCCCCTTTGTCAAGTCAGCAGTGAACTGCCATGACTGCAAAGGAATTCCACTCTATGTAGAGGCACTCTTTGGACAGACATCCAAGCCCTCTACTACATAAGACGATGAGCACTGACCAGAGGCAGCATATTTTCCTGCAGTGGCTCTCTTACAAGGAAAGGTACAATAGTGCTGATCATTGTCTTTTTTCAAGGATCTTGTTATATTTTTTAATTAAGCATACATCCACAGGCCCCCATCCTTGCAATGGGTAATCAGCTGTATAATTGTTCGGTAGGACACTGCAATGAAAATGAAATTTTATGGTAGGACACTGCAATGAAAATGATATTGTTAAGATACAATAAAGTTTTGTACATACTTACCTGGCAGATATATACTTAGCTATAGACTCGGTCGTCCCGACAGAATTTCAAAACTCGCGGCACACGCGACAGGTAGGTCAGGTGATCCCCCATTCCCGCCGCTGGGTGGCGGGATCTGGAACCATTCCCGTTTTCTAAGACATAATTTCTCTTCCACCTGTCTCCTGAGGGGAGAATGGGTGGGCCATTAATCGTATATATCTGCCAGGTAAGTATGTACAAAACTTTATTGTATCTTAACAATATCATTTTTGTACATGAAAACTTACCCAGCAGATATATACTTAGCTGATTGGCACCCTTGGTGGAGGGTAAGAGACAGCTAAAACATAATGATAATACTTATACTAAATACTTTAAAAAACAGGGAAAAAACAACATATGTTCTTGGATATAATAATCCATGGTTCCTATCTGATTGGGCTGAAGACTTCATGACTACTGTCAATGAGTCTGCCTGCCTCAAGAGTCCCAGCGAGGTATGGACCTATGGCTGAATAACTCTTTGGATCGTGTCAATGGGGGCTAGCCTGCTTACGCAACAGAGCCTACTCTGGATCGTACCAATGGGGGCTGACCCACTTACATGGTAGAGCCTTTTATTATTATTATAAAAGTAGTTTAACCAGACCACTGAGCTGATTTTCAGCTCTCCTAGGGCTGGCCCGAAGGATTAGATAAAATGCCAGGTCTAGCTCTTAGGCCAGAGCTGGGACCAAGTTGGTCATTCAGGATAAATAAATAAATTGCACCATGGCAAATGCTTTCATACTAGAACACACACACAATAAATACTTTTACTCATGTTCCCTTACATACATACTAAAACGGTATATTAAAATTCAGAATTAGTTTTAACTTTTTGAAATGTTTTAAAATTCACTAAAAACACCAATGTTTTATATTTTATCAATTAAATTGCAGTTCCTCAAAAAAGTCAAATCGGAACTACCGAAAAATGTAAAAGATTCTGACAAAATTTCTTTTATTGTCTTATTTCCAAAAGTGGACAGTCTCTGCTGGTCATACTTTTGGACACTCGCACAAGATGTCTGACTGTTACCAACTCCTTGCACTCCGAACACTCTGGAGCAGATCGTGTGGGCTGCTCATTAAGTGTCCATGTGTCAGACGGGTATGGCCTATACGGAGACGTGTCAGAATTTACTTGTTCATGTCTCTCTCTCTGATATGATGAACTCCATTTTCCAACATCAGGTTTTATTTGCTTTAATTTGTTATTTTCTGACTCTTCATTCCAAATATGTTGCCATTTCCTTAAAATACCCATCTTTATGTATGTTACATAATCACTCATTGGGAGATTCACGCTTGATCTTAGTCATTTGAATTGCTTCTTTGGCTGCTTTGTCAGCCTCTTCATTTCCTTTGATCCCTACATGGGCAGGGATCCAACATATTTCTACTTTTTTCCCAATAATATCTAATTTATGAAGTGATAATTTAATTTGTTGTACTATATTATTTTTTGGATTGTAACTCTGGATTGCTTCTATGGCACTTCTCGAGTCACTAAAAATCACAAAATTATTGAGTGATGTTTCTTTAATTATTTTTATGGCCGAGGCTATTGCGCAAAGTTCTGCTGTGAATATGAAGCTGTATTAGGAAGAGAGGAATTGGTATGATTTGTCCTGGGACACTGCAGCATATCCCACTTCATGTTCCGATTTAGATCCATCTGTGAATATTGCATAATGTGGACCTTTTCGGTTCATATGTTCTATTGTATGTTGTCTATGGTGTGATGGCGTATATAAGTATTTTTTTGATAAATATTTTAATTGTGTGCAAGTTTTCATTTTATTCATTGTCCAAGACGGAGGTAATTTTACTACTGGAGGAATTTGTATATTCACATTTAGTGACTCAAACAGTCTTCTAGCTCTAATTGGAAAAGGGGGTGGATGATTGTTTATAAAAATATCTCTTGAGTTCAAATAATAGTTTTTTTGGGGGGGGTTGGAGAATCGCTTCCGAATTCTCAGAGCACTCTTCATTATAACAAGCTCTCTATGGAGAGAGAGAGGTAGTTCACCACATTCAACCTGTAAGGAAGAGGTCGGTGATGATTTAAAGGCTCCATGAACATATTCTAAGGCCCTCATTATGAACTGGGTCCAACGTTTTCAGTTGCTGCATCTGACGCCGAGCCATATACTTCGCTACCGTAATCAATTATAGATAGGACTGTTGCTTTGTACATAATGTAAGGGTTTGTCTACGGCTCCCCAATTAGTGTTTGATAATTTTCTAATTAGATTTAATGTTTTTTTACATTTTGATTTCAAGTATGTTATGTGGTGGTTTTCCAGTTTAAGTGAGTATCAAACACTAAACCTAAAATTTTGCAGTTTGTCTAATTGGATACTATGATGTTTCTGATTTTTAAATCTATTACTTCATCATTCATCCATCTTTTATCTTTATAAAATACTACTGCTTGAGTCTTATGTATGGATAACTTAAATCCTACAGATGAGGTCCATTCATTTATTTTTATAATACTTTTATTAATGATGCGTTCTGCATGTTTAATACGTGAGGCTGAATAATATATGGCAAAATCATCCATGTAAAGGTTGCTTTTAATTCCAGTGGGTAGATTTTTATTAATATCATTAATTGCCAGGGTAAACAGTGTGCCACTAAGGACACTTCCCTGTGGAACACCATTTTCAAGTGGAAATGTTCTCGATAATACATCATCGATTCTCACTTGAAACTACGATTTGTTAAAAAGTTTTGGATGAACCTAGGTAAATGTCCACGAATGTTGTTATTTTGTAAAGTTTTTAATATAGGGTACCATCCAGGTAGTATCATAAGCCTTTTCGATGTCAAAAAAGACTGCTACAGTTATTTGCTTTCGCTCAAATCCTCTTCGTATATGGTCCTTACCTTACAGACCTTACATCTTGTTCGGGTTGCCCCAGGTCCCTCAGTGTGAGGCAACCTCTAAGTGTTACCAGAGAGTTGCTAGTACATCTTCCGGTATATTTTGCATCTTCCAATCTTGGATGGTCTGGGATGCAGTTTAGATATTTGTCGAGTTATTCTTAACACATCTACGCTCACTCCTGATATATTCCTCAGATGAGCTGGCAACGCATTGAATAGACGCTGCATTATCGATGCTGGGTGCTAGTGGATTAATGTCCTGTGTGCTTTCCTTATTTTTCCTGGTATAGTTTTGGGCACTATTAATCTACCTCTGCTGCTCTTTCTGATATTTTTAGTTCCATGATATTTTCTGCTATTCCTTCTATCTGTTTCCATGCCTGAATTATCATGTAGCGTTCTCTTCTCCTTTCTAGACTATATAATTTTAAGAATTGTAGTCTTTCCCAGTAGTCTAGGTCCTTAACTTCTTCTATTCTAGCTGTAAAGGACCTTTGTACAATCTCTATTGTGCAATATCCTTTTGATAGTGTGGGTACCATATCATATTGCAATATTCAAGTGGACTACGAACATATGTTTTATAAAGCATAATCATGTGTTCAGCTTTTCTTGTTTTGAAGTGCCGTAACAACATTCCCCATTTTTGCTTACATTTTGCCAACAGAGTTGCTATTTGTTGATCATTGGCATAACATGTTCCTATTCATCATCACACAAGGTCTTTAACTGCTTCCTTATTTGTGATGGTCTCATATTAGGTCCCTTATATGCATATAGCTTTCTTTCTCTGTCTCCATAATTTATTGATTCAAATTTATCAGAGTTAAATACCATCCTATTTACCTCTGCCCAATCATATACTTTGTTAAGGTCTCTTTGTAGAGGCGTTCACCTATCTTCATCACAAGTTAATTTCTCTACTTATTCTTGTGTCATCTGCGAAACTACTCACTAACCGAATCCTTAACATTATGTCTATGTCTCAATCATAATAACAAACAGTATTGCAGCTAACACCGTACCTTGCGGCACACCGGATATTACCTTGGCTTCATCCGATTTCTCGTCGTTTGCTATAACTATCTGTTTTTCTGTTGTGTAAAAATTCTTTTAACCATCTTCCTACTTTATCCACGATATGTGTTTTCTAATTTTCTTCGCTAATATATTATGGTCTACTTTATCAAAAGCTTTTGCAAAGTCTAAATAAACCACATCTGTTTCATTTCCGCTTTTCATATTTTTGAATATGTTCTCACGGTGGACTAACAGTTGGGTTTGTGTACTTTTTCTGGGTACGAAACCATGTTGTCCTTTATAAACAAATTATTTTTTATTAAATGTTTCATAATATTTTTCTTCATTACCCTTTCATACACTTTCATAATATGTGATGTTAGACTCACAGGCCTATAATTACTTGCCTCTAGTCTTGATCCACTTTTGAAAGTAGGGGTAATATATGCTAATTTGTGCTCATCATAAATCTTGCCTGTATCTACACTTTGTCTTAATAATATTGCAGTGGCTTTGCGATAGAATGAACTATTTCTTTAACAAAATAGCAGAATTAATTCCATCAGGCCCTTGCAGCAGCTCCATTTTTAATTTCATTAATAGCCATGCACAATATCAGCATTCATTAATATCTATGTCAGCTAAATATTCACTATTTTCATCCCTTACTTCTATATCATTATCTTCATTATCTATTCTAGGGGTGAATTCTCTCTTATATCGTTCTGCCAGTATGTTGCAAATTTTCCTTTTTTTCATTCGTTAATTCTCCCCTTCAATTCTCAGAGGGCCTATTTCTATTCTTCTTTTATTCATCTTCTTCGCATATGAGTATAATAGTTTTGGGGTTTTGCTTGATATTTAATAGGGTTTTTTCTTCCAAGTCCCGTTTTTCATTTTCTTTTGATTGTATAATCTTTTGTTCTGCATTTTCTATCTTACTTTTTAGTTCTATAACTTTCCATGCATTTTTTTTTCTTTTGCAAGACCTTTTTTTCCACTTTCTGATTTTCTGGAACAAGATCCTTCTGTCTCTTGTATGCATGAATGATGTTTACTTTTCTTCTTCGGTATATATTTTTCCACTATTTTCTCCAATATTTTATATAATATCTCTCCGTATTTACCCTTATGTCATCACTTACGAAAATGTTATCCCAATCTTTGTTTAATTTCTTCATTAATTTCTGACCATTTTATATTTTTTACTGTAGAAGTTGTATTTTCCACCTATCCTTCCCACTTTTTCATTTCTTGCTTATCTCTATTTTCACTGGCTTTGGAATGAACTGTTAATTCTATGACATTATGGTCTGAAATACTCGCATTATAAACTATTATTTCTTTAACATAATTCATCTCGTTCACAAATACTAGGTCTAAAGTATTTTTCCTTTCTTGTTTGGCAGGTGATTTATTTGTTGAATGTGTATTCTAGTAGCATATCTAATAGCTTTTTCAAATTGCCTTTATCTTCTGCACTACTATTACTCTCTTTTTATATGTATAAGTACAACCACAATCTCCTATTCGTTCTTTCCATTCTACGAAAGGAAAGTTGAAGTCACCAGATAGGAGATAGTCCAGTCCTTGTGATTTCTACATATATCATCCAATTTTTCAATTATTAAGTCAAACTCTTTAGTATTAGGAGGTCTATATATTACTATGTTCATCAATTTTTCAGATTCAAATTCTACCGCTATTAGTTCACATTCTGAGTTACTATATTTCTCATATATTTTTCCTTGTTTTTTGTCTTTCCCATATATTGCGGTTCCCCCTTGAGTTCCTATTTTTCTATCTGATCTATAAGTTTGGAACCCTTTATTTGATCATCATTCCCAGTCTCTTGGAATACCAGGTTTCACTTATATTCATTATATCTATTTTCTTTTCATTTTGGGTTAGTTCTTCTAAGTACTCTATTTTTCTTTTTGAGTTACTCGTAACTAAACCCTATATATTACTATGTTCTGGGTTAGAGAGAGAATCTAACGTAGATCTGTTGCACTGTGACCCAAATTGAGTGGGAGTCAAGATTTTATTTTCTCGAATGTGCCATGTTAATCAAGCATTAACCATTTTTTCTAGTAACTTGCACAAGCAACTTGTTAGAGAAATTGGTCTGTAGTTATTTGCATCACTGGATCTTTTCCAGGTTTGGGGATAGGAATATTATGCTTTACGCCACTCATCAGGAAAATAAATTTCTAAGCCATAAATGATTATAAAATTGTAACAAGTATGTCTTCGCCAGAGGTGCTAAGTGGCAGATCATCTCAAAACAAATATTGTCACCTCAGGAGCAGATTTATTGCTGTTAGTGAGAGGATATTCAAACTCTTCCATATTAAATTTTCTATATAATATATGTCTTTGTTTCGAAATTCATTGTTGATTAGTTCTATATTATTTTTCTTTCTTATGCGGAAGTGATCATCTAAATTTCTGTCACTACTTACATTTGCTAAGTTTTCTCCTATTATATTACTCATTTCTTTTGGATCGAGTATTCTTTTTCCGTCTTTTAATATGGCATGTCTGGGTGGTTTCACATGGGTACCATTTATTTTCCTGAATTTTTTCCCATATTTTTTTTATGGGAGTATTATTAGAGAGATCTGATACATATTTCCTCCATGAAATTATTCTTCCTTGAATTACTTCCTTTCAAAATTTTGCAGATATTTTGTTGTATATAGGTTTTAATGCCTCAATTTCTAGTAACAATATAATCATTTTTTGTAAAGTACTTTCTAATATTGGTAATGTTTTATTTTATTTTACTGAACTTTCTATTCAAATTATCCAATCGTCTCCCTATTGAGTGTTTTATATTTATTAATTCTGTTAGCTTTCGGACCACCATGGAACTTTGTGTTTTGTTGGATGGGGTTTTGAGTTTGGTATTGCTTTATCAGCAGCATTTTTGATGAAATGAACAAGAAACTATTAGTTTCATTATGGTCTTTTTAGATATTCAAATGGTGGTATACTTCTAGTATGCATTTCATATTGCTCCCAGTCTGCTTTATAAATATTAGTGAGGAAAGTGTTTTGCTGGGTTATTTTGTAAAAAGGAAATTAATATTGGGAAATGATCACTGGGTGTACAAGTCATCAATTGTGTTCCAATCTAATCTGTCAACATACTTGTTGAACATAGAGTTAAGTCTACAGAGGAAAATTTGTTCCATGTGTTTTTGAATAATATGTGCTAACTTCATCATCATTTATACAACATATGTCATTTGAATCTATAAGTTCTTCTACTTTACTTCCTGCTCTATTTGAGTTTGAACAGTTACAGTCCCATATTGGGTTGTGAGCATTAAAATCCCCTACTATTAACATAGGTTCTTTGGCATTTTTAAGTAATTCATTTGGTTGGTTGTATAAATTATAAATGATATAATTATAGTTTTTAATTCGAATTTTAATACCTGATATTTGGAGGTCAGCAATGTTTACAGGTACTTTGTCATAACATACTTTGTTATGTACATATATATATGCCTGTACCTAAATTTCCTTCTTCTACCTGTGATGTTGATATTAAGGTATATTTACCTATTGTTGGAATTGTATTATTGACATGTTGTAGACATAATATCATTGGTTCATATTCCTTAACTAACCTTTGTACTTCTCCCAGGTGTAATCTGGTCTGTAGACCATTTATGTTCCATTGTATAGTATAACTATTGAAAATATTATGTTACATCGGTCGTGTTTGTTTTCTTTTTTTGTATTATCATTAACTTGATTTTTTTCTAAAATTTTGTATACCACATTCATTTGTTTATCTTTATAATATTTCAAGTGCTCAATGCACATACATCCTTTTTCATGGGTGTTTAAATCGGTGGCCTCTTTCTTTCTATATTTCATAAAATTTCTTATAATATTTGTTAAGCAATCTTTTGTAATATTTTTTTTTATCATTGCACAATGCAATGAAGCAATCATTGCAGCCACATGTGTTGTCATGTATATATACTGCTTTATTTGTTCTATTGTACCGATTATTGGTGATGGAGTAATCTCATCACCCTTGACATAGTCACCATCATCCATGGTATGGTTCTCCTCCACTTCTTTGGTTTTTTGGATCTCTGCATCCATAGGTTTTATTATTATTTTGTTGGAGAGTAAATGTATGTCCACATTTTGTTTTTGTTCTTTCTTCATATCTTTGGTTTTTTGGTTTGACCGATGTTTCTCTGATTATAATTGGTTTCTTTGTTTTTGGTGGTGGGTTCTCTCTAAAGGTCTTTTTTTTTTTCTTTAATTTTCGGTACATCACAACTTCCTACTTCCACCTCTGTGATAGTATTTTCTTGTGCGTCTATATTGCATTAAATCTCAAATGAATTTGATAGAATATTATCTAATTCATTTGCACTAGTTTCCTGATTTTTTACGATCTTAGTTTTTTTCCTGCATATTACAGACTTCTTCTTGAGATCTACTTTGTTGCATCTTGTTACTTCTATCTGTATGTTTTTTTGTTTCATTACTGGTTCCCCGTTATAGAAGAATATGTACGTTCTTAGCAGGATCTTGAATTCCTCTCACTTTTAATTCTAATTAGCCTCTGCTATAGGCATGCCTGTCCTTTCTTTTAAACATTTTTAGTCAGTGTTGTATATGTAATGCATGCATTCTTTGGATCTTGCATGATGATTCTGCTCCACAGTTTACACACTTAGGTTCACCGCACTTCCATTTGGTGGTGTGTTCTGTATATCACAGTAAGCGCACACAGGTTCATTCCTACAATTTCTCTTTGTGTGTCCATACTTACTGCAATTTTGACACTGCAGTGGCTTTGGAATATAGGGTCTTAATTCTCTATTTTGACCTAGAATTTTTATTTTTTGAGGTAGATCTGAACCCTCAAATTTTATTGTTTGCTATTTTTAGTATTTGTTTATTGAACCTTCTTTTGCTTATTGCATCATAAAACCTCGCAATCCTCTACCTTGGGGTATCTCTTTTTGAGAGAGTCTAAACAGCATTTTCTTATTTTATTGGCTAGTCGTTATTGTCAGGAAGTACGATGGTACCCTGGATACTGTTCATATTATCATGTTTTTTTACTTTGACAATAATGTTATCTATTGTTTTTAAAGACAAATAATCTTCAGACTGACTTTTGTTGTAGCTCTATAACGCCAAGTCTTTTCTTTTATTTTTCTGAACGACATTTCTGCCGTTGGATGGCTATTTAATAAGCAATTTTCCAATTTCAAAGCTGAAATATTTTGTTCTGCTTCCATAGTAAGAAACCTTGACCAACTTCCACTCCCAAAGAGGGAGTCAAAGCGAGTCAAAGTTGGGTCATGTCGGTACTTAGGTTTCCTTGGTCTGGTATATGGTATTAAAGTTTTAATTACCAACCTGGTCTTTGTGAACTTGAGCTTTCTTCAGAGTGGTCCAAATCCGTTTCCAGAAGTCGTGAGGGGTTTGTTAAATTTTTTCCATATAATTAAGATTTAAATTTCGTCCAGGATGAGGTCCCTCTCACCAGGGAGGCCCAACTGGGGAGGAGCAATACTGTTACACCATGGTAACTTGCCCTGGATATACGCCATACCCACAATGCCTTAAGGGTCGTCAGTCCATGAGATCGGACCCAGTACTGCAGGCATGGCTTGACATAAAAATTTCTCCTCGCTCAACCACGTCAGGTACTTTAGTTTTACGGGTGAAGTGGCATGCCGTCCAACTCCACCCTCCATCAAGTTATAAGAGCAGTCAATTCAATACTCCAAAACCACGCCAAGGTCGTCAACGAAAGAAGAAGGAGGGAAGAGGGAAAATTTAGAGGAGGAGGAGTAAAGGAGTGAAAGGTCCCAATGTTCAGTTGGATCCACAGCAAAGAGCATAGGCATAAAGGGGCATACTCTCTCTGCAGTGGATCCCTAAGCCCCCCACCTCGTCAAGGAGTTGGGATCAGGGGGATGGTAGAGCCTTGACCTTTGTCATATCAATGGGGACTAGCCCTCTTACATGACAGAGTTAAGGTTTCTATAAGTAAACACAAGGAGCACTGAAGCCAATCCCGATCACCTGACCATGTTAGTACTGTTATAACCTATGAATTGCAAGAGGGTCCCCTATTCTCTCTGACAATCAACCAATAAAAACAACCACCAATAAAGACAAATTTAAACACTAAAGTAAGTTAAGAAGGATTAGCCTCAGCCCCTTCTCCCAGCACTGAATTCGCCGAAACATACGCTCCCAGAGCAAAGCACTTTTCGTACGAAATTTTTACGTCTCTTAGGTAATTGGAGGCAAACACAGAATTACATCTCCAAAAAGTTGACTCTATTAGTGCCTGAAGAGACCATGTTTTGTGAAATGCCATTGACGTAACTATGGCTCTCACTTCATGTGCTCTTACTCTGAGAATCTTGAGGTGCTCTTCATTGCAAGTAAGGTGAGCTTCCTTTATTACATCCTTTATGAAGAACGTAAGGGCATTCTTTGAAATCGATCTTTTCGGATCTTTTACAGAGCACCAAAGACTTTCTTCTGTACCTCCCAGCAACACTTTTTTCTTCAGGTAGAACTTGAGTGCCCTGACTGGACACAAAGTCCTCTCTAGTTCTCTTCCTGTTAGTGAAGAGAGTCCTTTTATCTCAAAAGCTTCTTGGCCAAGGTTTTTGACGGGATTTTCGTTCTTTGCTAGAAAAAGTGGTTTAAAGGTGCAAACCGCTGAATCCTTCCTAAAACCAATAACTTTACCTTCCAAGGCTTGCAACTCGCTAATTCTCTTAGCTGTTGCTAATGCAAACAAAAATAAGGACTTTCTAGTTAAGTCTCTAAATGAAGCTGTGTGAGACGGTACGAATTTTTCTGACATTAGGAACTTAAGGACCACATCCAAGTTCCAGCTAGGTTTCTTGATTATCTGGTCTTTTGTGGTTTCGAAAGACCTTATAAGGTCATGGAGATCTTTATTATTAGAAAGATCTAGTCCTCTATGTCGAAAGACTGAGGCCAGCATACTCCTGTAACGTTTTACTGTCGATACTGCCAGGTTACAGTCCTTTCTAAATAGAGAAGAAAATCAGCGATTTCAGTTACAGAGGTACTGGAAGAGGATATTTTCTTATTCTTACACCATCTTCTAAACAACTCCCACTTCGACTGATACACCCTAGAGGTGGAAACTCTTCTGGCTCTTGCAATAGCCTTCGCCACTTCGCGCGAAAAACCTCTTGCTCTGACGAGTCCTTCGACAGTCTGAAGGTGGTCAGACTTAGCGCGGGGAGGTTCTTGTGAAATCTGTCGAAGTGGGGCTGTTTGAGAAGATCGTTCCTCAGTGGAAGCGATCTTGGAAAACCTACTATCCACTCCAGCACCTCTGTGAACCAATCGAGAGCTGGCCAGAAGGGAGCGATGAGGGTCATTTTGTTCCCTCTGAGCAAGCGAACTTCCTCAATACTTCCCCTACTATCTTGAAAGGAGGGAAGGCGTATGTCTAAGCCTGTCCAATCTAGCAGAAAGCTGTCTATGGCTAATGCTTGCGGATCCGAGATCGGGGAGCAATAGTTTTCTAGTCTGTGATTCCTGTTGGTTGCAAGCAGGTCTATATTGGGCCTTCCCCACAGATGCCACAGTTGTTGGCAAATCTGAGGATTGAGAGTCCATTCCGTGGGTAGGACTTGGTCTTTCCTGCTCAACAGATCCGCCCCCGGACATTTCTCTCTCCATGCACCAAACCTTGTGAGAAGAGAGATCTTCCTTTTCCTGAGCCAAATCAGCAGATCCTTTGCTGATTTCGTACAGGGAAAAGGAATGCGTCCCCACCTGTTTCTTTATATATGCAAGGGCTGTTGTGTTGTCCGAGTGAATTTGAATCACCCGACCTGAGACCTGTTCCTCGAAATGAACTAGAGCTAGATGAATGGCTGTTAGTTCTTTCTTGTTTATGTGCCAGGACACTTGTTCTCCTTCCCAAGTGCCTGACACTTCTTCCGAACCTAGGGTTGCTCCCCACCCTGAATCTGAGGCGTCTGCAAATAACGCTAGGCGAGGGTTCTGTAAGTGAAGGGAGATCCCCTTGCTTAGTTTTTGTGGATCTAACCACCAGAGGATATTCTCCTTGATTCCCTTCGAGATTGGAAAGGTTTTTCCCAGATCTTGGGACTTCCAATCCCATTTCTCCTTCAGATAAAATTGAAGGGGTCTTAGGTGTAGTCTTCCTAAGGAAATGAACTGTTCCATCGAGGAGAGGGTCCCCAGTAAGCTCATCCATTCCCTTGCGGAACAATGTTCTTTCCTTAAGAAGACTGCCACCTTTTCCAAGCAGCGTTCTCTCCTTTCCTGCGAAGGATACGCTAGAAAATCCCGAGAATCCATTTGGATACCCAGATAGACAATGCTTTGCTGGGGAGTCAGCATGGATTTCTCGAGATTGACTAAAAGTCCCAGGGACTTTGTCAATTTTAGAGTAAAGAAAAGGTCCTCCAGACATTGTTTCTCCGATTGGGCTCTTATTAGCCAATCGTCCAGGTATAATGAGATCCTGATCCCTTCCAGATGTAGCCAATAAGCTACATTCTTCATGATGTCCGTGAAGACTTGAGGGGCAGTCGAAAGTCCGAAACACATCGCTCGGAACTGGAATACTTTCCCTTGGAACATGAATCTTAGGTATTTCCGTGATGCCTGATGAATTGGCACATGGAAATACGCATCTTGAAGGTCCAGGGACACCATCCATCCCCTGGACGAAGAGCAGACAGAACAGAGGAAGACGTCTCCATCGAGAATTTCTTCTTCATAACAAAGAAATTCAGGGCACTGACGTTCTAGCACCCGGTCTCCATCCCCCGATGCTTTCGGTACCAGGAACAACCGATTGTAAAATCCTGGAGACTGGAGATCTTGAACCAGTTCTACCGCTTCTTTGGAAATCATCTGTTCCACTGCCTGCAAAATAGCTAGTCTTCGGACCGAATCCGAGTATCTTGCAGTCAACTCCCTTGGAGTAGTCGTCAAGGGAGGATTTTCCCTGAAGGGGATCAAGTATCCTTTTTACAGGATCGAGAGGGACCAAGAATCCGCTCCCTTCTGCGCCCAGATTTGAACAAACTGGAGTAGTCTGGCGCCTACTTTTGTCTGGAGGACGCTCTGTTCATTTAGACTTCCCGAAGAACCTTCTAGATGGTCTACTCCTCCGTTCTGGTCTGCGACCTCTAAGAGGGGTTCTAGAAAAGGAGGCACCTCGAAAGGGCTGTACAAAAGAGGGTCTCTCTCTTTTTTCAATAGGCACGGCCGGCCTAAACTTCTTAGCCGAGTGTGTGAGGAGATCCTGAGTTGCCTTCTCCGTTAGAGATTTTGCAACCTCCTTAACCATCTCCTGTGGGAACAGATGAGAGGACAAAGGGGCGAAAAGAAGAGAGGATCTTTGTAAGGGTGATACGGCTCTTGCTAGAAAAGAGCTAAAGACCGATCTCTTCTTTAAGACTCCTGTTCCGAAAAGCGAGGCAACTTCTACGGAGCCGTCCATAACTGCTCTGTCCAAGCAAGCCAGGACACTTGAAAGTTCTTCCATCGAGACAAAGTCGGTGTCCTGAGCTCTCTTGGCTAATGCTCCCAATACCCAGTCCATGAAATTGAACACTTCTAGAGTCTTAAAGAGACCCTTTAGAAGGTGGTCCAGCTCACACATGCCCCATGTTGCTTTAGCAGAAAGCAAAGACTTCCTCCTTGATGAGTCTACTAGAGAAGCAAAGTCCGCGTCTGGGGATGAAGGGAGGCCTAACCCCATGGGTTTCCTTGGTCTCGTACCATCATCCATTCCGGTTTCCCAGTTAACTTGGAAGGAGGGCAGAAAAAACTGTTTTGCCCGCTTCCCTTCTTGAGGCTAACCATTCTGAAAAGGTCTTTAAAGCCTTTTTCATACATAAAGCAGGGCGCATCTTGACGAATGAAGAAGACTTATGAGCTTTGGTACTGGACATTAAAGATCCTGGTGAAGGAGGATCAGCAGGATGAAGGGAGTCTCCGAACTCCTTGAGAAGTAGAAGAGAGAGCCTCTTGTAGTCCGAAACTGCTACATCTACGGGCTTGTCCTCATCCGACACTTCTTCCAAAGGATCAACTGAAGGAGACCGTTTGGAAGTGATCGGGCTCTTCGCGGGAGAAGTACTCCTTTCCCAAGAAGGGGAGCGCTGAATGATAGAAAAACTTCTATATGAAGAATGAGGCTCCTGGCGGCCAGAAACATTCTTGCGCCTACTAGACTCTTGTTGCCTAGTCACTTGAGGTTCACAAGACTCGCGGCGCTTGATAGGCTCCTGGCGCCCTGATTCAGGGCGCTTGAAAGGCTCCCTGCGCCCTGACTCCTGACACCTAGCAGGCTCCTGGCGCCCAGGCTCCTGACGCCTAACAGACTCCTGGCGCCCTGACTCCTGCCGTCTAACTGACTCCTGACGCCCTGAATGCTGGTGCTTGAGAGGCTCTTGACGCCCTTTCTTGCGTCTCACTGCCTCTTCGCGCCTGACTGTCTCCTGATTCCAATCCTGTTCCTGTAGTCCCAAAGGATCCTGATACTTGAATTGGTTTAGGTTCTCTTCCGGCTCCTTGAACCTAAACCGATTGAGACTTCTGCTCGATTCACGGCGTCTAGAAGGGGAGAGGCTACGTACTTCCTGTCTGCCAGGATTCAAAGCCTCGTCCAAAGGAGGGCGCTTATCTCTTGGAGAAGAGCGCCTACAGGGCGAAAGGAATCACCTGTCAGGAGAAAAATTCCTATCCAAAGAGTCTCTCGACGAAGGCGATAATCGCCTTGGAGAGTGTGGGGGCTCTCTCCTATACGTAGAGGGGCGCTTAGAGGAACTCTTAACAGAGAGCGAAACATCTTTCCTCCTTGTTGAATCCTTAGCGAAAGAGCCGACTAAAGAGGCTAACTGCTCCTGCAGGTTAATCAGGAACTTCTTCGTTGGATCCTGAAGAGAAGGCTCCTCCTGTCTCGCCTTCTTAGGATCCGAGGGCCAATACTCGGGAAAATGCTCTGGGCTGGAATCAGCCGCATCTCCTTTTGGCGCCTTCCAGGTTCTCTTCAAAGGGCGCGATTGAGAGGCCGAACTCCATCCTCTTTTAGGAGAGGAAGAGTCCGAGGCCGAAAAACACTCCCTTAGGATGCCTTTTCTGCGGCTATCCAAGGCAGCCTGGGACTTTACAACAGGATCTGCCGAAGGGACGCCTGACCGTTGGGGATGTTCTGCATCCTCCCTGCGGCTTTTGACATTCCTCCTCCCATGGTCCTGGGAGTTTGGAAGAGGTCTAGGGCCTGGAGGCCTTGAGCAATGAGGAACCGGTCAGACGCCCCCTCCACTGCCCTGGGGACACTGCATAAATCACTATCACACTCTTACCTTCATTTAACGCTCGTAACTGAGCTTGGAGTTTCTTGATTGAAGCTTTCACAATTTTCCCTTTCAGAGGAAGAATCTTTGGATTTCAGTACGGGAGAAGCAGCTGTGGCTAAGGGAAAATCGTTAGTAATAGGAGAGTTATGAACTTCCTGTTCTAGAGAACAAGATCTACTAGATGATCTAGCTGAAGCTTTCCTTACTCTATCTCTCTCAAGTTTCCTACCGTAAGAAGATAACTCCTTCCATTCAAGCTCTGTTAGGTTCTCGCACTCAATACAGGTGTTATTAAAAGAACATTCATTCTCTCTACATTTAGAGCAAACATTATGAGGGTCTACCGACGATTTCGGTAGCCTTAACTTTACAACCTTCCCTACTACAAACTCTAAACATAGGTGAAGCCTTAGCGTCAGACATCGTGAAAGAGTAGTCAATACCAAAGTCGAAAAACAGTCCACAAAAAGCGCATGCCAAGCCAGAGAAAAAACAGAATACGTCACCAAAAAACCAATCCAAATTCTCGGCAAACGAGTTGAAATCCAAGATGGAGGAACGAACAATAGGTGTTGTCCGTTCAACCGACAGAGAAATTATGTCTTAGAAAACGGGAATGGTTCCGGATCCCGCCACCCAGCGGCGGGAATGGGGGATCACCTGACCTACCTGTCGCGTGTGCCGCGAGTTTTGAAATTGTCGGGACGACCGAGTCTATAGCTAAGTATATATCTGCTGGGTAAGTTTTCATGTACAAAAATGGAATTTTATGGTTGGGCAGAACAAATTGTTGACACCTGGTCTGTTGTACCTGTTCCTCCCTAGAGTGGCAGGAGATGACGTTACCTACATCGGCGATGGTGGTGCCAACGTGAAAGTTTGAATCTTTTGTCTGCCATGTTGGGAACCTACAGCTGTATGATTGTTCAGTAAGTATGCAATAAAATTTCAATTTTTTATAAAAATTCCATTTTCATGAATGCAATAATCTTAGTGCACAGTATAACATAGTAATTTTTTGGGTTTTACAGACATGTGTAACAGCAAATCGTATTTTCATTCATGAATCCATCCATGATGAATTTGTGAAATGCTTTGCTGCCGCTATGAAAAAAGAACTGAAAATGGGCAGTGGGCTTGAACCAGGAGTCACCCAAGGACCTATCATCAACAAGCGACAGCATGACAGGGTTTGAATACTATCTTGTTATTTCTGATTTCACTCTCATACAAGTACATAAATGTTATAAATATGCATGAGGTAGATTACACTGAATGTTACTCTTAGTCAAAATATTCATCATGTAGGAAAAATAGTTTATATACTATATTATTTTGTGCTAAAGTTGATTCAACAGTTTTCATAGAGAATGTTCCTGCGTATAGATACTTTCTCACATTTATATACTATTTAATACAAACATAGTCATACTGTTTACATCTTTTTTCTGATATGTTTATGAATTCATTTGTGTAATAGTATATTTTGCATATCATCACTATATTATATAGATGTATTTTTACAGCTAGTCAACTTAGTCAAAGAAGCAGTAGCCTCAGGAGCAAATTTGGTTTGTGGAGGGTCATCCCCAGGGGGCCTGTACTACACCCCAACAATACTAACAGGAGTTACACCAGAAATGCCTATTTCCAAAGAAGAGATATTTGGCCCAGTAGCTTCCATCATGAAGTTTAGTACTGAAGAAGAAGTCATTAAACTAGCAAACATGTCCCAAAGAGGATTAGCAGGTCAGTTAGTAGTGAAGTTATGAATTCGTTAAACTAACAGCCCTTTTTTAAGGTAGAAAATGTGGGACTAACCTTCATAAATAATAAAGACTTTGACCGATTTTAGTATTTTCTGTTCACAGTTTTACAAATATTGATTTTTGAAGAAATTTTGGTATTCTGTAGTTTATATTAGTTAATTATAAGGGTGTTAAACTGTTTGTAATATTTTATATTTTTTATATTATTATACCTGGTATAGTGAGTGTTTTCTCTTAGAACCAATTGATTGGTGTCCAATTCTAACCAGTATGGAGACGTATCATAACATGTATTCATATGTAGCTTATATACAGGCCATACACGGACAAAAACAAAATCAGGATATACAGAGTAACTTGCATATAACTCACCTGTTGCCTTATGGGTTTTTACTGTAGGTGATGAGTTTTTTTTACAAAATATTTGCCATATCAGCAATGTTTCACATTATTTATGGTTCCAATATTTTCATCAAACCATCCAGTTAATGTCTGACAATCATTTTGTGTAAAAATCCCTTCTTTGCTACATCTTTACTTCTCTTTCATTTGTCCCACTAACCCACTTTTCCCAGACTCACACAACTTTCCAATTTTTCCCCTGCAATATACACCCTTCCATATTCTACACTTAAATACCCTGTTTTCAGTCCTTCGCCACCTCCCTCCTCTCTCCAGTGCATTACTTTCCCATATCCTATGCCTGTTTTCCATGACCACATATTCTCAGCAGTCCCTTGAAAAGCAGTGGATATTTTATTACTGAGCCAATGTGTCAAGTTTGTTGTCTCTTTGTCCGAACATGTCTGTCTGTTAGCATGAGTAACTGATTAGATTTGAGAGGTGATCCAAATCTGGATCCAGTACACAAAACCATGACTTGTAGGAACTCAAGTCCTAATGCTGCTGTATTGTCTTGCCTCAAAAAATGGTGTAGCAGAGGATCTTGGTCTGGTGAACTTCAGTTTTCTTGTGAGATTAGTCAATTAACTAGACTAGATTATGTAGCCTCAACATTTTAACCTGTCTTGTTACACAGTAATACATTATATGGTACCTTGGTGCACATGCATATCCTATTTCTCCTTGAACCTTTCTCACCATGGAAGTAGGAAGGCTACATTCAGATGAGGCATGATTTTGTTTCAAAATTTGCGCATTATTATTATGTAAGAAACCCTCAATATGCACCCAAGATGTTTACATTTTTACTGGAATGCTAAGAATTGCATGGAACTTATCATCTAGAATCCACTGTACGTAGTTTTAATTGGTTTCATTAAATTTGAATGATAGATTATCTATTCTAACTTGATGTCATATAAAGATGTTTATATACTGTTATCTTCTCTCTCTCTCTCTCTCTCTCTCATTTACAGTTATTTTAGTTTTTCTTTGCTAACTTTACAAGCTTTCTAACTCTTGTGAGAATGGAGAGATCAGGATGCATTTCTGTAAACCTACTGTGTGTTTGTTGACCTAAGCAATGAATTTGGTACTTGGTGGTCTGTCAGTTAGAATTAGTCACAGCTGTGTTTAGAAATTAGGAGAGAAAAGATAAGACTTGAGTAGTAATTAGTTTTCCATCAAACTACAGTCATATTTTTCCTTTTAGTTATATCAATTCCCTTTGGTCTCTTCTTGCCTTAGCTGTACAACTTCTTAAATTTTATTTCTCATTTGAGACATACTCCTTTGGGCAATCTGTATGAGAGGCAATGTATGTGACTCAGTGGCCTCATCTAACTAATGTCTAATTCTAATAATCGTTATCTTTTTACTCACATAAACTTCTGCAAATGAAAAAAATATTTAGATACTGATAGTCTTTGTGGTGGGATCACAAGCTTAGAAAAAACAAGTAAACTCCCCACAGTTACGTTACTCGTACCAGGTAACAAAATTTCCCACACTCACACTTTCCCCTTTACCTTACCTTTAACCTGCAGGACAATTGGTTCAATGAAATACCAAACACAAAACACAAACAGGTACTCACCTCTGGCTTCTGATACTCAGGGCTAGGCTGTGCTGTCCACCGGATATAGGCTATAGGCTAGCCGACACACAACCACCGCCGACAACCAAACAAAACCCAACCACCTGAGACCCACAACCCCACAACAACTCAATAACCAGACAAATCACTGCAGACGAACACCAACAGCCCGAAAGAACACGACAACCACACGACTTACAGAAGCACAACAACCCGCCAAAACCAACACTGCCCCAACCACCACTCACAGACACCGAAAATGCACCACCAACCTCCTTAACCTCACCACAACCAGACAGACACATGCACAACAACTTCACAACCCCAAAATCTATCAAATAACACCAAAACAACTAACCACCAAAGGATAACTGCTGTCAAAACCAACTCTGACTTCACCAGATGCCTCACTGCTTACGACTCTAATAACAGACTTCCACTGACATACTACAGAGCGCCACAACAGACATGCTTCTGACCGCCATTTAATCACTCCCATTCATTCTTCCACCAATCTCTCTCTCTCTCTCTCTCTCTCTCTCTCTCTCTCTCTCTCTCTCTCTCTCTCTCTCTCTCTCTCTCTCTCTCTCTCTCTCACACACACAACCTTTGGAGACGTTGTCAAACACACACACAACCTTTGGAGACGTTGTCAAATATAAACTATCATTACTCCTCCATATCTTGACCTAGAATTACCATAGATTTGGACCATAGATTTGGCACTTGGAGTTTCATAACCAGTTTTGCTATTAAACTGTTCAAATGTATTGGCATGTATTAAAATTTGAAGGACCTTAGAATTAACAAGTTAATGTGAGGGTTCTGCACTCATGCTCATGCACTTTATCATATAAACACACACATGCATAGGCATACTTAAAGAGGTACATCCTAAAGATTTTTGTTTGGTGAAAACAAGTGAACTGGATTTTGAGTATTATCATTTTTTAGTTTTTTATATAGGAAATATATGAAAAACAGTGTCAACACTATTATCTACCTTAAGATTGAAGAGATTCCTGGAAAAATGCAGCACAAAATTGGCACTCTTCAGCTCTCACTGAATCTCGAAAAACAAAATCCTAATAAGTACACCTGCAATTGCCCCAATTATAATTCTCTTCCAGTAGCATAGTGTTACCGTTTTTGGCTGGTACTTCTCAAGTAGCCAAATGTATGAACAATTAATAGTGACTTTTGGGGTACAGGGTCACTAGTGTGCTTTCCTTGTTTGTAGGTGTGAACCACATAAGCAACTGCCTCTGTCTGTGCTTTGACTTGTGTGTGTGTGTGTGTGTGTGTGTGTCTCTAGTGTTGTGAGCCCCATTGTCTAGAGTTATGGCAATTGTGGAGGAAATAACCCAATATCAGACATTGGCTCATGTTATCCTTTAAAGGCTTATCTATATAATCTGGATTTGCTCACTAGCAGTGAACAGGGACAGTTGTGTTCCAGATTGTGTGACCATTCCATTTGAAATTGTCCAATTTGCCTGTAAGACATTCTTTATACAATCAGTGTTTGGAGATTCATAATTTGAGTAACCATGTGGTTGTTCAAGGGTGCTTTGTCAGCTTTATAAATGTTTGGTTTGAAAAAAAAAATTCTGGTATATTTTACATATACACGTATATATAGGACGTAATCTATTTTCAGAATTAATTCATATTAATAGAGACTGGAACTATGCAAAATTAATTTTCATGGGTAAATGTATGTATTCATAATGAGTTTTTGATATGGCATGCATTAATATCCCTTGTGTAAAAATCAAAGAGTTTTCATAAATGTTGTAGGTACATGTGTTCATGAAAAATATGAACACTACAAAGATGTTTGATGGATTTTTAAGGTCTTAGGTAACGATATAAAATAATATAATGAGATGAAAGCCTTTCTCCATGTGTATGAGGGTTAAAAAATTATTCACCCAGGCTATATATAGCTGCCATGCAAGAAGCCTGGATTAGTAGGTTACTATTTTCCATTGTACTTTCAAACAGGTTACTTCTATTCCAACAACATTAGCCAAGTTTGGAGGGTAGCAGAGGCCCTAGAAGTAGGAATGATAGGAATCAACGAGCCTATGGTATCAACATGTGAAGCACCCTTCGGAGGTATCAAGTTCTCAGGACTCGGCGTAGAAGGATCCAAACATGGGCTAGATGACTTTTCCAACCTGAAACTTTTAGTTTTTGGTGTTTAGCAAAAAATAAAAGTAGTTTAAAATGATAGACATGTTCATTTTTACCTGGAGATAATATGGTCCATTTCAGTGTCAGTGTTTGGCCTGTATACTAATGATAGAGAGATGAAGGAAAGACAGCTAAGATCTATGATAGATTCAAAAAGTTATAGGGATTGTTAATTGCTGAAGAAGAGGAAAACTAATAAAAGTTATGCAAGGATAAAGTTCGTTAGATCTTGATGAATTAGGTAATGATAAGTTAGGTAAACCATAAGCTAGTAGTGATATCATAACCAGAATGGATTGGCAATGCAACAAGAAGTGAAGTATCCCATGCATACACTCTCCCAATCTCTTTCTCTCAATCAGTCTAGTGTATGGTTGAGTATCCTTACATTACTTTGTATTATTACTATGCATTGTAGGTTAGTTTAATGAGGCCTTTGAGTTACATTTCTAGACAAAGGTAAACCTTTACACTGTAATATTGAATTGAACTTTGTATCCATTTTTGGTACCTCCTCTTAGCAGTGATATGCAAATTCTATAGTTGATACATTTGCCTTATTGTCATTTATGAACATACTGGTTTGGGCTAGCTGTATACAAGTTTATCATGATTTTTGTTAGAGAATTTATTAAAATCTCATGAAACTAGAAAGAAAAAAGGAAATAATTAAACAAATGAACTGCATTCACAAAACAAATCGGGTAGAAATTTGGAAAGCCAAATGTGATAGCAGTGTACCTAATACAGTATTTCAGATCATCTTTAGCAATACATTTCATTACTATGCATTTCTAACAGCAGGATCATAGGAGATAATTTTAAATGGTGTAAGAAATTGTGGTTTCCATCATGTATAAGAACTACTAAGAAATGGATGAGAAGGAAAGACTTAGTTATGTTACAGTAAATGGGCTGACAATGGAGAGGATAAGACATTCAGGTTACCTTCACAACACTATACGTACTCGATTTCTTTCCATCTGTCCACCTGCCTGAGGTGTTTGCACGTGGTAACACTGCATCCCGGGCTTTAAATAGTTACGCTATGTGTAAGTTTTAGGTAAATAAAAGGATATCTGGGTGTACATTTGCACCTGAAAAGAGTTTTAATAATATACTGTATGCGAATTACACCGTTAATATTCGAAATAGGATATTGTTATTATTGTTAAATGTAAACTGCCTTTTTGGGGTGGCGAATGGAACAG
>NC_087211.1:21365668-21368168 GCF_015104395.2 Macrobrachium nipponense | reverse complement strand
CTCCTCACGAGCCAGCGCTCATACACATCCCCGAAGAAAAGCAGAAGGACGAAGGCAGAAGTGGCAGGTGAATCCGTAATTAGTACCGGGATCCAGCGACGGTACCAATTTCCCGTGGGCTCCTCCGACGGGAATAAGGGGTAATACTTGAAGTTGCAAATAGCATACGCTTCTGCGGAACCCCGTAAAGCGGACACTATGGTCACAAGTGAACGAAGAGCCGTGATCTACAGCACCAGAGTCGCAGGTGACTAAGGCACCTACGAACGGTCGTGAGGAAAGATTCCAACACGCCGTTTCCAAAATACACTGCCAAAAACAGGTCGTCCTCCAATAATCCAAAAAAAGCTGCTCAAGGGGATGGTCTGACAAGGAGCGTTCCAAAGCCCGAACTTCGGCGGGCAGACCATCAACGTTTCACAGTACATACAAACCATCCACCGTAACTCAAAAGCAAATCAAAACAAAACAATTCGTTAGAACGATAGTTCACAGAAATAAACAAGGGAGGAGACGGCGCTCAATAACACAAAAAAACTCTTACATAAACTAACAAGATTTGGCTGCTTTAAGCACAAGAAACTTAAAAGTAAACAAGGCTGCTTTAACTTGATAAATAAAAACAAAAACTACGTAATTTAATATATATATATATATATATATATATATATATAGATATATATATATATAGATGGATATATATATATATATATATATATATATATATATATATATATATATATATATATATATATATATATATATACATATATATATATATAATATATATATAATTCAGTGGGAACCTCGACATATGAAAAATCCAAGTTACGAAAGCAAAGAAAAAGATTATTTTGCTTCTGTATACAAAAAATAATTCAGGTATTGCGAAAGGGTTGTACTGTAAAGTCCGAGATTCGCCCAGACCGCCGAGAACAATTTTAAAACTAGCGCACCCCCAACAACTGAGTAGACTCACCACCATACTCCCGCTCTCCCATTGGCTCCTGATGCTGGTCACCACCGTAAGATCCTGCTCTCATATTGGTCAGCATCTGTCCCATCATCCCTCTACGTAAAGGCGTCCTTCGACCCTTTCGTCGCATCAGCGTTATCGTATGCACGCAGAATTCGTTCGTTCACATAGATTTCGTTTGTTAACGTAAATTCGTGTTAGTAATTTTGTTTTCTTTGTATACTTGTATACTTTATTGTGTTGTGTGTGAACTTAACTTAATTAGCCATGGGTCCCAAGAATGTTGCTGAAGTTCACGGAAAGAAGAGAATGCTTTCTATGGAGATAAAGATGGAGATAATTAAAAAGTATGAAGCTGGCATGTGGTTGAGTGTGATCGCTAAGGAATACAGCCAAAATCCGTCGACGATAGGCACCATCCTTAAGCAGAAGGAAGCCATCAAAGCAACTACTCCTTCCAAGGGCGTGACTATTTTGTCCAACAAGAGGAGCCACGTGCATGATGAGATGGAGAGGCTGCTTCTTGTATGGATTAAAGACAAAGAAATTACTGGTGATACAATAACTGAGACTGCAATCTGCCACAAGGCCAGCACTATTTTCGGTGATCTGATTGCTCAGGCCGAAGACAACGGATGAGAAGGGACATCGACGGCAACCCCAGACTTCAAGGCTTCTCATGGGTGGTTTGATAAATTCCGTAAACGGACTGGCATCCATTCGGTGGTGCGGCATGGAGAGGCTGCCAGCTCAGACACAAAAGAGGCCAAAGCCTATATTAAGACGTTCGACGAGATGACAATCAAGGAAGGTTACAGTTCTCAGTAAGTCTTCAACTGTGATGAGACTGGCCTTTTTTGGAAAAAAATGCCTCGTCAGACGTACATCACAGAGGAAGAGAAGAAGCTACCCGGGCATAAGCCCATGAAAGACAGGCTTAATCTCGCACTTTGTTCCAACGAGACTCCTCGAGCCTTCAAGGCCCACAAAGTGCTTAAGGAGAATCTTCCAGTGATGTGGAGGGCTAATGCGAAAGCCTGGGTAACGAGACTTTTGTTCACCGAGTGGGTAAATATGTGTTTCGGCCCAACATTGAAGAAATTCTTGGAAGAGAAGCGCCTCCCTCTGAAATGTCTGACTGTTTTGTTGGACAATTGCCCCTTGCTCAACCCTCCTGGCCTCGAGAAAGATATCCTAGCAGAGTATTCTTTCATCAAGGTTCTTTATCTTCTGCCTAACACCACCCCTCTCCTCCAGCCCATGGACCAGCAAGTAATATCAAACTTCAAGAAGCTGTATACAAAACATTTTTTCAAGAGATGTTTCGACATCACCAATACCACAAACCTCACCTTGCATGAATTTTGGAAGGAGCATTTCGATGTTGTGATATGCATCCAACTCGTCGATCAGCTTGGCAAGGGGTTTCGAGGTGAAACTTGAATTCTTTGTGGAGGAAACTCTGGCCTGATGCCGTATCCGCCCAAGACTTCGAGGGATTCCACGTGGGCGAAGCTGATGCAG
>NC_087211.1:21355668-21360668 GCF_015104395.2 Macrobrachium nipponense | reverse complement strand
CAACACCAAGAAATTAAGGGAGAAAACAAGTGAGGTCAATGAAATAATGGGCATAATCACACCACCAGTATCACAGAAACAAATAACTTTGACATATGCAGGAGCAAGATTAGTACGCAGAACTGATGGGGATTCGAACACCAACACCACCAGCACAACCAACCCCAACAGAAACCAAAACAGCAACCTCCTTGGAAAAGGCGCCTGGAAAAGCAAATCTTGGTGATGAGATCTGACTTGAGTAAACTGAAAGAGATGGCAGAAAAAAGGCTAAGAAGCAAGAAAACAAGGGAGGAACTCAACGAGAAATACAAAGTACAAGAGAGGGGACTAAACAACACAATAGAAGATGTAAAACAGAGGCTTAAGGCCAAAGCACATAAGATCCAACGGTACATGAACAGGAATAAGGGATACCAACAGAACAAACTATTCGGAACCAACCAGAAAAGACTATACAGCCAACTAAGAGGGGAAAACAACCACCCAGAAATTCCTGAAGCCGAACCAAGTAAGAGACTCTGGGAAAACAATATGGAGCAAATCCGGTATCACACAACAAACATGCAACATGGCTCCAGGAAGTCAAGGAAGAAGAAACAGGGAGAATAAAACAAAC
Source organism: Macrobrachium nipponense (assembly GCF_015104395.2). Taxonomy (NCBI): domain Eukaryota; kingdom Metazoa; phylum Arthropoda; class Malacostraca; order Decapoda; family Palaemonidae; genus Macrobrachium; species Macrobrachium nipponense. The sequence goes on along the minus strand of NC_087211.1, from coordinate 21,360,049 downwards.
ATTCACAGAGATCACGACAGACACAGTCAGACACCAACTAAAGAAAATGCCAAACTGGAAAGCCCCAGGTCCCGATGAAGTCCATGGATACTGGCTCAAAAACTTCAAGGCCCTACACCCACGAATAGCAGAGCAACTCCAGCATTGTATCTCAAATCACCAAGCACCCAAATGGATGACCACAGGAAGAACATCCTTAGTACAAAAAGACAAGAGTAAGGGAAATATAGCCAGTAACTACAGGCCTATCACCTGCCTACCAATAATGTGGAAGTTACTAACAGGTATCATCAGTGAAAGGCTATACAACTACCTAGAGGAGACAAACACCATCCCCCACCAACAGAAAGGCTGCAGAAGGAAGTGTAGGGGCACAAAAGACCAGTCCTGATAGACAAAATGGTAATGAAGAACAGTAGGAGAAGGAAAACCAACCTAAGCATGGCCATGGATAGACTATAAGAAAGCCTTCGACATGATACCACACACATGGCTAATAGAATGCCTGAAAATATATGGGGCAGAGGAAAACACCATCAGCTTCCTCAAAAATACAATGCGCAACTGGAATACAATACTTACAAGCTCTGGAATAAGACTAGCAGAGGTTAATATCAGGAGAGGATCTTCCAGGGCGACTCACTGTCCCCCACTACTCTTCGTAGTAGCCATGATTCCATGACAAAAGTACTACAGAAGATGGATGCCGGGTACCAACTCAAGAAAAGAGGCAACAGAATCAACCATCTGATGTTCATGGACGACATCAAGCTGTATGGTAAGAGCATCAAGGAAATAGATACCCTAATCCAGACTGTAAGGATTGTATCTGGGGACATCAGCATGGAGTTTGGAATAGAAAAAATGCGCCTTAGTCAACATACAAAAAGGCAAAGTAACAAGAACTGAAGGGATAAAGCTACCAGATGGAAGCACATCAAACACATAGATGAGACAGGATACAAATACCTGGGAATAATGGAAGGAGGGGATATAAAACACCAAGAGATGAAGGACACGATCAGGAAAGAATATATGCAGAGGACTCAAGGGCGATACTCAAGTCAAAACTCAACGCCGGAAATATGATAAAAGCCATAAACACATGGGCAGTGCCAGTAATCAGATACAGCGCTGGAATAGTGGAATGGACGAAGGCAGAACTCCGCAGCATAGATCAGAAAAACCAGGAAACAGGACAATACACAAAGCACTACACCCAAGAGCAAATACGGACAGACTATACATAACACGAAAGGAAGGAGGAGAGGACTACTAAGTATAGAGGACTGCGTCAACATCGAGAACAGAGTACTGGGGAAATATCTGAAAACCAGTGAAGACGAGTGGCTAAAGAGCGCATGGGAAGAAGGACTAATAAAAGTAGACGAAGACCCAGAAATATACAGAGACAGGAGAAAGACAGACAGAACAGAGGACTGGCACAACAAACCAATGCACGGACAATACATGAGACAGACTAAAGAACTAGCCAGCGATGACAATTGGCAATGGCTACAGAGGGGAGAGCTAAAGAAGGAAACTGAAGGAATGATAACAGCGGCACAAGATCAGGCCCTAAGAACCAGATATGTTTAAAGAACGATAGACGGAAATAACATCTTTCCATATGTAGGAAGTGCAATACGAAAAAATGAAACCATAAACCACATAGCAAGTGAATGCCCGGCACTTGCACAGAACCAGTACAAAAAGAGGCATGATTCAGTAGCAAAAAGCCCTCCACTGGAGCCTGTGCAAGAAACATCAGCTACCTTGCAGTAATAAGTGGTCCGAGCACCAACCTGAAGGAGTGATAGAAAACGATCAGGCAAAGATCCTCTGGGGACTATGGTATCAGAACAGATAGGGTGATACGTGCAAACAGACCAGACGTGACGTTGATTGACAAAGTCAGAAGAAAGTATCATCATTGATGTCCGCAATACCATGGGGACACCAGAGTTGAAGAGAAAGAGAGGGAAAAAAATGGATAAGTATCAAGATCTGAAAATAGAAATAAGAAGGAAATGGGATACTATATATATACACTTATAATTGTATATGTGTATACATATGTATATACATAAGTTATAGTTAAGTATATATATATATATATATATATATATCTATATATATATATATATATATATAATATTATTATATTTACGTATTGGGTAGCCTTGTAGTCCCAAAACGTAAGGGTAAAATTTAAGAGGGAAAATATGAGTGCTTAGGATTTACCTTAGATAACTGTAAAGGGGATTTGTTTAGTTTACTCTGGAAGGTTTGCCATTGAAAACCCAGCTAATTAATAATACTAACTTACATTTATTTACAAGAAACATTGACTGGCCTGGGATAAAGGCAAAGGCAAATTGGCCACACGTGGTCAGAGCACCGTATAATGTCTGGACCGCTCCTATCTTTCACAATATGGAAAAGCTGGCCTAAATCAAGTACTACTGCAATGCTGGTTTCCAAAATTGATAATAGGTATCTTGCGGTAAGGAAGCGCTTACGAGGAGACGTAGCACGTGACTCAGCAAATCTGGAAAAGTCTCAGATTAAACACAACATAAAATAAGGACTTCTTGTACAATATTTCAGCTACAATGTCAGTCACTTTTCTCCAACACATATTGGGGGAGGAACTCTAGTGTTTAAATGAAATATTCAATGAAGACTTAATCATGGACAGGTCACAGGGGTAACACGTGGGCGATGAGGGACAAAGGGATTTCAGTAGAGAAGTGATAAAAGGAAGATTTGAAATGGAAATAGCAAGATTCGTCTTGGAGGAATAGGGCCGGTTGGATTTTGCACTTTCGAGATGTACTTTTAATCCTTATAGGCTTGAACATGTGTTGTGGTGTCGGAGGAGGACTCCAACCAGCGTCGATGGAACAAAGGGCTGAACTTGCAGGTCAGAGAGCATTCCCAAGCGGCCTGGGATCAAACACAGCCTTCGGCATTGTCTGGAAAGATGCAAATCACAGCCAGCAGATTTGTGGGAAAAGAGGTCTTAAGCTAGGAATTCCTAAAGCCCACATCGAAGCCTATATAACCTCTACGACCTGCCTTTATTACTCTATTCTCTGGGCCTATCATTAACGGCTTATTGTCTACCAGCACTGACATGCCAATCCCCCCTCCCAACGTCATAAAAGTGGGGTAAAATGGCTGCCTTCTAGCAAATATAAAAAATTACTGATACTGGAAGGGATTTGAGGCGGATCAAAATCCGGTTTAGCATGATATTATATATAGATATATATATAAATATATATATATATATATATTATATATATATATATATATATATATATATATTATTCTTATATATATAATATATATATATAGATTATATAATATAATATAATATATATGTATTATAATATATTAAGATTATCTATATATATATATATATATATATAATATATATATATATATAATATATATATATATATATATATTATATATATATATATATATATATGTAATAGTGTGGCACAGTGTCGTTATTCCAAAAAGACAATAACTTAATAATACTTAAGAAAAAGGCAGAAACGGATAATAAGGAGGAAAAGAGAAAAGGGAAATAAGATAATGATTTTTCTTAGCGAAAGGATTTTGTTACTCCAAACATTAGGCTTTTTAGCCATCAGACATCTGGTTTTCATCTCCCCCAAAAAGCCTCTGTCCGTACCAGCGATTAGTGACCGACAAGAGATTATAGCCGATGAGGGATATCGCCCAGGCATAATTCCGAGAAATTGGGAAACTACTCTCATTAGTGCCTCATTTGACTCAATCGGCGTTCCCCTTCATGGAAACAGGTCAGGATAGAGCCATCTGGGCATACGTTAAAAAAGGAAATTCTATGACCCGTTGTTAGAAGGAGGGAATTACCAAACTCTTCAGAGCTCCACCCTTCAATGGTAGGCCTCTAGTATCGACGAATCAAAAAGCCATGAGTGTTGGTCATAAGACAGCCCAAAAGGGGTATCAACGAATGACCTATGAGGTTACCAAGGGATACGCCCCTAAGAAGCCAGGACATGAAGAAGGAGGCGTTACAAATCAAAGCCTACGAACTTACTGTAGAAGACCTGACAGGAAGGCGGTCTCGTATGAAGTTAGCAGCCACTAAGACACAAAAGGTCTTTCAGAAAATGCCACACCCAGTCAGAATCCAAAAATCCAAAGGCGGGGCTTAAGGAGATTTCAACTGAACAAAAAGGCGAGACAGAGAGAGAGCAGGCAGAAAAGAGGGCAGAGGAAACAAAAAAAAGGGGAAACAGAGCCAGAGAGAGAACAAACCGGGGAGCCTGAGGGGAGAACTGCAGTGGCATGGCCGTGAAACAGAGAAAGACAGAAG
>NC_087211.1:21276842-21355168 GCF_015104395.2 Macrobrachium nipponense | reverse complement strand
CCGAGTGTTGTTTTCCGATGCCTCGGAAACAGGTTGGGGAGCAACACTGGGTCCAAAGGAAGTAGCAGGTGTTTGGACCAGACAACAAACTACTCTGCACATCAATGCGAAGGAACTCCTGGCAATTCATCTAGCCCTGGAATACTTCGAAGCGGAAGTCAGAGAGGCGGTAGTTCAAGTCAATTCCGACAACACCACAGCTCTGGCTTACATCCGGAATCAAGGGGCACTCACTCTTTCTCTCTGAACGAAAATAGCGAGAGCTCTATTAACCTGGACAGAGGAACGGGGCATTATTCTGCGTACAAGGTTTGTCCAAGGAGTAAAAAACCTAAGGGCAGACAGATTGAGCAGAAAGAACCAGGTTTCTCCCGACAGAGTGGATGCTCCACTCAGAAGTCTGCAAGACAAATATGGTCACTCTGGGGGAGACCCAGATCGACCTGTTTGCCACGTTCCTCTCCAGAAAAATAGACAACTTCTGCTCGCTAGAAGAAGATCCAGAGCACAGCGATCGATGCCTTCCTCATGGATTGGTCAGGCATAGATGCATACGCCTTTCCCCCATTTCAAATTGCTGGGGGGAAGTAGTAAGAAGAAAATTTGTGGCATCGGAAGGAATTGAGAATGACTCTAATTGCTCCCTTTTGGCCTTCCGAATCTGGTTCACAGAGTACTGGAATGGACGGTGGACTTCCCCAGATCTCTACCAGACAGGACAGATCTGCTCAGACAACCCCACTTCGAGAGGTTCCACAAAAAACATCCAAAGTCTCTCCCTGACTGCCTTTCGACTATCGAAAGACTGGTCAGAGCGAGAGGCTTTTCAAAGAAAGTGGCAACTTCAATTGCTAGAGCCCGCAGAGCCTCTACCCTGCGGTCTACCAATCGAAGTGGGAAGTTTTCCGTAGATGGTGTAGGTCGAAGAAGCTGGTCTCTTCCAATACCTCTGTAACCGAAATCGCGGATTTTCTCCTCTTCTTAAGAGAAGAATCCAAATTGGCCGTATCAACTATTAAGGGATATAGGAGCATGCTCTCAGCTGTTTTTAGAAACAGAGGCTGAATCTCGAGAATAATAAGGATCTTCATGATCTCATCAGGTCTTTCGAGACTAAGAAATTGAGATCATCGATTCCCCGAGTTGGAACCTGGACGTTGTCCTAAAGTTCTTGATGTCGGACAGGTTCGAACCTATAGATAAAATCTCATTCAGAGATCTTACTAGCAAATGCATATTCCTGTTGGCTCTAGCAACTGCTAAGAGGATCAGTGAATTGCATGCTTTGGACTCTCGGTGGGATTTAGAAAAGACTCGGCTGTCATTTCCTTTCCAGGATCTTTTCCTAGCGAAGAATGATGAAGCCCCTTCTAAACCTTGGCCTAGAAGTTTCGAAGTCAAGGGACTCTCTTCTCGGGTAGGAAGAGAGTTGGATCGGTCCCTTTGCCCAGTCAGGACCTTAAAAATTTTATTTAGAAAAGAAGACACAGCTTCAGGGATGTCGACAAGGTCTTTGGTGTTCGGTAAGAAACCCCAATAGACCGATGTCAAGAACGCACTGGCATTCTTTGTCAGAAATGTAATTACCGAAGCTCATAGGAATTGCCAAGAGAACTCTTTAAAGCTGCTGAGAGTGAAAGCTCACGAAGTCCGGGCTGTGGCAACTTCCCTTTCTTTTACGAAGAATATGTCCCATGAGAAACATTTTAGCAGCAACTTATTGGAGGTGCAATTCAGTATTTGCATCCCACTATTTAAAGGATGTTAGAATAAACATACGATAAATGTTTCGCTCTTGACCTTATGTATCAGCGGATACTATGCTGGGAAATGGAGCAGACGCTGATCCTTAAATTTGTTTTTAATATTTTTAATAATTAGTTTTAATATTGTTGTTGAGTTGTGGGTTGCTTGAAAGGATGTTCGGGGATGACTCCTTTCAATCGTAGTACTAACCCCAATAAGGATCAGGTGATCGGGATTAGTGTCGTGCTCTATGATCATGCCAATAGCAAAGGTGGTTTTTGTCATGTAAGTGGATAGGACCCCATTGACAAAGATCCTAAGGTTCTGAAGCGTAAGTGGGTTAAGACCCCGGTAACAGACCATCAAGAACTCTTAGCATGAGGTCACTACCTCGCTGAGGCTCTTTGAAGCGATACGGGCCTTCCTAGGCAGTAGATGAAGTCTTTCGCTAACACAGTAGGAATCAAGGTTTTAATTTTATTACCTAAACAACATATGTTGTTTCCTGTCTATTTCAGTAGATTAGCTGTCTTACCCTCCGCCCCAAAGGTGCCAATCAGCTAAAGTATATATCTGACAGGTAAGTTGAATGCATAAAAATGTTATTGTCATGATACATAAAGTTTTATGCATACTTACCTGGCAGATATAATACGGTGTTATGGCCACCCGACCTCCCTCAGGAGACAGGTGGGAAGAGAAAATCTGTCTTAGAAAAACGGGAATGATTTTTCCTATTCCCGCCACCAGCGGCGGGGCGGTAGATCACCTGACCTACCTGTAGAGTGTGCCGCGAAATTCGAATTTCTATCGGGGACGACGGAGTCTATAGTAAGTATATATTCTGCAAGGTAAGTAATGCATAAAACTTTATTGTATCATGACAATAACATTTTTCAAAATTTATTCAGTCTCAATAGAGCTAGAATTCAAGGTTTCTGAGGATTAATTTCTTTTGCTTTTCTTATAATATACAGAATATTTTTTCTAATTATTACAGTGGGTGATTGTATTTGGAAATATATCTAATTTTATAGTTATATTTTGTTTTCATTGCCAATTATATTTTAATATATTACTTTTTTCCCAGATTTCTACATCATCTCCAAGAATCCTGTAAACTCATCATGTTTTCAACAGATAATTTAAGCAAAGTTCAGTAAGTCTAGAGAATGTGTTTGAATTGTAGATAAAATTAAAACGTCAAAGTAAATTTAAGGATTCCAAAAGATATAATTAGAATTACAAATCAGTTGTTTAGAAAGTGCTTCTTTGTTCCTACAAGAATGCAAGCCATAACCATTTATATAAGGGAGTTATGGGAAAGTACATCGTATCTGAAAAATGGAGATTCATGAAGAGAAAGGAGACATGCAAAATTGTGAGAACTGTAGGATTGAATTAATGACCCAGACCCTGAAAATATTTTAAAGAATTATGAACTGAAGGTATAGACAGGAGGTCAAGATCTGGAGACTAACTAGGTATTATGAAAGGAATTGGTACAACTGATGGAATGTAACCCTTACTGGAGTCGTACAGTACACAGAGAAGCACAAGGCTCTTCATATAGTCTTTGTTGATCTAGAAATAGCATATGATGGAGTTCTAGTCAGGAAGGGAAATGAAGTTTGAGAGAGCTGGAAGCACTGGAAATATAGTGAGAGTAATTAGTGAACAGTATAGAAATGTAATAACCACTGTGAGAAGTGTCATGGAGAATGACTTAACAGCTTCCAGGGATCAGCACTAAGCCCTTTCTTGTTCAATATTGTGCTGAACATAATGACTAAGGATGTGGGGGAGAAGCTCCCTTGACACATGTTCTGTAATGGTGACATTTTTTTACTGCATAAACTAGAGAGGAGCAAGAGAGAAAGCCAGGTCAGACAAGATATGTATTAGAGAGAAAAGGTATGAAGATAGGCTGGACAAAGACTAAATATATGACAGATTGGATGGATGATGACTATCAAGCTTGAACAACATAGATGAGTGAACATCAAGAGAGTGTTTAAGTATCTGGCCTTGAGAACAGATGCAAGGAGTCAAATGGATAACTATAAAAGTCAAGGACAGAATAATTGGAGTCCTTGTGTATCAGATGTGCTACTATGTGACAAGGAAGGGGAGGGTACTTAAGGTGGTTGTAAGACCTGCTATGTTGCTTGGAATTAAGGATTCTTTGATGGATGAGTGTGGCAATGAGAGGGGATGGAATAAGAAATTAATACATTAGAGAATTGCCAAAAGTAATTGAGCTGTCAAAGAAAGCCCAAGGGTCAAGATTGAGATGGATACCTGAAGGAGAGATGATAAGGAACATAGTATTGTGGGAGACATCTTGGAAATGAAAGTACTACTAGGGACATGACAGAGGAAGACCCAAGAGAAGATGAAGAGTGCCTTTAAGAAGACAACAGACAAAGTCATAGATGAAGGGAACACATAGGATAGGAACACCTGGAAAAGGATTAGTAGAAATAATGATACCAATTACAGATTAAGCAGAAATGTAAGAAGGTCCAGAGGACAGCCCTCTGCAAGAAGGCTTAAGAAGTCTTTCTCATATTGGACAGCAAAGCATCTCGCCTTAGGTACTTGGAGGGTATAAGGCTGTGGTTGAATGATTGGTTTCTCTATTCATTTTTCCTCCTCATCCTCCCTCTGTAAGGCAGCAGCTTGGGCCGATAGTGTGTTGGAACAGGCACAGATGCAGGTAAAACATTCTGGTATCCAGCATACATAGTTGCCTTCCAACATATCACCCCATGTAGGGGTCACACTGGTACTCCAAGATTTTCAAACACAGTACAAGTGAGAATCCAGACATTTCTTACTTGAGTTTAGGACCTAGTATCAGTCTAGCATCTCTATGTCAAATTAAATAAGAATGTACAGAAGTCATTGTGGCCAGTAATGTAACATTTCCAAGTGAAAATTCAGTTTGCTTGCTAGTTTCATACATTCAACTTCCCTGTCAGATATATACTTAGCTATAGACTCCGTCGTCCCCGACAGAAATTCAAATTTCACGGCACACACTACAGGTAGGTCAGGTGATCCCGCCGCCTGCCGCTGGGTGGCAGGAATAGGAACTATTACCGTTTTAAGCCAGATTTTTCTCTGTCGCGGTACTAGTAATATCGTTGCTAGTTCCTCCTGACTGGAATTTCGAATTTCATTACGCCGTTGATCTTTTGGACTGCTATTTGGTGACGTATTGGATCTTTGGTTTGGCATACGCTATTGTGGACTGTTTTTTGGATTTGGCTTTGGAATTTCTCATAATGTCTGACGTGTTCGATTCTTTTCGTTCAGAGTGTGTGTGAATGAGAATTGTTTTGTGAGACTGCCGAAAGCTTCGGTGGATCCTCACACCACTTGTAAAAATTGTAGAGGGAATGTATGCTCTCAATTGAATACATGTGATGAGTGCAAGAATTTGAATGAGGAGGAATGGAAGTTGCTTAATTCCTACCTAAGAAAGTTGGAGAGAGATAGGGCTAGAAAAGCCTCTTCCAAGAGTGTAAGTAGGTCGGTCTCTAACGAGCCAGTTAGCGGACTATTGCCTATTGATAACCCTATTGTTTCCTCCCATACAGCTTTACCTTCCCGATTATCGGACTCGGCAAGCTTCAACATGGAAATTGCGAGTCTGAAAGCTTCGCTTAAACATATGGAACAAAAAATTAAAGAACTGGAAGGTAAGTGCAGTGAAAGTGTTCCCAGTGCAGTGGAGGGTGCGTCTGATCGGCTCTGTCTCGCTCCCAGGCCTAGACCTCTTTCAAGCTCCCAAGACCAGTAGAGAAGAAATGTCGAAAGCCGCAGGGAGGTTTCAGAGAATCCCCACCGGTTAGGCGTCCCCTCGGCAGATCCTGTAGTTACGTCCCGGGCTGCCAAGGATAGTCGTTGGAAAGACGTCCTGAAACAGTGTTTTTTCTTCGTCTGATTCCTCATCTAAAAAAGGATGGAGTTCAGATAGATTGTCGAGACCTTCGAAGAGAACTTGGAAGTCTCCTTCATTCGACTCAAGCCCTGAAGAATTTCCGGAAGAATATCCTCCGGAAAAGAGGAAGAAGAATGTATATTCAGAAGCTTCTTTCTCCTGCATCGGAGGTTGGAAAGAGAGACGTAGCTACGAAGATGTTAGAGGATATGCAGAAACAGATATCTTCCCTAGTAGGAGTTCTTAAATCTGATCAGCCTAGAAGGAAGGATAGATTTCTTTTCCCTATCAAAAGATCCCGTCCTTTAGAACTATCTGAGAGGTCGGACGAGGCGCCTGCCAGAAGCCTGGCGCCAGCCAGACGTCAGGCTACTGTCAAGCGCAAAACGCCGTCAAGGCGACAAGATGTGTATAGGGAACTTCCTACTAGGAAGAAAGCACATGAGATGTCCGTATCGAGGAGTAAAATTGGAACTCCCGAAATCGGACGAACTCCTGAAAGGAAGCGCAAAGAGCCTGAAGCGCCTGAAGCGCCTGAAGGGAGGCGCAAAGTAACTGAAGATCCTGGAACTCTTTTGGCGAGGAGAAAAGAGTCTGGAGCGCCTGAAATGAGGCGTAAAGCTCTTCAAGTAAAAAGGAATGAGGCGCAACGCGCCTGAAAAGCCTGAAGTGGCTAAAAGGAAATATTTAATTCCTGGAGAGCCTAGAGCGCCTGATATGAAACATAGAGCGCCTGGAAAAGCAAAGAGCCTAGGGAGCCTGAGGCGACTGAAAGAAGAAGCAAAGCGCCTAAAGAGCCTGAGGCGCCTGAAACGAAGCGCAAAGCGCCAGAAGAGCCTGAAGCGTCCGAATGGAGGCGCAAGGCGCCTGCAAAGCCTGAAGCGGCTGAAACAAGACGTAAAGCGTCTAGAGCGCCTGAAAGCAGGCGCAAGGATTTGTACAACCCAGAATACAATTTGGATGAGTTATCGGAGTTTGAAGCGGACTTGGAGGCTCCTCTTTGGGATTTTTCTCAAGATCAATTTTCCCCTGACAGGGCCTCTAGGTGTCGCACAGGTGATCGTAGCCCCTGTCGGGAAGGAATGGATCATGAAAAAAGGGAACGACATTTAAGGACTTTTCCTGGTAGGGACGAAAGTTGTCGCACAGGCGGCCGTCGTCCTTGTCAGGAGGGCCTTAGGGTAAAAGAACAACATCGGCCTTCTCCTGGCAGGGACTCAAGATGTCGCACAAGCGACCGTAGCCCTTGTCAGGTTGCAGCCGGTGTTGCTGCAAGCCCTGTGCATTCCCGAGAGAGGAGTCCCCCGGTCGCACACTCTTCTCGAATAAAACTCAACCGGAATTAGAGGATGTTTCGGACTCTGAAGAAAACAAGGGGGCAGGTCTTTCTGATTATAAGATACTAGCAGCCCTCTTGTTAAAAGAATTTGGAGAGTCTCTGAGTCCTGCTGCCCCTCCTCCTCGGTCTTTATTTTCGAGTACGAAGGCTGCGAAGTCTTCCTCTTTCTTGAAGATGCAACCGACCATTTCAATGAAGAGGGCTTTGCAGTCGGTCGGGAATTGGCTTAAAACCAAGGAGGAGGCGGGGAAGACTGTGTTTACCTGTCCCCCTTCCAGGCTATCAGGGAAGAGAGGGATCTGGTATAGCACAGGGGAATCTATGGGACTTTCTCTTTCCCTCATCTGCTGAAGCGGACTTCTCGACCTTGGTGGATTCGGCAAGGAGGCATGCACTTCCAGCAGCCAAAACAAGCTGGACAATGTCTGAAATGGACCATCTCCTCAAGGGAATATTCCATGTCTTGGAAGTTTTTAACTTCCTAGATTGGTCCCTTGGGGCTTTGGCCAACAAGACTCAAGACCCTCAGTTTTTGGAACCAGAAGTCTTGCATAGTGTTTTGGCATGCATGGACAAGGCAGTGCAGGACGGATCGGCTGAAGTGGCATCCTTGTTCGGGGACAGGAGTATTAAAGAAGAGGGCTGTCTTTGGTTCTTTTCTTACCAAAGCAGTCTCTCCAGTACAGAGGGCTTCTCTTTTATACGCCCTCTGTCTAAACAGCTGTTTCCTTCTCAGTTGGTAAAGGACATTTCCCATACGCTTACTGAGAAGGCAACACAGGATTTGCTGGTACATTCTGCTAAGAAGCCTAGGCCAGCTGCTTCTGTCTCGAAGAGGGAGCCAACACCTGCCCAACAGCCCTTTCGAGGTAGAGCTTTTAGCCGAGCCCCAAGGAAGAGAGGAGGAGAGAGGAAGATCTTCCATTAGAGTTCAAAGAAGAACGCAAAATGAGATTCCAGTCCTCCAATCACCAGTAGGGGCCAGACTTCTGGGATTCTCGGAAGCATGGGCTTCAATGAAAGCAGATTCTTGGTCCCTGCAAGTGCTGAGGAAAGGATACCTCATCCCCTTCAAGAACAGGACCGCCAGTTTGACGACGACTTCCGTAGGGAGCTGTACAGCGAGATACAAGGACCCTGATATAAAGAGAAGAGATCCTTCTTGGACTGGTGCAGCAAATGTTGGAGAAGGAGGCCATCGAGGTAGTACAGGATCCGCACTCCCGAGGTTTTTACAATCGCCTATTTTTTTGGTGCCGAAAGCCTCGGGGGGGTGGAGGCCTGTCCGCGGACGTGAGTGCATTGAATCGCTTCGTGGAGAAGACAAAGTTCTCCATGGAGACATCCAACTCGGTTCTCTCTGCTCTCCGTCCAGGAGATTGGATGGTCTCCCTCGACCTGCAAGATGCATACTTTCACGTCCCCCTGCATCATTCGTCGAAGAAATATCTTCGATTCATGGTGCAGGGAAGGGTTTATCAGTTCAGAGCTTTGTGTTTCGGCCTCTCGACGGCTCCTCAGGTGTTTACAGCGTTGATGAGAAACGTAGCAAGATGGCTACATCTGAAGGGGGTGAGGATATCTCTTTACCTAGACGATTGGCTTATAAGAGCGCAGACAAGACAAAAGTGCTTGGAGGACTTGGAGATAGCTCTTCAATTGACCAGATCTCTCGGATTGCTCGTAAACTCGAGAAGTCTCACACAATCCCAGTCAGACTATCGTCTATCTGGGGATTCGGATGGATTCTCGGGCGGGTTTTCGAGCGTATCCATCCCAGGAAAGAATCTCGAAAGGGTTGGAGAAAATCTCGGTCTTTCCTAGAGAAAGAACGAAGCTCAGCGAGGGAATGGCTCAGTCTTCTGGGCACTCTTTTCCTCGCTGGAGCAGTTCATCTCTCTAGGGAGACTGAATTTGAGACCCTTGCAGTTCCATCTCAGAAGGAGTTGGAACAGAAGAAAAGGAGATCTTTTGGATACCTTTCCTATAGGAGAGAGTATCAAAAACCACTTACGATGGTGGTTAGGACCACTGAGAAGAAACGAAGGAGTGTCCTTGGCCCTTCAGAACCCTCACCTAGTGTTATTCTCAGACGCTTCGGACACGGGGTGGGGAGCAACACTAGGGACGAAGGAAGTGTCAGGCAGTTGGACAGAAGAACAGAAGGCCTGGCACATAAATGCAAAGGAACTCTTAGCAGTGCATTTAGCACTGCAGTTTTTCGAGAACGAAGTCAGAGGCGTGGTGGGTCCAAGTCAACTCGGACAACACCACGGCTCTGGCTTATATAAGAAAACAAGGGGGACACACTCTTTCTCCCTTTACCAACTAGCAAGGGATCTGTTGATATGGACAGAAGAAAGAGGGATTCGACTCCTGACGAGGTTCGTTCAAGGAGGGAAGAATATAAGAGCAGACAGACTGAGCAGGAAAAACCAGGTCCTTCCAACAGAGTGGACCCTTCATTCACAAGTCTGCCAGCAACTATGGTCTCTTTTGGGGGAAGCCGCAAGTGGACCTGTTTGCAACATTCCTATCCAGGAGGATGGAGAACTTTTGCTCGCATGGGGGACGATCCCAGAGCCCTATCCATAGATGCCATGCTCATGGATTGGGAGGGCATAGACGCGTATGTGTTTCCCCCATTCAAGATGCTGGGGGAAGTAATGAGAAAGTTCGTGTCCTCATGAGGAGGGAATGAAGGATGACAGTTGATCGCTCCCCCTTATTGGCCTGCAAGAGAATGGTTCACAGAGGTACAGGAATGGATAGTGGACTTCCCCAGATCTCTCCGAAAGGACAGATCTGCTCAGACAACCCCACTTCGAGAGGTATCACAAAAATATCACGCTCTCGCTCTGACTGCCTTTCGACTATCGAAAGATTGGTCAGAGCGAGAGGCTTTTCTCTCGCGAAGCGGCAAAAGCAATTGCTTGGAGCAAGAAGGTCCTCAACCATGCGGATATACCAATCGAAGTGGGAAGTTTTCCGTAGATGGTGTAAGGCGAAGAAGCTGTCCTCCTCCGATACCTCTGTGACCGAAATTGCTGATTTTCTTTTTGTTTTAACGAGAAGAATCTCATCTGGCAGTGTCAACCATTAAAGGTTACAAAGAGCATGTTATCAGCTGTGTTCAGGAATAGGGGCCTGAACATAGAGAATAACAAAGATCTGCATGATTTGATTAGATCATTTGAAACTAAAAAATTAAGAACTTCTCTCGCCCCCTAGTTGGAATCTGGATGTGGTTCTCAAATCCTTATGTCGGAGAGATTTGAACCTCCCGATAAAGCTACTTTCCGGGACTTGACTAGAAAATGCATTTTCTTAATAGCTCTCGCCACTGCGAAAAGAGTGAGTGAGCTGCAAGCGCTTGACTCTAGAGTGGGTTTTAAGAAGGATTCGGCTGTATTGTCCTTTAAACTTTATTTCCTAGCAAAAAATGAAAACCCCTCGAGACCTTGGCCTAGGACTTTTGAAGTAAAAGGCCTTTCTCAATTAGTTGGGAATGAAATGGAAAGAACTTTATGTCCTGTGAGAACTTTGAAATTTTACCTGCAGAAGAAGAAGCAGTTGCAGGGTTGCAATCAGAGTTTATGGTGTGCAGTTAAAGACCCTAGAAGAGCTATGTCAAAGAATGCCTTAGCATTTTTTGTTAGGAACATCATAACGGAAGCCCACATGAGCTGTGATAGTGAGGCATATAAGACCTTAAGGGTGGGAAAAGCACACGAAGTACGTGCAGTCGCTACATCATTGTCGTTCAACAAGAACATGTCAATGAAGAACATCTTAGCGGCCACGTATTGGAGATGTAACTCAGTGTTTCGCCTCACATTACTTGAAAGATGTGAGAGTGACATATGAGAAATGCTTCTCTCTAGGACCTTATGTATCAGCAGATACAGTGCTGGGGAAAGGAGAGAAGACTGATCCTTAATTTTTGTCCTTATATTTTATATATTGTGATTTTAAAATTATTGGTGTTGAGTTTTTAGGTTGTTTGAAAGGTGTTTGGGGATAACGCCTTTCAATCATATTTACTAATCCACGGTTAGGATCGGGTGATCGGGATCAGTATTTTACTCCTTTATATGCCAAGAGGCATAGGTATATTTGTCATGTAAGTGAATAAGACTCCAGTGACAATTGCCATTAGGTTCTGTTGAGGTAAGTGATAAGACCCCATTGACAGTCCTTTTCAAGAGTTCTCAGCCATAGGGCCACCCTCGCTGAAGCTTTTGAGGCGAAGCAGACTTCTCAGCACAAGCTAAGAAATCTTCCGCCTAAACAGGTTAGGAACTAGGGTATTATTAATTTAACTTTGTATTACCTACAACATATGTTGTTTACCTATTAGGTCAGTAATTAGCTGTCTCTTGCCCTCCGCCAAAGGTGCCAATCAGCTAAGTATATATCTGACAGGGAAGTTGAATGTATGAAAATGATATTGTTATTGTACAATAAAGTTTCATACATACTTACCTGGCAGATATATACGATCGTATGGCCCACCCAACCTCCCCTCAGGAGACAGGTGGAAGAGAAAAATCTGGCTTAAAACGGTAATAGTTCCTATTCCTGCCACCCAGCGGCAGGCGGCGGGATCACCTGACCTACCTGTAGTGTGTGCCGCGAAATTTGAATTTCTGTCGGGGACGACGGAGTCTATAGCTAAGTATATATCTGCCAGGTAAGTATGTATGAAACTTTATTGTACAATAACAATATCATTTTAGAGACTACCTCCTACCTAAGAAAAAAGTATTCCTAAATAAAAGGTTGTGGTTTGTATATTATAGGAAAAGTACTGATTACTCTAAAAATGTGTAACTTTAAATTTTTCTATATATTTTCAAAAACTTTGATGACTTAAGTAATTTAGAGATCAGTTAAAAATTTAACTTCATTACATGGATAATTTCAGATTTCTTATAGAAGATTATTAGCAGTGCTCTGGCATCAGAGGAATATATTTTTTCCTTCATGCATTTTACATTTATTACAGTTCTGAGCAATATAAATTCATTCAAGAACGAATATCTGGGGTTGAAAAGCATTTCGGTAACATATGTACGACACTTGGATCGTATGCAAGAAAGACAGCCAAGTAAGTACCTGATTAAGTCATTTGGTTTGAATTTAAAATAAGAGAGGAAGTAAGTCATTCCAAAATATGGAAACATTTATATGTTTTATAAATAGAAACTGTTAGTTTTTTTTTTTACTTGGAATATGTGATGCCAAATAATTTCAGAGTACTTACTCCAGCTTTTTGTTAACTTAAACATAAAAAGTTCACATAGTTCAGTACTGTGGTTCAGTTTCACCTTAATGTAGCAAGCACCCTTCCCACCTAAATAGCAACTGAGGGTATTAGAAATAAATTAGTTTGTTTTTGAAACAAATAAAATTTGTAAAAAACAAACTCGGTAGTTTACGTATAGTACAGTAAACCCCCCATATTCGTGCTCTCAGGATTTGTGGACTCTCATTCACAGATTTTCATTTGGAACCTATTATAATAATAATATTAAATCATACGGCACTTACTGGTGATGAAAGTTGATTATAGAGGATGATGATGATATAGCTGTGCTGCCTGATGAATGATGTTGAAGATAGACTGCACAGCAAAGTAGAGTAGATATATATCCTTTGAGGTGCCTCTTCACCTTTGGAAGGCGCTTCATCAGGGATTTTGGGAGCCACCACCCTCTTGAGGTAATTGTACATCTGCCCAAACAAGGTATGATAGGGTTTCACTAGTTCATTAATAGTATTGATGGAAATTGTGGCCCTTTCTTTATTTTTATCCTATGCCTTGACCATTATCTGTAACTCCTTAACATCCCTAATCAAATTGTAGAGACCACAAAATTTTTCAAAGGCCTGGTCCAGTGGTGGGATAACATTAGTAAAGAGGGAGGCAAGTTCTTGTCCAAGAATGGCCTCCCCAAGTATTTTGCCCTGCTCATACTTGTTCTCAATGCAGGGGACTGCACTTTCAGTCACACGGTAATGGGCGGCTACTTCTCCATGACTTTTGTTCTCTTTTAACATGACAATCATGTCTATTTTCTCCTCATTTGTCAGTAACTGTAAAGACCCCTGATGCTTAGGCTCTGCCAGAACCCTTAGGAGAAGCAGAACCTTTAAAGGACATTTTAAAGAATAATTCTTAGTCCAAAGTAGTATATACTGTACCGCACGTGCAAAAAATGCACAAACGAGAGAACATTGAACTGTATGTATTGGGTCAATTGGGTACAGTATGCGCATTGACATTTTGCGCAGACTACATTTTATGAAATGTTTTGTTTTGTACATGAACTTCCCTGCCAGATATATACGTACTTAGCTTACGTCTCTGACGTCACGACAGAAAATTCAAAACTCGCGGCACACGCTACAGGTAGGTCAGGTGATCTACCTTACCCGCCGCTGGGTGGCGGGTGTAAGAACCAGTCCCCCTTTCTTGTCAGATTTTTTTCTGTCGCCGGCTGGACAACACCTGTTGTTCAGTCCTTGCGATAGTTAGATTCTTTCTCGTTGCCGACGAATTGGATTTTGGTGAAGTACCCTTTGTCTGTTGGCTTGGCATACGCTTTTTGGATTGTTTATTTGGATTTTCTTTTGGATTTTTCTTTGGATTAATAATCATGGATGATTCTGAGGTTAAGAAACCTGCTTTATTTAGAGTTTGTTCAGTGAGTGACTGTAAAGTGAGGCTTCCAAAGGCTGCTTTGGATCCTCACTCCGTATGTATGGTATGTGGAGGGAATGAATGCTCTTTCGTTAACCCTTGTAAAGAGTGCGAGAGTTTGGATGAAGATGGATGGAAGGCTCTATCTTCTTATTTAAGGAAGTTGGAGAAGGATAGGGCGCGCAAGGCTTCTTCAAGGAGCTCAAGTAGATCGAGAGTGAGTGAAATGGACGTTGAGAACCTTGTAGCAGAAGTAGTTCCTTCTCTTGTTTCAGCCCCTGCGCCCAGCTTTGAACCCGAAGATTCGTTTCGAAGTGCTTTCCGGGAGTGGAGAGCCTCGATCAGGAGTAAGGAGAGCTTCGCTCGCTCTCTACAAGGTAAGAGTGACAGTGCAAGTGATCAGTGCAGTGCCCCTAGTGCAGTGGAGAGTGCATCTGACCGGCTCACTAACGCTTCCAGGCCTAGACCTCTTCCAGACTCCCAGACCCAGTGGAGGAGGAAAGTCGAAAGCTGCAGGAAGGTTAGGGAGAACCCCCACCGGTCAGGCGTCCCCTTGGCAGATCCTGTTGCTCGTTCCCAGGCTGCCGTGGATCGAGCCAAGAAGGAGGTATTGCGCCAGTGTTTCTCGTCATCTTCGTCGCCTTCTCCCAAGCGTAGATGGAGCGCCTCGGAGTCGTCTCGCCCTCTCAAGAGGCCCTGGAAAGTACCTTGCGCCCTTCCTTCCAGCCCCGAATCCTTCGCGGAAGAGCCTGAAGTGGAACGCAAGAGAGCCAAGAGTTCTGCAGTTTACGCTTCTCCTGTTCAGTCTCGGACTACGTCTCCAGTAGAGGAATTCAAGAGATCTCCTACGCGCATCTTAGTGGGTCTGCAGGCGCAGATTGCGGCTTTAGCAGATTCTATTGCCGGGTCTTCTCATCGTCGGAAGGACGCCTCGCTTCCGGTGAAGAAGTCAAGGAACGTCTCTTCTGCTCGCTCTCCTCCTGCTAGAGAAGTTCTTGAGCCTCGTAGTAGGACGTCAGAAGAAGTTCGGGATCGCTCTCCGAGTAGGCTCTCCTCAGGATTTCCGCTCTTCTTCGGTTAAGCGTCAAGAGCTTGACAGGCACCAAGAGCCTCGTACTTGTCAGGAGCGAAGGAGGAGTTCTTCGCCTGGTAGCCGCTCTCCTTTTGACGGGCGCTCGGAGCCTAGTAGGCGCTGTTCTCCAGTGGCTCTTCCCTCGCCAGGATTCTGTTCGCCCTTGGTCGAACGTACAGAAGTTTGTAGGCGTCAAGAGCCTAGTAGGCGCCATGGGAGGCATTCCTCTCCTTTTGATCACTCCCGATTGGATAGGCGCACAGAGCCTTGTAAGCGTCGTGTTTCAGACAGGGACTCTTCCTTGGAAGTTTTTTCTCCCCGTGGCAGGCGCCAAGAGCCTGGTAGGGGTTTTGAGTCTGTCAGGCGCCAAGAGCCTGGCAGGCGTATTGAGGCTGGTAGGCGCCAAGAGCCTAGCAGCCGCAGAGAGCCTGATAGGCGCTCTCCCTTGTCAATGCGCTCATCTGTGGACATGGACTTTGCTTCCGACAGGCGAGCTTCCACTAGTAGGCACTCTCCCTCTAGGCGCTTTCCTAGTAGGCGCTCTCCTAGTAGGCGCTCTCCTAGTAGGCGCTCTCCAAGTAGGCGCTCTTTTAGTAGGCGCTCTCCCTGTAAGCGTTCTCCATGTAGGCGCTCTCCATGTAGGCGCTCTCCCAGTGGACATTCTCCCAGTAGGCGCTCTCCGAGGAAAAGCTCTCCTCCTTGCAGTAGATCTTCTAAGCGTCATTCGTCGGAAGAGTATCTTGGGGATTCGAAGGAAGATTTACCCAAGGATGCTCAGTGTCGTCGTACAAGAGACTGACCGACCTCCTCTTGCAAGATTTTGGGGAGTCTTTTTCGGCCGTTGCTCCTCCGTCACCTCCATCCTTATTTTCGACAACTAATACATCGAAGAAGTCTTCAAACGTTAAGATGAAACCGACAGTGTCGATGAAGAAGGCTCTCAAGAACTTCGACGATTGGTTGGTCTCGAAGGAGGAGAAAGGGAAGACCGTCTTTTCTTTTCCCCCTCCAAACTTACGGGAAAGATGGGGTTCTGGTATGAATCAGGAGAGCCCTTGGGTCTGACTCTTCCCTCTTCGGCGGACTCGGACTTCTCTTCCTTGGTTGATTCTGCACGTCGCTCGGCGCTTAACTCTGCGAAGACGACGTGGGGTATGAGCGAGTTAGATCACCTTCTGAAGGGAATGTTCCGGGTCTTAGAAGTTTTTAACTTTCTTGACTGGACCCTTGGAGTCATGGCTAAGAGGACCCAAGATCAAGACTCTCTTTCACCTGAAGATCTTCACGCGGTGCTGTCTTGTATGGACAAGGCAGTGAGAGATGGATCTGGGGAGATAGCTTCCCTTTTTGGGGCAGGAGTAGTAAAGAAAAGGGCAGTTTTCTGCTCCTTTCTTACCAAGGCTGTTTCCCATGCACAGAGAGCTTCCTTGTTATACTCTCAACTTTCTCCGCAGCTCTTCCCGAAGAAGATAATCAACGACATTTCCAGCTCTTTGTCAGCAAAAGCGACGCAGGATATGCTGGCTCGTTCAGCTAGGATCCCGAAACCTTCGTTCCAGCAGAAAACGAAGAAGGACAGTCAGAGTAGGCAAGAGCCCTTTCGAGGAGGCCCTTCGTCCCGCACGTCTTCCTCCAGAGGTTCGAGACCACCTAGAAGAGGAAGGACCTTCTCTCGGTCTATTAGGGCCAAGAAATAGCTCTCGTGTCCTCCAGACGACTGTGGGGTGCCAGACTTCTGATTTTTTGCAGACGTTCTGGGCCACAGAAGGGGGCGGACAACTAGTCCCTCGCTATCATCAAAGAGGGGATACCTCCTTCCCTTTATCTCGAGGCCACCTTTGACCACCACACCAAGGGAGCTGGTGGCCAAATACAAAGACCCACCCACTCATGAATCAAGCCCTCGCTCTAGCAGTAGAGCTGATGTTGGAGAAAAAGGCAATAGAGATGGTAGAGGACCCTCTTTCTGCGGGTTTCTACAACCGTCTGTTCCTTGTTCCCAAGAACTCAGGAGGATGGAGGCCGGTTCTGGACGTAAGCGCCCTGAACGTCTTTGTGGCAGAAGAGGAAGTTCGCTATGGAGACGACTTATCAGCTTAGAAGCTCTTCGTCCCGGGGACTGGCTGGGTCACTGGACCTTTCAGGACGCTTACTTCCACGGCCGGTCCAACCTTCGTTCACGCAAAAGTTTCTAAGATTCATGTGGCGAGGGAACGTGTTTCAGTAGGGCCCTATGCTTCGCCTTTCCACAGCACCCCAAGTCCTTCACAGGGCTGATGAAGGAACGTTTTCAGTGGCTTCATCTCGAGGGAGTGAGGATTTCCCTCTACTTGGACGATTGGCTAATCAGGGCCAAGTCGAAGGAAAAATGTTCTGGAGGACCTTACGCTTAACGTTGAACTTAGCAGCGTCTATGGGTTTGCTAGTGAATTTCGAGAAGTCACAGGCTAATCCCCAGTCAAGTCGTATCTTCTGGGATTCGGATGGCTTCGAGGCTTTTCGGGCGATCCTCCCAGAGCAGGATAACCGATGTTCGGAGAAGGTCGCAACCCTTTCAGAGAAAGCTGTATGCACAGAGGGAGGGATGAGTCTGTTGGAGACACTCTCCTAGCTGGAGGGCAAATTTCGTTTCTCTAGGGAGGTTGCACCTCAGACCCATACAGTTTCTTCCCTGACGAGGAAATGGAACGAAGATCTCAGGGTCTAGACTTTGCGTTCAAGATTTCGCAAGTGATTAAAGGAGGGATCTCCGTGGTGGGCTAGACCCTCGCCTGTTCAAGGAAGGCTTTACTGCACGATTCAGAACCCCAGCCTAGTGTTATATGCAGACGGTCGGACATAGTTGGGGAAGTACTCTCGGGTCGAGAGAAGTGATCAGGCACCTGGATAGGGGAATCAGGTGTCCTGGCACATCAACAGGAAAAGAGGCTGACGGCATTTGGTTCGCTCTCAAAGCCTTCGAACCCCTCATAAAGGGAAAAGGTCAGTCAGATTGCAACTCGGACAACACCACACCCGGGCTTACATTCGGAACAGGGGGGGACTCGCTCTTTCTCCCTGTACTAAGACAGCGAGATCGCTCCTCCGGTGGTCGGAGGAAAGGAAGATAAGTCCTCACAGGTTCGTACAGGGAGAAAGAAATTCAGAGCGGGATCTGCTAAGCAGAAGGAAATCAAGTCCTTCCCTCAGAGTGGGACTCTGCACTCGGACGTATGCAAGGAGTGTGGAAGACGTGGGGCAGGCCCCATCTTGACCTCTTTGCGACCTCCAGGATGCGAGGATCGATCTATACTGCTCAATATTGCGGACCCAAGAGCAGTGTCAATAGATGCAGTCCTGATGGACGGGAAAAACCTGGATCTTTACGCGTTCAGCCTTTCAAGATTCTAGGGGAAAAACGCTGAATGGAAGTTCGCAGCTTCAGAAGAGCGAGGATGACCTTGATAGGCTCCGTTCTGGCCCGCCCACGACCTGGTTCACAAGAGGTGACTGAATGGTTGGAGGATGTTCCAAGATCTACCACTAAGAGTCGATCTGCTCAAACAGCCCCACTTCGACAGGTTGTCACAAGAACCCTCCCCGCTCTCAGTCTGACTGGATTCGGATATCAAGAGTCTCGTCAGTGCTAAGGATTTTCAGCAAAGTCTGAGGGCTATTGCCAATGCACGTAGGACCTTCACCACCAGAGTCTACCAGTCGAAGTGGGATGTTTTTCGACGTTGTGCAGGACTCATAAAGTTTCCTCCTCAGTTACCTCTGTGATCAGATAAGCAGATTTCCTTCTCTCTGAGAGAAAAATGCGGGTTTAGTAGTCTCTTACCCTCAAGGGCTAAAGGAGCATGCTTTTCTTCAGTTTTTCGTCATAGAGGATTAAACAATCCGAAGATAAGGGGACCTCCATGATTTAATCAAATCGTTTGGAGACAGTTAAAAAGAACCTCTGCTAGCACCTCAGCGGAATCTATATGTTGACTGCTCTTCCGAGGTCCTCACGATTCGAACCTCCCCATACAGCTTCGTTCAGAGACCTCTCGATGAAGACTCTTTTTCTCTGTGAGTTAGCTTCAGCAAGAGAGTCAGCGGAAGCTGCAGGCTCAGAAGTGGGTAGGTTTCCCAAGGAGGCTCCGCGGTTTTCGCTTTTCTTCCGGGCTTTCCTGGCCAAGAATGGAAAAACCCATCCTTCACTGGGCCCAGGAGCTTCGAAATTAAAGCTTATCCTCGCTTAGTTGGGACAGAAGAGGAGAGACCTCTTATGCCCGGTGAGAAGCCTTAAATTTTATCTTCAAAGGAAGAGAAGACTTGGGGCTAATGCAAGCAATATCTGGGCTCGTAAGGGACACACAGTAGGCCCTTATCTAAAAATGCCCTCTCATTCTTATCAAGGAAGTGATTAGAGAAGCCCACACATCGGCACAATCAGAACAGTTAGTCCTCTGAAAGTCAAGGCGCACGAAGTAAGGGCCATCGCGGACGTCTTGCTTTCAAGAAGAATATGTCATTGCAAAACTCAGAAGGCCACTTTTTGGAGGTGTGAATCAGTCTTGTCCAATCACTATAAAGGACGTAACGATACGTATGAAAGTGCTTGTGGCTAGGCCCCTTACGTATCGGCGGATTCAGGCGGGGAAGGAGCTAAAACACATCCTTTTTAATCTTTTATCCTATTAGTTTTTTGGTATGAGTATTTTTGGTTGTACGAGGAGGTGCAGAGGCCCAGCTCCTTCTTTCGGTACTAATATTTTGTAATTGGTTAGGTGATCGGTTGTGCTTGAGGCTCCTTGGCATTTGGTAGTGATAGGCTCTTGTAATGTAAGTGGGTTGATCACCATGACCAGACACCCTGTTTGGATTTCTGCCCAAAGTAAGTGGACTCAGTTTCCCATTGGTAGATCCAAAGAGTTCTTCAGCGATAGGTTCATGCCCTCGCTGAAACTCTTTAGGAACGCAGATAATAGACAGTAACTATGAAGTCTCTGCCTAGATCAGGTAAGAACCAAGGGTATATATTTTATTCTTTAACATGTGTTGTCCCAATTTCTAGGTGAGTATGTGTCTCTTTCCTCACAAGGGTGTCAAGCAGCTAAGTATATATCTGGCAGGGAAGTCATGTTTCCCCCCCCAAACATGATATTGTTAGTATACAATAAAGTTTTGTAATACTTACTGGCAGATATATACGATTGATGCCCGCCCAGCCTCCTCTCAGGAGACAGGTGGAAGAAAACAATCTGAAAGAAAGGGGGACTGGTTCTCGCTTACACCCGCCACCCAGCGGCGGTAAGGTAGATCACCTGACCTACCTGTAGCTGTTTGCCGCGGAGTTTTGAATTTTCTGGCGTGACGTCAGAGATGTAAGTAAGTATATAATCTGCCAGTAAGTATGTACAAAACCTGTATTGTATACTAACAAAAAAAAATTTTTTTTAAAATTTCCAAATTTTTAAGATGATATCTAAATATGATAACAGAAGTACATACAGTAAAGTGTTTGTGAATAAAACTTTAAGTACGCAGAGCATATCTAAAATACGCAAGACAACGGGAATAGCAGAGTTCGACTAGTATTCATTATTGCAGCGCAGGCTGCAATACAAGACTTACTTCAGCGAAGTATGATTTGCACACTAAATGTACATCTTGCAGGGTACAGGTATGTTCAGCTAGTTTTACTTATAATGAGTGTAAGGATTAGGGAAGTAAGGATTGGAAAATCTTAAGCTCTCATTTGAATAAAGTAGAGAAAGACAGAAAAGTAAAGCAAATGCTAGGGAAAGAGTTTAGCTTGTCAGGAATCAGTTAAGTCTTTCCTGTTGAATTACCTATTGTTTCTCTCTCTGCTTTGTCCTTCATTAATGATCTTCCCTCTCTTCCACCTAACCCTGGACCCAGTTCCCACATTCCCGAACCCAATGCCATTGCCATTTTTGAGAAAAAAATTTACATGTTAGTGAATACAGTAGCTCAAATTAGGGCTTCTGTTAAAACTTTTATAGAAAATAAAAGCATTTTGAGTGATTGTGAAGTAACAGTGGAGGAGCTGGCTACTTGGCCTGGTGATTCTCCTAGGCAAAGGTCCCTAGCATACTCCCCCACACCAGGGAGAAGCTATATCAGAAGCCCAAGGGAGGTCATTGGGGTCTACCCCGTGGGTAGTTGACCCTTGAGTCTCTCCTGCTGCAAACGCCCAGGTGTTGACAGATAATCAGTGGAAAGGTGTGTTTCATGCAACGCATCGTGTTTCAGCTAGTTCTGATGATTCAAATCCAGAACAGAGGCACCAATGGTGCAATAGTGGTAAGTCAAGACCATTGAAAATGTCAGCAGTAGTGCCTCACACCCCTCAGTTGCCTCGTTAAAGAGTGAGAGAAGCTGTTCCCTCGTGTGGTTTCGTATAGTTTTTGGGATAGCCCAGAGTGTTTTCCAATGAGTGTTCAGACAAACATCAAGTGATAGTGAGACGCAAACTTGCAACAGCAACCGTAGATTCAGGCAATGAAGTTTCTTCAGATCGACCTCTAGTCTCTTAGTGCCAGCTGGTGCAACAGCAAGGTGCTCTGATTGAGCACTCACTTGTACCCAAGCAATCTTATGCTCCTGAGCACCCACTTGTGCCCGAACAACAACTTGCCTCCAAGCACCAACTTGCGTCCGAGCAACCTCTCACTCCTGGACGGTCTTTGGCGCCAGAGCTTTTCTATCATGAACCTGGATTAGAGCCTTCTCGTACAGTAAGACGGTGTCAGTCCTCGCTTTTGGATGATCGCTCTGAGTCAGTTAGAGGCTCCTCTTTACACAGAACTCTTGTTGAGAATTAATCAGTGAATTCTGGGTGTGCAGCTCCAACTTCTTTACAACAACCTTCAGGGTTGTTGGATCCTTCTCGCTCCAAATAAACAGCACCTGGATGACATTTTGAGTTGTTTAAAGAAGCCATCCACGACTACGAGGAACTTGACAACGTCTCTGGTATCTTTGGTTGAGGAAGAAGAGGAAGAGGAAGTGGAAGAAGACACTCCTCCTACAGCTCATGCAGCTTTATTATGCTACTTACTACAGAGCTACCCAACTTACTTCTCTCCTGCAACACCTTCGTCTCCAGCATCGATTCGCCAATTGAGCAGTCATCCTGCAGTCTGCTCATGTAGCTCAGATGGTGCTTTCCATTTCAGCTAGGAAGGCTCTCAAAGAAGTGGAAAAATGGATGTCAGAAGAAGAGAGAATTAAGTAAATTTAACTTAAGTTATCCACCATCTCATCTTTTAAAGAGAAGATAATTCATACTATGTGATAGGAGAGTAGATGTGGCTACCTCCTCTCAAGGGGACTTTCCGGTCTCATTGACTCAGCCCGGAGGTCAGCCTTTTCTGTGGCCAAGACAATCTTCTCGTCAGCTGAGCTGGACCATTTTCTTAATCTTTTTAAATTCTTGGAAATTGTGAGTTTCCTTGACTGGACTATAGGCTCTCTGGCATGCAAAATCCAGAAATATCCTAAACTATAGGCTCTTTGGCGTGCAAAATCCAGAAATATCCTAGCTTACCAGCTGAATTTTTGACAGATCTCCTTAACATACTTGTGTGTGTGGATAAAGGAGTTGGAGATGGCTCTAGGGAGCTGGCCGGCCTGTACACCATGGAAGTATTAAAGAAGAGGGAGTTGTGGTGTTCTTACACCACAAAAGGGGTGACATCACTTCAGAAATCGGCCCTTCTGTTTTTTCCTCTCTCAAGAGAAGGTCTGTTTCCACAGGTGTAGTGATGGGATTTCCTGTGAATTACAGAAGTCTACACAGGATTTACTTACGAAGTCATCCAGACGACTTAAGGAAACGCATGTTTCAGCCTTCAAGTCTTTGTCTCCTTTGCAGCCCTATCCCTTTCGAGGAAGGGGTTAAAGACTTGCCAGAACTTGAGCCAATGCACAGTTCTTGTCGAGGTCTATTAAGAAGTCTATGACAAAACCCCCCTCCAAAAGGTGAGCACGATGTTCTCCATATAAAAATTGGTGCCAGGTTCCTTCAGTATTGGGAAGTGGGACCAGAGAGGAGTGGAGTGATGGGTGGTAGAAGCATTAAGACACGGCTACGACATTCTGTTTCTCGAAATTCTTTCCTTAGCCAAGAGGCTAATCATCTTGATCGCCTACTCCAAGAATTCACAGCGATTTTCGGCTGTCGAGGAAGAAGTCAACTTGCTTTTCGAGAAAGAAGCGATAGAAGTAGTCCCAGATCAAGATTCAGAAGGGTTCTACAGTTGCCTCTTTGTAGTGCTGAAGTCATCAGGAGGATGGAGACCAGTGCTGGATGTAAGCGCCCTGAAATTCAAAATGGAAACAACACGTTCGATTTTTTGCATCTAGCTGTCAAGAGGATTGGATGTTATCAATAGAGCTTCAAGATGCCTACTTCCACCTACCAATCGATCCAAATTCCCAAAAGTTCATAAGATAAGTGTTTCGGGATCAAGTGTTTCAGTTTTGGGCACTATGCTTCAGGCTGTCAACCACCCTACAAGTTTTCACACGCATCCTCACTCCCTTAGCAGGTTGGCTCCATCTAATGGGGTCAACATAGCATTCTACTTGGACGACTGGTTTCTTTGAGCAAAATCAAAGGAACAATGTAAGTATGAAGGACCTTTGGAAAACTCTTCTACTGGCACAGGAACTAGGATTAGTAATAAATCACCAAAAATTACAGATGACTCCTTGTCAGGAGATAGTTTACTTGGGAACGGCTCACAACTCTATTAGTTTTCGGGCTTTTCCCTCCCCAAAAAGAGTGGAGTCATGTCTGCAGAAAACAGATGAATACCTGAATCTTCAGTATTACATGGCCAACGGCTGGATGAGTCTCCTGAGAATGTTGGCCTCAATAGAGCAGTTTGTCTCCCTAGGGAGACTTCATCTAAGAGTTCTTCAGTTCTACCTAAGAGACAAATGGGACAGGAAAAGACATCCTGACTCATTCAAATTTCTGATCACCCCAGAAATCAAGAAACACTTGCGTTAGTGGAAATCAAGAGGCAGGTTACTGGAAGGGAAGTCTTTTTCTTCAGAACTCAGACCTAAACTTCTATTCGTACTTCTGCTCTCTTTGGAAATGAAGATGGAGATTATCAAGAAGTATGAAGCTGGTATGCGATTAAGTGTGATCGCCAAGGAATACGACCGAAATCTGTCGACAAAGGGCACCATCCTTAAGAGAAGGATGCCATCAAAGATGCTAACCTTCTGAGGGCGTCACTATATTTTGTCCAGCAAGGGGACCCACGTGCACGACGAGTGGAAAGGCTTTTTCTTGTCGGGATTAAAGACAAAGAAATTGCTGGCGATATATGATAACGGAGACGGCAATCTCCCACAAGGCCAGACGCTATTTTTGGCGATTTGATTGCCCAGGCCCAAAGACGGACGGAGGAGAAAGGGACATCAACGCCAAACCCCAGAACTTCAAGGCTTCGCATGGGTGGTTCGAGGAAATTCGTAAACGAACTGGAATCCCTTCGGTCGGTGCGGGCATGGGGAGGCTGCCCAGCTAGGACACGAAAGCGGCTGAAGCCGTTTAAAACGACGTTTGACAGATGATGAACAAGGAAGGCCTACAGGTTCTCAGCAAAGTCTTTCAAACTGTGATGAGACTGGCCTCTTTTGGAAAAAAAAAAATGCCTCGTCCAGACGTACACACGAGGAAGAGAAGAAGCTACCCAGGGCATAAGCCTATGAAAGAAGGCTTACGGCTCCGCAACTTTGTCGATCGAACGGCAGTGGGGATGCAAGGTGAGGCCCTACTGGTCTATCATCCGATGACTACTCGAGCCTTCAAGGCCACAAAGTGCTAAGGAGAAGCTTCCAGTGCGTGAGAGGGCTACATAAGCGAAAGCCTGGGTAACAATTGCTTTTGTTCATGGAGGTGGATAAAATCTGGTTTCGGCCCGACGGGGTTTAAAGAAAATTTTTTGGAAGAGAAGCGCCTCCCGCTGAAATGCCTGCTGGTGTTGGGGCATGCCCCATGCTCAACTCCTGGCCTCGAGGAAGGTTATCCTAGCGGAGTATTTCCTTAATCAGGTTCTTTATCTTCCGCCTAAACACCACCTCTGCTTCCAGCCCATGGACCAGCAAGTGATATCGAACTTTAAGAAGCTGTAACGAAAACATCTTTTCAAGAGATGTTTCGAACATCACCGATACACAAACTTCACCTTGCGGTGAATTTTGGAAGGAGCATTTCGATGGTTTTGATATTGCATCGACTCATATTGACCAAGCTTGGCAGGAGGTTTCGAGACGAACCTTGAATCCTCGGTGGAGGAAATTTGGCCTGATGCCATACCCGCCAAGCTTCGAGGGATTAGACTGTGGGCGAAGCTGGTGCTGCAGATTAGAAAAACAGTGACGATTCTGAAACATATGTTTTGCAATTCAAATCTTGACGAGATCGCTACACTCGAAAAGCAATTCAGGGGCTGGTCGTCTGACGAGGACGACATCAACGACCTTCTCAAGGAGCACAAGAGGAGCTTACGACGGATGACCTGAAGGGAGTTGGGCCATGCAACATAACGTCGTTTCAAGAGGAGTTCTCTAGCGTTTAGCGGCTGAGGAGGAGGAGGACGGTGTTACCATGTGACAACAGCAGAAATTAAGTGATGTTCTAGCTGCTTCATAACGTGCAATAATTGAGAAAAAAGACACCCCGAAAGGCTTACACGGTCGTATGCTTGACGCAGTCGATGACACTTGCCTGAGTCGTTTATGAACATTGTGAAAAAGTAGGCAGAGCAATCTTCCTTGGATAGTTGTTTTTAAGATGCCTTTAGGTTGATAAGCAAAAGGAAGATCCAATTGATACTAAAAAAACAGGAAAGTTGAAAGTGGTGTGACGTGAAATTGATAAAAAAAAACAAAAAAAAAAAAAAGTAAATGTAAAGTATAAAAAAGTAAAAAAAAAGTAAAAAAAATAAAAAACAAAAAATTTTAATTTTAGTTTTTGTGTAAAGTGTTAAGTTTTGTTAATGTGTTTCATAAAGTTTAGTTTATGTAGTTTTCCTTACATTTTTTTATGTTGCGACGTTTGTCCCCTCCTATTGTCGCCACTTTCGGAAGATAGCTTCACTCGAAAGTAAAGCGTCCACATTTTATTACATACGTACAGTTAGTTCTTGTATACCATGTACACTATACACTTTATTAAAGGTAATTAGCAGTACCTATTAAGTTAGGTATGAATGGTCCAAATTGTTGTAGTATTTCATTGTTTATAGGTCAATTTAGCTTTATATGAAATATACTGGGGTGTTTTTGGAGGGCTTGGAACGATGAGCCATTCTACATGTAAAATGCAAGGTCCAAGATAGAAAAGCTCATGATACGGAAGGCCGCCTCAGAAGGATTAATTTTCGTATCTCGAGGTCCACTGTACAGTGGCCCCCAGTATTGCGGGGGGATGCGTACCAGACCCCCCTCGCGAATAGTTAGAATCCGCAAATGTTGGGAACCCCCCTCCAAAAAATGTCATAAATCCATCCTGAACATGCAAACACAAAGTATCCCCTATAAAAGACCATACTTCATCAAAATATACGTAAAATATTTCCTATATGGTTCATAGAATCTTTGAAATGGTTTATATACTGTGTTAAAGTAAAAGCTTACATTTTATGGTTGATACATAAATACATACTATGTACGTACTCGATGGGGACTTAGTTACGTATGTGAAAATAATTCAGTCCCCCATAAGTATTCAGTCATGCACCTTTTCTTCATACTGTTACTATTTGAGACATCCATTTTCTTTTTACAAAGGAAACAATTGTATGTGAAATCACAAATACCAAATGTCTACATAAAGTATTATCCTACATCAAATATACCATTGAATGGGTATTATTAATATAATTTTAAAGTCATCTTAAATATTTTACCATTAGAAATATATAAACAGCCAATAGCAGAGAGAGAGAGAGAGAGAGAGAGAGAGAGAGAGAGAGAGAGAGAGAGAGAGAGAGAGAGAGAGAGAGAGAGAATAACTCCTTACGATTTCAATAGATTGAAATGAACGTCAGTAGGCAACTTTTTTCCCCTCCCATAAATACATATATTTCTCCAGAGAAGAGAGAAAGAGAGGACTATGCAATTATGTTTGTCTGTCTATCAATTCTTTTGCTGAGAGCGAGAGAGATAAAAGAAGGAAGAAATAGAAACACCAAATGTATAACATATGTAACATCCTGCATCAAATTTACCTTAAATTATTATCATATTACTGTATTAACCCTCTTATACCGAAGCGGTAAAAAAAAAATTGTCTCCCGTGTGCCGGAGGTGTTTCAGAGTGAGCGCGGAAGCGGAAAAAATATATTTTTCAAAAAATCACAGCGCGCATAGTTTTCAAGATTAAGAGTTCATTTTTTGCTCCTTTTTTTCATTGGCTGAAGTTTAGTATGCAACCATCAGAAATGAAAAAAATTATCATTATCATATATAAATAATGTGATATATGATAGCGCAAAAACGAAATTTCATATATAATTGTATTCAAATCGCGTTGTGCGCAAAACAGTTAAAGGTAACAAGTTACTTTTATTTCGTTGTAATGTACACTAAATTGCAATCATTTTGGTATATAACACATTGTAAAACAATAAAAGCAACACAGAGAAAATATTATCACAAAATAATGCATGAATTCGTAGCGCGCGGACGTAAACAAATATTTTTTTCAAAAGTTCACCATAAATCTAAATATTGTCCTAGAGACTTCCAATTTCTTTCAAAATAAAGACAAATGATTGAATATTACTATACTGTAAGAGTATTAGCTTACAATTGCAGTTTTCGACCATATCTGACGAGTTAAAGTTGACCGAATGTCGAATTTTTTTATATATATTTTTTTTATTTTTTTTATATGCAATTATTTGGAAAATAAGAAAAGCTACAACCTTCAAATATTTTTCGTTTGATTCTACATGAAATTGCGCACATTTTCATATATAAAACTCTATGAAATGCCTAATATGAAATGGAGCAAATATTCCGAGAAGGGGACGTACGCATTTCGGAGATTTGTGGCGGAGAATCCGCGCGCGGAAGGAAGGAAAGATTTTTTTAAAAATTCACCATAAATCTAAATATTTTGCTAGAGACTTCGAATTTGTTTCAAGATGAAGATAAATGACTGAATATTACTAGACTGTCAGAGTTTTAGCTTACAATTGCGTTTTTTGACCATTTCGGTAGAGTCAAAGTTGACCGAACGTGGTTTTTTTTCTATTTATCGTGATTTATATGCAAATATTTCAAAAATGAGAAAAGCTACAACCTTCAATTATTTTTTGTTGTATTCTACATGAAATTTCGCACATTTTCATATATAAAACTTTATGTAACGGCTAATTTAAAATGGTGCAAACATTACCACAATCGCACGTATAATTTTTTCGGAAGAGTTACCGTGCGGACGTAAAGAAAATGTTATTTTCTTCATAAATTCACCATAAATCGAAATATTGTGCTAGAGACTTCCAATTTGTTGCAAAATGAAGGTAAATGCTTGAATATTACTAGAATATAAGCGTTTTAGCTTACAATTGCCTTTTTTGACCATTTCGGTAGAGTCAAAGTTGATTGAAGGTTGAAATTTTGGCAATTATCATTATTTATATGAAAATATCTCAAAACTGATAAAAGCTACAACCGTGGGTTGTTTTTAGTTGTATTGTGCATGAAATTGCGCACATTTCCATATATAAAACTTTATATAACGGCTAATTTTAAAATGGTGCAAACATTACCACAATCGCATGTATGATTTTTTTCGGAAGAGTTACCGCGCCGACGTAAGGAAAAAGTTTTTTCATAAATTCACCATAAATCAAAATATTGTGCTAGAGACTTCCAATTAGTTGCAAAAATAAGGTAAATAATTGAATATTACTAAAATATAAGAGTTTTAGCTTAGAATTGCGTTTTTCGACCATTTCGGTAGAGTCAAAGTTGACCAAAGGTTGAAATTTTGGCAATTATCGTTATTTATATGAAAATATCTCAAAACTGATAAAAGCTACAATCATGAGTATTTTATTGTTGTATTCTAAATAAAAATGCGCACATTTTCATATATAATACTTCATGTAACGGCTAATTTACAATGGTACAAAAATTATGTCAAAGTGACGAAATAATTTCCGAGATGTGTCACAGATACTTTTTAGTGCGGCAAGAAAGAAATTCGCGCTTGCGCGCCTGCATAACGATTGTAAACAAAACAACACCTTGATCCGTGAACTCCCAGCATCCCCCAAGGCGCGTGATTCAAAAGTTTTAGGCTGGTAGGCCTATAAGTATTTTTCCGACGAATTTAAAAAAAAAACTTTTGTAAGTCGACGTAAAAATACGTCCAGTCGGCACACGGGAGACAAAAAATGTTGACGTAAAATACGTCCAGTCGGCGTAAGAGGGTTAATCTTAGAGATTGTATTAATTAATATAATTTCAAAGTAATCCTAAACATAAGTAGCCTTAAAGGTATATACTTACATACATACCTATAACACTTGCAGCCAAGAGAGACAGAGTTACCAGTATGACAAGTATCTTGTGGAGAGAGAGAGAGAGAGAGAGAGAGAGAGAGAGAGAGAGAGAGAGAGAGAGAGAGAGAGAGAGAGAGAGAGAGAGAGAGAGTTGTCCTTACAGTATTTAAAAGAGAGAAATGGAATGATTATTGTATTTAAAATACTCACATATGAATTTTGTACTTACAGTTATAGTATTATAATTGGAAAATATTAATGATAAACTTATTACATACATGTTCATGAAAATTATCTCATCTCAGTAAGAGAGAGAGAGAGAGAGAGAGAGAGAGAGAGAGATATTACATAAAACCATTAAATTCGTTGACAATTTGTATGCATTGTTACTTTCCCAGCCTCGAGCGTCATGGAGTTATGAGGTAGGGAAATTGATACAGAAAAAGACGAAGGGAAGAATTTTCATTTGAAATTACTTATCGTATTATTACTACTTCTATTATTATTATTATTATTATTATTATTATTATTATTTGAAATTAAACACGTGCATCTACCCATAAAAATTCTCTCATCTCAGAATAAAGAGGAGTTATCCTTATAAGTGAAATGGAAAGGTAATTTTAATCTCTTTAAAATACTACCATTATGAATTTTGTAATTACAGTTTATTTTATTATTATTATTATTATTATTATTATTATTATTATTCTTATTATTATTTAAGTAACTGAAATTATCAATAAACATTTTACATACTAGTACCATAAAAATTTTTTCATCTCGGTAAAAGATGAGAGAGAGAGAGAGAGAGAGAGGAGAGAGAGAGAGAGAGAGAGAGAGAGAGAGAGAGAGAGAGAGAGAGAGAGTGTTTATCTCTCTCTGTTCTCTAAAAAAACAAAAAATACTTATAACACTTCCAGCAAAAGAGAGGGAGGGAGTTACCACTATGACACATTATCTTGTGTGGCAAACAAAAGAGAGAGAGAGAGAGAGAGAGAGAGAGAGAGAGAGAGAGAGACAGAGAGAGAGAGAGAGAGTTAACCTTAATTAAAAGTGACATGGATAGATTAGTCTTGTATTTCTTTAAAATACTATCACATAATATGAATTTTGTAATTACAGTTATTATTATTATTATTATTATTATTATTATTATTATTATTATTATTATTATTATTATTATTATTATTATTATTATTATTTGAAAGTATTAAAAAACAAATAGTACAAGTACTATAAAAAAAATCTCGAGTCTCAGTAAATATGAGAGAGAGAGAGAGAAGAGAGAGAGAGAGAGAGAGAGAGAGAGAGAGGAGAGAGAGAGAGAGAGAGAGAGAAGGGGGGGAGGGAAATTTCATGAGCACTTGGTGGCAGCAACAAAACAGCTCCTTCCCCCTCCTGTCACTTAACTTGATACGTTATGACAGTTTTAGTACCTGGAGTTAGGGAAAGAATCTGACTGGGATTTCCTTCATTCTTCCATAATTTTTTAAATTTATAAGCTAAAATCTTACTAATTCACTATTGTATTTTCTTTAATGAATAGATATTATTGCTGTATAAATTAATATTAATATTTGAAAATAGTAAATAATTTATTTATCATACAAAAAAAACATACATCTTTGTAGTATGAGAGAGAGAGAGAGAGAGAGAGAGAGAGGAGAGAGACGAGAGAGAAGGAGAGAGAGAGAGAGAGAGAGAGAGAGAGAGAGAGAGAGAGAGAATTATTATTTTTATTATGTAATATCATTTAAACTTATTAAACTTACTAATACAGTATTAATCAAAATTAATATTTGAAAATTAGTAAATCATTTTTGTATCATAAAAATGTATTTAGTCATGAAAATAAACATCAAAATACACTAATTAGTGATTATTTTTGTCAGAAAATTCCGTGAATGGGCGAGTCTGTCCGCGAATAATTACTAGATAAGTTCCAAAGAAAAATCCCCGAATGTATGAGTCTGCGAATCCAGAGAACGCGAATACGGGGGACCACTGTATTTTCATAGCTAACAAACTTACAGTCTTAACTTACAGGGCCCACCTTAAGCCACCCCGCAATCAAGTTACTTGGGCTGGAAGAAACTGAGGCATTATCTCTTCACCTCATGCATGAAGGAGGAGGATAGTTGCTGCCTAGGCCTGTTAACCTACCTCGTTACTGCCAATTCCTTGTTTGTTTAATTTTGACTAGTTCTCCAGCTTGGGCTAGATGAATTATCTATTAGTTGAGACAGCAGGTTTTTTAGCTATGAAAAATATAAATTGATTAAAAAAAATGGTCATGTTACAGCTGTATTTAAGATAAAGGTAATGAAACTAATATTTTACTAAATAAATCCATTCACTATATGTAAGGCATTTTTATTGTATATCATTGTGATATGTATTAAAAAACCAATGATCCGCTACTTTACGTATTTGCATTGACAATGTTTACATTCTCAAGATCAGCTGATTGAACCTACTAGGGTAAGAATTAGGAGAATTGTTTTTTTAGCTGCTAAAAGAAACAAATATATTGCTGGGATTTTTATTTTTATTTTTGTTCAAAAATAAAATGTAAAACAGGTATACAAAGGTAAACTAAAATACTTTTTTAAAGTAAAATGCCTCAAAATCACTTAACAGCTGTCTCCTGATTCATTTGTTTATGTTATACTCATTGTTTGTGTCATTTCCGTCGTAAGCGGTTTTTGATTTTAAGAGATGGTTATGAATTGTTTTATAAGTCATAAGTTTGGTAATCTTGTTTGAAAGCTTAGCATAGTACATCTACCAAAAATGAAATTTGTTTGGTAGGTTTAGACTATCATGGAATCGGTGTTTTTGTAAAACACCATGAGTTTACATCTTTAGTACATATGGCATCTCAATAATAAATGTTCAAAGCATAGTAGTTGACAATTTTTTTGTTTTATTGGAATTGGTAATTTTTCATTTCACCTCATAATATCACAGAAGCTTTACTTGTACATCTATGTGTGAGTGTGTCCGCTATTGTGCATATTTGTGTGTTTCTGCTTAGTACTATCATGTTTGCCATTTTTATTTCAAGGCTTAACCTGTGTCGCCCTGTGAAATGGTTCCTTTGATACTATTTCTTAGGTATAAATATTGCTATTCATCCTAGAGAAAAAAGAAACAATATAATGCCAAGATAAATGGCTCGCTCACCTCTAATAGAAGTGTCGGTATAGTAAAGGAGCGAGTGGAATCACTACCAGAGGTCCCTTGCCATTTAGCTTCTTCCTTCGACAAAACCCCCAACTACGGAGGAGCCGTGCTACAGCTCCCGGCACCCTCTACTACTACCGTGAGCGCCTCCGACGCCTGTGACGTCATTCCTTTGATAGCCGCCATCGTCACCACACGTTGTGTTTTCCACTGTGCTGTGCGATCGCTTTTTTCAAGGTTTTTTGACGCATTTCAAGATGTCTTCCGCTTCTGCTTCTAAGTTAAGTACTGCCTTGGGTTTCAGATCACATTTTATGCTGATTTACCTATTTATCTAGGAGCTTCACCGGCCCCGACCGCTCCTCCGACCGCATGGCGGTAGGGGTTTTTTCTTTTGGTCTCCCATACCATTAGAGATTCCCCCCCTTTTTGCAGTACTTTATGATATAGTTACTATATTATATCATGCAGTTAGCTTTGTTAGTTAGGCCCTCACGGGGCACACTCCGACTGCACGTTTCGGATCTTAGCCTAGCTTTGCCCTTCCATTCATTAGGAGTTTTCCAGTCAGAACTATTGTTCCCCCTTGTCCTACTTCTAGTCCTATGTTTATTTGATATAGTATTACTTGACCTAGGTGTTAGGTTAGTCTAACATACCCCATTCTTTGGACTGGCGATTAGCCTATTCCTTGTTCACACTGACCTAGGCGTTAGGTTAGGCTAACATACCCCAATCTTCGGATTGGCGATTAGCCTATTCCCTTGTTACATTGGCCTAGAGGTTAGGTTAGGCTAACATACCCCTATCTTCGGATTGGCGATTAGCCTACACCTTTGGACTTTCTTATATTATCATGTAATTTTTGTTCCCCATGTTAGCCTAGCTTTAAGATATCATATATATATATTTTGTTATTATGTTTTTTATAGATAATCCTAATATATCAGTTTATTACTATGTCGTTTCGACCATTTTTTTGTTCCGATGGGCCTTCCCCACCACGTGTTTATCGCCTGGCTGGGAGGGTTGCTGGTTGATCACGACGAGCCACCTGGTCATGGGGTCCACTCCCCGTCCCCTTCATCCCCCCCTCCACACCTTACCACCCACGCCATCGAGTGATGACTCGCTGCTCATAGCTAGCGTCTGAGTCTGCATGAGAGGGGGTGACTCATAGGGATAGCAGGGAGGCTCCCCCTACTGGTGCTCTCTCACAGTCCCGTGTTCTCGGGGGGTTGGGACCTTCTCTCCCTCTCCAACCTTAATTGGCCGCAGAGGTTAGAAGGTTCCCCTACCCCACCATTACCCCCCCCCCCCCCCCCCCGGTTTTAGTCCGGCGGTAATACCAACCAAGGGGGAGGGATTCACTGGAAGCCTATCCCACATAGGATAGTTCACACGGGCACCCACTGATATGATGTTTTTCTGTTACACTATTTTAAGGGCTTAATTTATTTTATACTGTTACTCCGGGGGTTATAGTTCTGCCTCATGTTCCATCTCCTTCTACTGACCCTTCCTCTTCTACCTCTTTTTGGGGCTTCACTGAAGACCAACGGGCTGTTCGCCCTAAGGTCACTTCAGTGATCCCCAAAGTTAAGTCGACCGTGGACAAACTGAAAAAGTCCCTCCCAAGAAATCGGCCATCTTAACGGATGCTGTTACTCCGGCTCCCCACCCCGGAACAGTCAGATCAAGGGCGGCCTCTTTGTCAGCGTCGAGGTCCCCCAAACGTAAGTCTCGAAAGGATCGGGCTCAAGTGCCCCCTTTCGATCCCGAAAGCTTCTCGGCCAACATCTTAGAGCAGATGGGGATTATCGTGGGAACCTTGGTAGATAACAAGGTTGGCACGGTACTCTCCCAGCTCTCAAGTACTGTTGCGTCATCCGGCCAGTCAATTCAATCCCTGGCGGAACGACTGGCTGCTCAAGAGAACGCCATCGCCGGGATCCAGACCACGATCGCGGCAGGGACTCCTCTGGCAATGCCCCCCTCTCCTCTCCCAATGCCAGACTCTAGCCAACTGCCTGAATTCAAGGCAGCCAATCCTTGGAGGATTGCCTCACATGCTCCGTTCGTCAACGGGATGCTGACCATTGAAGGCATTGGAACTCGAAGGCTGGAAGACTTCGAGTTCTTTCCCAGGAACCTTCAACCCCCATTCATTGGCTACGTCCGACTGACGGAAGCAGCCATGATGAGAGAAGACAAAGTTCCCAAGGAAACCGTGATCCTTCCTAGGGAACAGGCTCAACAAACTCTGCTGAGAAGCCTGGAAGAGTGGGGGTGCGAGAATACTCGCATCACGGCCTTTAGGAGTCCCTTCGCCATTTTTACTGCGGTGGAAGGTACTCCGCTACCACTTACCCTTAAGGTAGTGGAAGCAACGTTTCAGGCAGCCCTGAAGGACGAGCCTTTGCCTCAACTCCGGGAGGCAGAACCCACCTCTCTCCTGGTTCCAGGCTCTGAGGCCTACTTCGAGGGAGCAGTACCAACTTTCTCGGTAGGGAAACTTAAGGCTGACTGCGCCACCACTCTCTTTAGCGAGAGACTTCCCAGGTTGTCGGACTCCCTCATCCAGACGGAGTACGACGCCCGGACCAGGCTTGCGAGATCCCTCTCCTCCATGGCGATGGCTGAAATGACGGCTCTAGTGTACCAGCAATAGCCATTGTTCAAAGTCATGGCTAAAGGTTTGCTGCACACCATGCAGTGTGACCTTTACGACTTTCTAATCGCCAGGAGGAATTGTAGGAAGCATGTTCCTGGCGGAAGCCCACCCATCCGCCATGAACCAAACAAACTGATAGCTTCCTTCAATTTGGGGGACGGACCTCTTCCACCCACAACCAGTGGTGGCGGAGGTCTTACATGAGGCATCCAAAGTGAACCAGTGCCTCAAGGTCAGGTGGGGGCTGGTACCTAAACGGAAACAGGAATCCTCTGGTTCGAACCAGAGGATTAAGAAGAAACCAAGGAAGTTCTTGCCCTTCCAGACCCCTCAGCAGACGCTGGTCCAAGCGGTCCAAACACCTCAAGGGCAACAACACTCCTCTTCTAAGGGTCAACAACAATACCTTGTCCTGACCCCACAGTCACAGCAGCCTCAGCCTTCCACATCCTTTGCTGTCTCCCCAGCCTACAACCCCACCTATGAAAGCCAGAACTTTCAGGCTTTCAACAGGTTCACGAGAGGTAGCAGAGCAAGAGGTGCCTCTCGTTTCAGAGGGTCCGGCAGGGCTACAAGTAGGGGAAAAGGCTTCCGAGGAGCAAGGGGTGGCTGCCCCTCGGCAAGCCAGCAGTGAGAGCCCCAAGGTAGGAGGGAGACTGTACCTCTTCCGCCAGCGGTGGAGGTTCAGCCCCTGGGCTCAGAGTATAGTAACCAAAGGCCTAGGTTGGAGTTGGCTAGAGGGCCCTCCTCCAACCAACAAATTCTATCAAGCACCAACAACTGAATTGGTAGAGTATACCCAAGACCTCCTTCTCAAAGGAGTAGTCTCAAGAGTCAACAATTTAAAATTTCAAGGACGCTTGTTCAGCGTGCCAAAGAAAGACTCGGAAAACCGAAGGATCATCTTAGACTTGTCCCATCTGAACTTATACATTCATTGCGACAAGTTCAGGATGCTGACCGTTTCGCAGGTACGGACCTTACTTCCCCGTGGGGCCGTCACAACCTCTATAGATCTTACAGATGCCTACTATCATGTTCCCATAGCCAGACACTTCCGTCCATTCCTAGGCTTCAAACTAGGAAACAGATCCTACTCCTTCAAAGTAATGCCATTCTGGCTCAACATAGCCCCCAGGATTTTCACCAAATTGGCGGAAGCAGAAGTGCAAGAGCTAAGGAAACAGGGAATAATGCTAGTGGCTTATCTGGACGATTGGCTTATTTGGGCAAAGAACCCCAAAGAATGCAAAGAAGCAACGGCCAAAGTGATCAAATTTCTGGAACATTTAGGTTTCCAAATAAACAAAACCAAGTCCAGACTAACACCGGAATCCCAATTCCAGTGGTTAGGCCTTCAGTGGGACTTGCAATCACACACTCTATCGATTCCATCGTTGAAAAGGAAAGAAATAGCAAGAGCTACAAAGCAATTTCTCAAACAACAACAAACATCCCGGAGGTGCCAGGAGAGGATCCTGGGTTCACTCCAGTTTGCATCAGTCACA
Organism: Macrobrachium nipponense; assembly: GCF_015104395.2. Classification (NCBI taxonomy): domain Eukaryota; kingdom Metazoa; phylum Arthropoda; class Malacostraca; order Decapoda; family Palaemonidae; genus Macrobrachium; species Macrobrachium nipponense. The sequence continues at coordinate 21,318,451 of NC_087211.1, read as the reverse complement.
GACGTTCTGCTAAGAGCCAAACTCAAGGATATAAACAGAGTATGGCAATAAAGCGAATTGCAGATCACGGGACAAACTAGCCTCTATCCCGGCGATCTTACGAAAACGTCTCCGCCCCTGGACGGAGACAAAGAATCTATCAAAAGCAATTCCCCTACAATTTCCTCCTCCATCATTAGCGATCCACACGGACGCCTCACTAACAGGATGGGGAGGATACTCTCAGCACGAAAAAGTTCAAGGAACTTGGTCTTTAACATTCCGTCAGCTACATATCAATGTACTGGAAGCCATGGCAGTGTTTCTCACACTGAAACTACTCCGACCACCCAAGAACTCACATTTCAAACTAGTTCTGGACAGTGCAGTGGTGGTACACTGCATCAACAGGGGCGGATCCAAGTCAAGCCACTTGAACCACGTCATGATAGCCATCTTCTCTCTGGCAAACAAGAACAAATGGCACCTGTCAGCCACTCACTTGGCAGGGGTCAAGAACGTAGTAGCAGACGCTCTATCTCACTCCGTTCCGTTGGAATCGGAGTGGACACTGGACAGGAATTCGTTCAATTGGATCAGTCTACAAGTCCCGGGACTTCAAGTAGATCTCTTTGCCACGGAGTCAAACCACAAACTCCCTTGTTACGTGGCACCCAACCTCGATCCTCTAGCATATGCTACAGACGCAATGATCCTCGATTGGAACACATGGAAGAAGATTTATCTCTTCCCTCCGGTGAACCTTCTCCTGAAAGTTTTAAACAAACTCAGGACATTCAAAGGCCAAGTAGCTCTAGTAGCCCCCAACTGGCCCGAAGAGCAATTGGTTCCCTCTACTTCTAGAGTTGAGACTCCGGCCCCTACAGATTCCCAACCCCAAACTAACCCAGTTAGTGCAAACTCAGACTGTGTCCGCTTCCTCAAGAATTCAGAAAACCCTAACTTTATGGATTTTCTGAAATTCACAGCTATGAGGAATGCAGAAATTGATCCCCAGAATATTTCATTCTTGGAATCAGATAAAAGGGAATCTACCCTGCGTCAATATGACTCATCTGTTAAGAAACTAGCAGAGTTCCTTAAGGATTCAAACTCTCAAGTCATGACAATGAACCTAGCCATAACTTTCTTCAGATCATTGTTTGAGAAAGGTTTAGCAGCAAGCACTATCACTACGACCAAATCAGCTCTCAAGAAGATCTTCCAGTTTGGTTTTAGCATAGATCTTACGGATTCGTATTTTACCTCCATACCAGAAGCTTGTGCTAGATTAAGACCATCAACGAGACCTAAATCAGTCTCTTGGTTTTTAAATGATGTCCTCAAACTGGCCTCGGACATTAACAATGTCTCTTGCAATTATATATCTCTCCTGAGGAAAACCCTATTTTTACTAAGTTTAGCCTCAGGAGCTAGAATATCAGAACTGTCAGCCTTATCAAGGGAACCGGGTCACATTGAGTTCCTCCCCTCAGGGGAGGTCCTCTTATCCCCAGATCGCCACTTTCTAGCCAAAAATGAAGATCCACAGGACAGATGGTCCTCGTGGAAAATCCTATCACTACCTCAAGACATCTCTCTTTGTCCTGTCAACTCATTAAGAGCCTACTTAGGTAGATCAACTCTGAAATCTTCAGGTCCATTGTTCATTAGGAAGGAAGGTGGTACAATCTCCCTAAAAGGGATCAGGCAACAAATTTTATACTTCATTAAACAGGCCAACCCAGAGTCCTTTCCTCGGGCCCACGATGTTAGGGCAGTGGCCACATCAATTAACTATTTCCAACATATGAATTTTGACGATCTTAAGAAATATACAGGCTGGAAATCTCCGACAGTTTTCAAACGACACTACCTAAAACCCTTGGAAGCCCTCAAATTTCCAGCAGTGGCAGCTGGAAACAGTTTCTCCTGACTCTTAATAATTCTTATAACTTTCTTGTAGCCTTCCCTTCTGCCTGCCCCATTGCACCCTTACTTAGTTTAGTCGCCTCTATGTAATTGTGTTACCTTGAGTATTGCTGTTATGTTCATCATTCTCGTTTGGGATTCAGTTCCATTGTTTATGTATAAGTCAACTTGTTATCCTGTCTTATGCCTACCCTGTATATATTTTGCTTGTTTGGTAGGCTAATTAATTTTAAGCTCTAACCCATGTTTAAGGGTTCATACTATTAACTTTTAATTGTAAGACTGTAATTTAAGTTGATCATTATACTATTAACCCTCTTACGCCGACTGGACGTATTTTACGTCGACATTTTTTGTCTCTCGTGTGCTGACTGGACGTATTTTACGTCGACTTACAAAAGTTTACTTATAGGCCTACCAGCCTAAAACTTTTGAATCACGCGCCTTGGGGGATGTTGGGAATTCACGGATCAAGGCCTTGTTTTGTTTTGAAGCGTGACCCAAGTGCGCATGCACGATATCCCTTCTTCTCACTCCAGCCAGCATCAGTGGCGCATCGTCCGAGAGCGATCTTTCGTCAGAAGCGTGTTTTTCTGGACTTGTGCGAGACTTTGAGCATTTGTGTTGCTACAGGACATTCATAGAGATGCCTCAACGACGTGTGAACCGCGAAAGGCGCGTTTTACCCGTCGGAAGGGATCGTGTAAGGAGAGTTTTGGACCTGGATGCTGGCGAGGGGCCAAGCACCCAGCATGACCCCGCGCCTCAAGGCCGTTCTGTGCGGCCACGTGTGGCTGAAAGTGTTTCAGGAACACAGCGTATGCCTTTGGTTGCCCTTAGGAAGCATGTGGTCGTCCTTAGGGGCATTCGTAGGCATTTGGGAGGCCTCCAACCAAGGGACATAGATGAATATCTTTCGGAGCTTGATCGGGAACATGTCGCAAGTCCTCATTTTGATGGCGGATGGTCATCGAGTGATGAGGACATCAGTCCCGATGAAAGTGAGGATGAATATATGCCCCCAATGTCCGTTCGAGGCTCACATCCCGAAAGTGAGCTCGAATTCAGTGGCTTCAGTGCTTACGAGGGGGAATCTGAGGAGGGGGAGGATGGGGATATGGGGTCTAGTTTTATCGCAGAGGACGATACAGAAAGTGAAGGCCTAAGTGAGGGTGATGGGCCAACGGGGGAGGGTAGAGTGCAATATCGTGCCCGCACCCGCACGAGCACGTAGAAGGTCGGCTCGTCGCGCCAGCCAAGGTGAAGGTCGGTCGTCGGAGAGTGACGAGGGGTGGACGGAGGACCCCACCCCCCCTAACATGCACCCCTTCACGGCAACCCCTGGGCTCACCGTACCAGTACCCCTGACTGTTTTGGGGTTCATCCAGCTTTTCCTTACGCGGGAATTGCTGGAATACCTGGTACACGAGACGGTGGACTACGCTCGGTACTGCCGGTATGAACTAAGGACGACCTTGTCGTATACTGGCGGGTTGCAACCTCATTGACATGGCGCATTTTTGGGGCTCACATTTATTTTGGTATGACACCTGCTTCCGACGTCAGGCAATATTGGAGGAGGAATTATTTTTTATGTATGCCCAATGTGCCTGGCGTTATGTCCCGTGATAATTTCCTGGCGTTGGACAGGTACTTCAACGCCTTCAACCGAAGGGCCATACCCCGGAATAACAGTGATCGCCTCATTTTAGTGCGCCCAGTGTTGGATTATATCCGTGATCGGTGTAGAAAATCTTCGTGATTCCTGGAAAGAACCTGTCTTTGGATGAGGGGATGATGCCTTACAAAGGACGTCTTAGTATAAAAGTGTATAACCCCAAGAAGCCGAAGAAATATGGTGTGAAATTCTTTCTTATTACCGAGGCCAACACTGGATACGTCGTGGACTTTTCAGTGTATTCCGGGGTCTTCTCCATGCTGCGTGACACTGTATTCAGTCTTGTGGGACGTTTCCGTAACCAGGGAGAATCACCTGTTTATGGATAATTATTATCCTCGGTATCCTAGCCCAGGAACTGTATGAAGTGGTGTGCACGTCAGTGGTACCCTTCGGTTGGTGCGTGGGGCCCGAAGTCCTCAAGAGGTTCGCTAGTCATCGCAACACCTGGGAAGAGGAGAGACAGAGTGGCGGCGGAAGGGCGCTGTCTTCGTCATCTGTTGGAAGGGTGTCCGACTCGTCCCCATGATTACGACGAGTCATGAACCCATCCAAGAAGAGATCGTACAGCGGAAGAAGACACGTCGACAGGGCCGAGTTGTGTTTGAGGAGTTTCGTATCGAGCGGCCTACCATCATTGGGCGCTACAACAGGCACATGGGAGGAGTTGATCTCTTTGATCAGCTCATCCAGTATTATCCCTTCGCCAGGAGAACCAGAAGGTGGACACAGAAGCTCCTCAAATCATCCTTCAGTTGGCCCTCCAAAATGCCTACATACTGTACTGTGGGTACCGCGGTGACAATCTTCCGAGGTTGACCCACTTACAGTTCCTAGAGGAAGCCGGGAATGCCCTCATCAACTTCGATCCCGATGAGTGGCCTTCCATAAACTGACCCCCTGCCCCGAGCTGCAGATCTGCCCCTAGCGGAAAGGGCAGATAGGAGGGCCAACTTCGGTCGACCTGCCGCCGCCCCTGCTGACGACGCCCCTGCTGCTGCCGCCCCTGCTGCTGCCGCCCCTGCTGCCGCCGCCCCTGCTGACGACGCCCCTCTTGCAGCCGGCCCCGCCATCACCGCTTCTCGTCGGGTATTGGACCCTGTGTGTCGGCTGCAGCCAGGGGATCACATACTGGAGGCCTTAGAAGGGCGAAGGCAGAAACGGTGCCGGGTGTGCCATATGAATGGCAGAAGGAGAGACACACCCGGGTTTTTTCTGTCATCTCTGCAAAGTTGCTCTTTGCAGGATAGGGGAGTGTGACCAAAAATACCACACTAAGGTCACGTATTGGAGCGCGCCCCCTAAACCGACAGCGGAGGGCGCACAGGGCGCCGGGTCCATCAGCAGTAAGGGCGCGCGTCTCCCTCCTCCACCTGTACCTCGTCATGTCGAGTGGAAAAAAATGCAAGACTCTTCAATGGGGGAGGGAGGGAAAACAAGAAAGAAGAAGAGAAAACAGGAGACGAAGAGTAGATTACGTGAGTATTCTGCATTTATTTTATATTTATTTTTATATTTATTACAATTTTTTATATATCCGTATCTATGCATGATAAAATAATAAGACATTTCATTGTATGCGAAAAGAGAAGTGTCACCTGCATTCCTTTTATTTATGTTTTGGTACCAGAATCGAAAAATGTAATAAATATATTTTATATTTAAAATTTAAAATATAATATATATAATATATATATATATATATATATTATATATATATATATATATATATATATTGTATATATATATATATAGATATATATATATATATATATATATATATATATATATATATATATATATATGATATAGATATATATATATAGTTTTTTTTGTGGGGGGGGGTAAGCAAATTACTTACAGTATAGTAATATTCAATCATTATCTTCACTTTAAAACAAATTGCAAGTCTCTAGAACAATATCTCGATTTATGGTGAATTTTTGAAAAAAAAAATTTTATTCCGTCCGCGCGCCGATTCTCGGCCGAAAATCTCCGAAATGCGTAGGTCACATTCTCCTAATATTTGTGCCTTTTCATATTACGCTTTTTTTAGAGTTTTATGTATGGAAAATGTGCCCAAAATCATGCACAATATGACAAAAAATATTTGAAGGTTGTAGCATTTCTCATTTTTGAAATATTTGCATATAAAGTACGATAAATAGGAAAAAAACTACGATCGGTCAACTTTGACTCAACCAAAATGGTCGAAAAACGCATTTGTAACATAAAAATCTTACAGTCTAGTAATATTCAATCATTTATCTTCACTTTAAAATAAATAAATTGCAAGTCTCTAGAACAATATCTCGATTTATGGTGAATTTTTGGGAAAAAAAAATTTATTCCCTCCGCGCGCCGATTCTTGGCCGAAAATCTCCGAAATGCATAGGTCACATTCTCATAATATTTGTGCCTTTTCATATTACGCTTTTTTTAGAGTTTTATATATGAAAATGTGCTCAATATCATGCACAATATAACAAAAAATATTTGAAGGTTGTAGCATTTCTCATTTTTGAAATATTTGCATATAAAGTACGATAAGTAGGAAAAAATTACAATCGGTCAACTATGACTCAACCGAAATGGTCGGATAACGCATTTGTAACATAAAAATCTTACAGTCTAGTAATATTCAATCATTTATCTTCACTTTAAAACAAATTGCAAGTCTCTAAAACAATATTTTGATTTATGGTGAATTTTTGAAAAAAAATTATTTTTCGTCCGCGCGCCGATTCTCGGCAGCGAATCTCCCAAATGCATAGGTCACATTCTCCTAATATTTGTGCCTTTTCATATTACGCTTTTTTTAGAGTTTTATATATGAAAATGTGCGCAAAAACATGCACAATATAACAAAAAATATTTGAAGGTTGTAGCATTTCTCATTTTTTTTATATTTGCATATAAAAAAATTTTAAACAAAAATTCGACATTTGGTCAAATTTAACTCGTCCGAAATGGTCAAAAACTGCATTTGTAAGCTAAAACTCTTACAGTATCGTAATATTCCATCATTTACCTTCATTTTGAAACAATTTGCAAGTCTCTATAACAATATTTCGATTTATGGTGAATTTAAAAAAAAATATTTTTTTACGTCCGCGCGCTACGAATTCATGCATCATTTTGTGATAATATTTTCTCTGTGTTGCTTTTATCGTTTTACAATGTGTTATATACCAAAATGATCGCAATTTAGTGTACATTACAACGAAAAAAAGTAACTTGTTACCTTTAACCGTTTTGTGCACAGCACGATTTGAATACAATTATATATGAAATTTTGTTTTTGCGTTATCATATATCGCATTATTTATATATGATAATGATAATTTTTTTCATTTCTGATGGTTGCATACTAAACTTCAAGCAATGACAAAAAAGGAGCCAAAAATGAACTCTTAATCTTGAAAACTAAGCGCGCTGTGATTTTTTGAAAAAAATATTTTTCCGCTTCCGCGCTCACTCCGAAACCCCTCCGGCATACGGGAGTCAATTTTTTATTTACCGCTCCGGCGTAAGAGGGTTAACCTTACAGGTGTTTGTTTTTACCTTCTTAATTATCTGTACTGTCCCTCAAGCTTGGTGTTTTAGCATTCTCTGGTACTATTTCACAGGGCGACACAGGTTAAGCCCAGAAAAGGGATTTTGACGAAGGAAAAATCTATTTCTGGGCAACGACCTGTGTCGCCCTGTGAAACCCCACCCTGTAGTTAGATTGTCCTCACCCAGCTTACCCCAAGCTGGAGGCTATCTTCAGGAATGACGTCATAGGCGTCGGAGGCGCTCACGGTAGTAGTAGAGGGTACCGGGAGCTGTAGCACGGCTCCCCCGTAGTTGGGGGTTTTGTCGAAGGAAGAAGCTAAATGGCAAGGGACCTCTGGTAGTGATTCCACTCGCTCCTTTACTATACCGACACTTCTATTAGAGGTGAGTGAGCCATTTATCTTGGCATTATATTGTTTCTTTTTTCTCTAGGATGAATAGCAATATTTATACCTAAGAAATAGTATCAAAGGAACCATTTCACAGGGCGACACAGGTCGTTGCCCAGAAATAGATTTTTCCTTCGTCAAAATCCCTTTTTGTGCTTTCATGGCTTGATTTACTGTATAGTATTTTATTACAAGTTTAGTTGACTCAAAATATGATTATCATACATATCATAATAGTACATAAGAGAATGTTTTATGACTATATTGATATTTCATTATTGCTCTCTCTCTCTCTCTATCTCTCTCTCTCTCTCTCTCTTCTCTCTTCTCTCTCTCTCTCTCTCTCTCTCTCCTCTCTCTCTCTCTCTCTCTCTCTCTCTCTCCCCTGTTCGCAGTATTTTTCATACTAATTGCTGTATTTTCACATAATTTTCATGACTAAATGCACTTTTGTTGATAAAACTATTAAAATACTCTTGTATAAGCATTTTAGAGGTTTTTTGTGTTTGATCTATGAAAAAGACAGTTCTAAGCATTTTTATATGGGTTTTAAATATTCTAGGATTTTAGCTATTTGTGGGGATTGAGGTCCACATCTTATGAATACAGTGGACCCCCGTATTCGCGTTCTCCGTATTCGCGGACTCACACATTCACGGATTTCTCACGGGAACGTTTCCCTGCATTATTTGCGGAAAATTCGCACATTCACGGTATTTTTCTATGAGAAATATCCACAAATTCCTGGTTTTTTTATCAATTTCATCATAAAATGCACTTTTTGTGATAAAACTATTAAAGAAACCAAGTATGAACATTTTTAGTGGGTTTTTCTTGAATTTTAACTAGCAAAATAGGCTTTTTTTAGCGTTTTTATAGGGGTTCCAAACATTCGCGGGTTCTAACTATTCATGGGGGTCTGGTACGCATCCCCGCAAATACGGGGGGACCACTGTACCAGGGGTCAACATTGCTTGTTGTAGTACAGTATGTACATATCCTTTAATGAAATGTGGAAAAGTTATATATGTATGTAAAAATAAACTAAAACAAGCTCTTGCAAGTTAACCAACACCAGCAAATGAGTAAGTGCGTACATATGGACGTACCCTACATACATGAATGCTTTTATATTTTGGTTTGTAAAAATAAAAATTGAGAAAATACAGTAAAAATATACATGAGAATAGCATGAAATATAGATTAAAATAAAAATCATAAGTGTAACAACATGAAACAAATTAAGCTTTAGCAAGTACAATTATGCCAACAAATGAATGTGTGCATACTTATTGCCACATACACATGATTGTATCTATCTTTTGAGTTGTAGAAATATAATAAGAAAATATAGTAAAAATATAAATGAGAATATGAAGTGTAAAATATAAATTTAAAAAATCAGAAGTGTAACAACGTGAAACAAAACAAGCTTTAGCAAGTCAGACCTCTTCCTATCCCTCTTCACCCATCCTACACTGCATCCCCACCCCCTCCCAGACACTTCCACCCACCTTCCAAAACAACCCCTTCTTTAAGTTGGTTCCTCTACACAGCCTTACTGCTCCCCCTCTCCCTTGGAGCCCAGTCATCCCCCCCCCACCTTCAAAACTTCTTTAGGCCTCCCCCACCCCAAAACCCTTTTGCAGTCTGTTTATGTGTGTGAGCAGTGTCACCAACATTTTTTGAGGCTGTGCAAGCATTGCCACCGATACTAACAGAGGCGCTGATAACAAAATCTTGCCGATTTTTTATTATTGTCATGCCATTGGAACAGAATCCCCACCAATAACTGGGGACTGTCCTGTGCAGTATCACATATCTTTGGGGTCTTGGTCTGTGGTCTTGATGTTTTGGATAATTGAAGGTGACATAAACAACCAAATTAAGAAACAGCTGTTTTCCAATGTCACCTACCTTAACTGTTGCACATTTATTACAAGTTTTGTTAAAGTTGCCAACTTGTTGAAACTTGTCAATTCTCAATGGTAACCTTAGTAAATAAACTTAAGTTTATTTACTAAGAATTACATAGGAAAGTATACCACTAGATTTAAGCTGCAAGCTATTGCTGAAGAAATTAATAATGGTCAGGCAGCAAAACGTTTTGGAATAGGTGAAAGTAACATCTGAAAATGACGAAATTATCACCTTTACTTCAATTAAAATTTAATGCATTTATAAGTAGAGTAATTTTTACATTTAAATCCAACTTTGTTCATTTACAAGGAAAATGTATCTCCGAAGTATGTATCATCTAGCTAATAATGGCAATGAGGATGTCAGTAGTACATTCAGTAGGCTGATAATTTTGAGAATGTCATTGCTATCAGAATGCAGATGGGTCATGATCTCAATGTTTATATTGTACAATAAGGTGATAATACATGCCATATACAGTAAATTAGATGTAGTGAGCGAAACAAGCTTCATTAATAAATTTCTTATCATTATTTGAATTTTAGCTGTGTTCCTTGACTTTTGCAAACAGTTACCTCCATCCACAAAATACTTTGGATTTTGAGAGCTTTTCAGATCATAGAATTACGGATAAGTGATTGTAAGCCTGTTTACGTATTTATGAACTCAGTAGTGTGAAACTGTATAAACCTGATTTTTCCAGGTCCCAAGCAGCTCGCATTCTCATGATTGGAGCCACTTATCTCTAAGGGCTTGAGCTGTTCATGTTCAGAAAAATCAAAGCTGTTTATGTTCTCAATATTTGAAGCACTTGTCCCCAAAGGACAATTGCTATATCCTCAGGAAAAAGTCTCACCAGTAAGAGGACCCAGCAGGTATCCTACAAGAGACCTATGTTGTACCTTTCCTGAGGATAATACATAGTCTTCATGTTGCTTAGTACCAAGGCGAGTCAATTTAGGATTTGGAAGGGTTTCCAGAAAAACTAGTCATCCAGTAATCCAGGGTTAAATAGTAAGTCACAAATTATCATATACTTCAAACTAAGACATCTGTTCAGGATTTATAGCTTAGGAAATAAGTTTCCTTTGTGTTGAATACTTCAGACAATTTAAGCAATATACTGTCATTAGGTGAGAATTGCTGGAACTTTAAAAGTGACTTGAAGAAAAGTGATTCATCAGCCTCTCCTCTGTCTCCAAAATATTTGGATGTGGCCTCAGATCTTTGAGTTCCTCTTAATACCTTCAAAAGGAAGAGAGCTTATTTACCTAAATTATGAAAAACTTCTACTATCACAGTTAATCAGCCTTCCTCTGATCCAGGGGCTCCTATTCTCTTATCATACTTAAAAATACACTTAACTCAAACGAACCGGACCAAGTCCAGTGCGTAGCGGAGTGTAGTAACTCAGCAATACGTTAAGGTTAGCAGGGACCCACTGTATGTTCCGGTCCACTCTACTGAGTGGACTAACACCTTTCCGCTGGATGCCAGGACTCCGGTCAGGAAAGGAGCCCTAGTAAGGTGGGAAAGAGCGAGAAGACATACAGGCTCGAGCGAACACGGAGCGACAAGGAAGCAACGGATGGGGGGAAAGGCCAGTACCCTCCACCACGTTACCACCCGGCCGGACCGAGAAGCCGGAGAGGTCGAGTCCAGTCTGGGTCTGTCCCGTCTCCCTGACCCCTCCGCCTGGAGGGAGAGAGGGAAGCAGGCTCGGGTATGTGGAGCGAGCATGGGCAGACCGACCCACCCTCCCCCGACTCTATGGAAGAGCGGGAGAGGGGGGAAAGTGACTGGGCAGGCGTCTGGCTGTCTCGTGATCGCGTAGTGACCACGAGGCGGTAAGACCAAAACAAGACAACTAAGCCTAGGACACACCAACTGATCAGAGAGATGCTATCGGGAAGCAACTGAGCTGAAAAGCAGTGGCATATAGGCCCACTGGGCCAAAACCAGCTGATCAGAGAGAAGCTATAGGGAAGCAACCGAACTGATGAGCGGTAGAATAGGCTCAATGAGCCAGGACCTAGGCTAAGCCAGACGCCTAACTAACCTAACCATAACAAAATACATGGTACAATAAATAAAATTAAAAGAAAGAAAACAATATAGTAGGAGAAAAAATTCCAGGAGTGTACGACTAACCCGAAGGAAAGCCTACCACTCAAAGCTAGTCAGAGGCCGATACTAAGAGCCGGGACTAGGGTCTGGAAGGAAGAAGCCTACATAAGGTAAAAGACATGCATGCATGACAAACCTGAGTAGACAGTACCCTAAGTAAAACGGATAATTAATATAGAACGTACACAGACAAGGGGATGTTCTAGGTATGGGAGACCAAGAACGAATCCACCACGAGGCAGAACTATGCTGCCATGCTTCCGACCCAGAGTTCGTATTTATACCTAAAAAACGGCAAATACTGACTCAGGGCCGGAAAAAAGCAACTAACCATAAATACTGAGTACTTAACTTAGCTGCTGCGATAGCTGCACGCTCCATTATAGATAAATCCAACGAAAGGGCACAAAAAACACAGAGAGAAAAATAGCACGTGTGACTCGTGTGCGCTAACTGAAAAGGATGGCCACCAGAGGCGCAGCAGTCGGCAGCATGGGATGGAGTAGTAGTAGTACGAGCTGCTCACTCTGTGGGTCGGCTCTCCTCATGGAGGGTTTTTGTAGTGGGAGATTTCTATTGGCATTTGGCTCGTGGTAGTGGTCTCACTCGCCTAGTGTTCATACCGACACCCTCTTGGAGGGTGAGCGAGTCAGTTACACTGACCTTTTTCTTTATTTTATTTATTCTCTGGTATGTGTTAGTACATTTACCCTAGAAATAATAGATTAAAGGATATTTCGCTGGCGACACGAGCCAATCGCCCAGAAATAGATTTTTCCTTACGTCAAAATCCCTTTTTTAACTCGGGTTTGGATGAGCTCCACTTAGTGTAAGCCATTGAATCTCCACATAGTCCATTAGCAGGTTAGAATGAAGGCTGTGTGGAGTAAAAAGCACTAGGTTAGATTTGTAACATCTTCAACCTGTAAAATGGTCATAAGACCAAGAAAGTTGTTTCCTTCTCAAACAAAAAGGCAATAGTATATACATACATAGTGGCATTGCTGAATCTTCTTGAATAGAAATAAATCAACCTCACCATCATCACCCACTTCATTGCACCATGCGAGCCCTCTCTATTTCAGAAAGTTTGGTTTCATGCGTTTTAAGCAATCTTGCATTTTATGACTTAGTTTTAAGTGCAGTACTGGATTATGGGGACACTTGTTTTGCATCCTGATAATTACAACATTTAGGACATTTCTGCATTTGGTTGGATTGCCTGTCCATTTCATATATACGTAGTAAACGAAGGCTTACTATGAATTCAGATGGCTTTTGATGTTTTGAAGCAATGCATTATTTGTTCTGTTTTACTTTTTTTATGGCATTTCTCTCATTATTTGGCTTACATTATTAACCCTCTTACGCCAAAGCGGTAAAAAAAAATTGTCTCCCGTGTGCCGGAGGTGTTTCAGAGTGAGCGCGGAAGCGGAAAAAATATTTTTTTCAAAAAATCACAGCGCGCTTAGTTTTCAAGATTAAGAGTTCATTTTTGGCTCCTTTTTTTGTCATTGGCTGAAGTTTAGTATGCAACCATCAGAAATGAAAAAAATTATCATTATCATATACAGCTACTATCCGACTTACAACCTGCTCGACATACGACCACTCGTACATACAACCTCACTTCAGACAGTTGACCATTGAGTTACTTGGCACTGCGCCATCTCATGAGAACTCTCATCACTCAGGCATGAGAACTCTCATCACTCAGGCAGCATCAGTTTGAGTTACCCTGCCCTATCTGCAGCATCATTTGGTATTAACTGTACTGTAGACTGAATTGCAAACCAATTTACGTAAGAATCGACTTCTGACATGCAAGCAAGAACCTAACCCCATTGTAACTCAATGCCTGATTGTACGTAATATATACTATTACATAAATGATTAAAATGTATTAGTAGAAGTACATTATAATGTATTAGTAGAAGTACATTATGGTAAAAAGATTGAAATAATGATTGTACATTACATTACAGTACTAAGTAGGCACTTATATAGCAAAGGTTTGATAGTATACCCTACCCAGTATGTTGGCCACTTTCTAAGGTTTGACTTACATCCATTCTGACTTACAACCAGTGGGTCGGAACCAAACTTGGTTGTCAGTAGGATAGTACCTGTATAAATAATGCGATATATGATAATGCAAAAACGAAATTTCATATATAATTGTATTCAAATCATGCTGTGCGCAAAACGGTTAAAGGTAACAAGTTACTTTTTTTTCGTTGTAATGTACACTACATTGTGATCATTTTGGTATATAACAGATTGTAAAACGATAAAAGCAACACAGAGAAAATATTATCACAAAATAATGCATGAATTCGTAACGCACGAACGTAAACAAATATTTTTTTCAAAAATTCACCATAAATCTAAATATTGTCCTAAAGACTTCCAATTTCTTTCAAAAGGAAGACAAATGATTGAATATTACTATACTGTAAGAGTATTAGCTTACAATTGCAGTTTTCGACCATATCTGACGAGTTAAAGCTGACAGAATGTCGTATTTTTGTATATATATATTTTTTATATGCAATTATTTCGGAAATAAGAAAAGCTACAACCTTCAAATATTTTTGTTTTATTCTACATGAAATTGCACACATTTTCATATATAAAACTCTATGAAAAGCCTAATATGAAACAGAGCAAATACTCCGAGAATGGGACGTACGCATTTCGGAGATTTGTGGCGGAGAATCTGCGTGCGGAGGGAAGGAAAGATTTTTTTTTAAATTCACCATAAATCTAAATATTTTGCTAGAGACTTCAAATTTGTTTCAAGATGAAGATAAATGACTGAATATTACTAGAATGTAAGAGTTTTAGCTTACAATTGCGTTTTTCGACCATTTCGGTAGAGTCAAATTTGACCGAACGTGGTTTTTTTTCCATTTATCGTGATTTATATGCAAATATTTCAAAAATGAGAAAAGCTACAACCTTCAATTATTTTTTATTGTATTCTACATGAAATTGCGCACATTTTCATATATAAAACTTTCTGTAACAGCTAATTTAAAATGGTGCAAACATTACCACAATTGCACGTATGATTTTTTCGGAAGAGTTACCGTGCGGACGTAAAGAAAATGTTATTTTTTTCATAAATTCACCATAAATCAAAATATTGTGCTAGAGACTTCCAATTTGTTGCAAAATGAAGGTAAATGCTTGAATATTACTAGAATATAAGCGTTTTAGCTTACAATTGCGTTTTTCGACCATATCGGTAGAGTCAAAGTTGACCGAAGGTTGAAATTTTGGCAATTATCGTTATTTATATGAAAATATCTCAAAACTGATAAAAGCTACAATCATGAGTATTTTATTGTTGTATTCTACATAAAAATGCGCACATTTTCATATATAATACTTCATGTAATGGCTAATTTACAATGGTACAAAAATTATGTCGAAGTGACGAAATAATTTCCGAGATGTGTCACAGATACTTTTTAGTGCGGCAAGAAAGAAATTTGCGCTTGCTCGCCTGCGTAACGATCGTAAACAAAACAATACCTTGATCCGTGAACTCCCAGCATCCCCCAAGGCGCGTGATTCAAAAGTTTTAGGCTGGTAGGCCTATAAGTATTTTTCCGCGAATTTAAAAAAAAACTTTTGTAAGTCGACGTAAAATACTTCCAGTTGGCACACGGGAGACAAAAAATGTCGACGTAAAATACGTCCAGTCGGCGTAAGAGGGTTAAGAGCAAATGTGAAGCCCACTCCAAAGTGTAGGCTACTTATATGATAAATATAATTTCAAGTAATATCATTACCTTTAATATTCTTATGTAATTGCTATAAATTAGTGATCGAAGGTCACTGCATCACCTTTCAAGATCCCGAGTACCCTCTCAAAGGATCTGTTCTTGGGAGATGAAAATTGGCCCAAGGTTAAGTAACAGAAGCTGGACGGCTAGGCAGGAGAAATGAAAGGGAACAGAGAAAATGTATTAGGGAGAAAGCATATTGTCATGCAAGGTATACATTGTAAGTGGCACTCCTTGCAGAGAATTTCTTTCACCATTTTTTAATACTGAAAAATAGAGGTAATAATTGAATCTTTTCCTTTTCATACTAATGGCTTCGAGATAAGGGAGACGAGTTATCAAAAGTTTTGAGTGACTACGGAGAATTTGAGACACTGAACAAGAGCCTAAGATCTGCTTTGTGTGAAGTTGGCGATACTCTAGCTGCAGTTCAGGATTATCGGTAAGTTATATCCTTTCCATTAATTTTGTAGTTGAAGTAAGAAAAAGAACTTTTAAGGAAAGTAAAAAATATGCTCAAGTTTGTTGAGTCAATAATGAGAGGCTTTAAAATTTTATTTTTGAATAGTACTTATGTAAGAATGTATAGTATACACAGATATTTCTATATAACTCTACAGTAATACCTCAATCATATGCAAGGTTTGGTTCCAGACCCCCTCGCGCAAGTCAAATTTTCAGGTAAGTTTGGCAAGGTCTCTAAAAATGCTAGTAAATGCTTATTTCTAGAGTTAGAACACTAAATAAAACTAATCATGCTCCACAAGTATTATGCTAACTTTTAAGTAAAATTAAAGTTACTGTAATTTCATTTAAAAGTTAGCTTAATACATTACTCAAAAAAAGAAAAAAATGGTTGGTAAAAATATATGTGTGAAGATTACATTTACAGTTTCTCTCTTTTTATCCCCTTCCATCCAATCTATTTTTGGAAGTCATCTCAACTTTATTCAGTATCTTTGTCTGTTCTGAAATTCTTTTCCATGAACAAACAATATTTTTTATTCGGACAATTACAACTCTTAGCTGTTTGTTAATTGTTTAGAAATCTGCATTGACAGTTCTAGACGGTGACTGTAAAGTTAGATCAATTAAAATTTATCTGCTGCTGCTAACAGAGAGAGAGAGAGAGAGAGAGAGAGAAGAGAGAGAGAGAGACGATGAGAGGGAGAGAAGAGAGAGAGAGAGAGAGAGAGCTCTGGCTTTGATCTTCTCTTTGAGTTAAACAAATGACAGGAAGATATTTTCATACAAATTTTGTACGTAATTACAGTTATACATACGTATTATTATTATTATTATTATTATTATTATTATTATTATTATTATTATTATTATTATTATTTTATTATTATTATTGATGAAGACCCTCTTTGAAGCAAATTCTGTTGAATAAAATGGCAAAATTAAGCAAATTGGTCATATAGTATATTGTCTTTTCTATTTTTCTCATTAATTGCTTCTCTGAAGCAATCTAAATTATGCAGAATGTGTGTTTTTTTTTTTTTTTATTAAAACAGGATTTTGCTGTCATAAACTGGTATAGAGGGATGACAGATCTCATGTCCAGGTCAAGGAGGGGTTGTTGTTGGTGTTGCTATTATTCCATATGCGAGGTCAATGTCAGGCTGGGGTTGTTATCACACATACACTCACCCTTTCATAGTATAAAACTGGTTCAAGTGTCAATTTGAAGCTGAATACAAGTATACTTTATTATAGTGTTCAAAAAATAAAAATGAGTCAAAATGGAAGTTGAAAGTTTTCCAAAACTTTTCCATGGATGACATCATTTGTTGTCACCAGAATCTCAAGGGTTGAGGATAGAATAACATAATGGCATCATTAGAATCTCAGAGGTTTAACTCAAAGCTTACATAAAATGATGAAATAGTATACAGTATTGTGCAATAAATGATGTATGTACAGTCCACCTTTGTCTCTTCTTTATCATGAGAGTTTTGTGGAAAAATTTTTTTAGTACAAACTCTGGCAGCGACTGGAAATCTAGTATCATTTTCTTTTTACTCTCACGTAGCATTTCAGGTTGAGATCTTGTTATTGCATTAAATACATTGCATTTTCTAATATGTATAGTACATATATTGTATGTAAGCAACTTACCATGTAATTACACAGCTATACTTTCTACTTGCTCAGCAGCTAAAATTTGAAGTGCGTAGTAGCAATTCAATTGTTTTCTTGTGTAGGTTACTATCCTACCCACTATTGGGATCAATAGGAACTAAACAGAGGAGCTTCTTTTCTGCCGGCGTTCGACGTAACCTCAGATGTTTGTGGCAGCTTTCTTTGGAGTTTTGCTTTGCCTTTTTCTGGATTAGGTGACATAAAATATCTTTGGTAGCTTTTCAGCTGAGTTTAGTGAGTTACACAATTCCTTTCATTATCAATATGTTCTATTCAAGTTCTTCCGGTGTTAGGTATTGTGGGAAGGTTGCAAGACTGTTACGAACCCCGAGAGAGAGGTCCGCTCCAAGTTTGATATTATTATAAACAAAAAGAATTCAACACCAACAGTTGAAACTGGGGATACGAATATAGAAAGATACACAAACACAACAAAGGTTTATTTACAAACTTACTAACAAAGAGAAATGCAGAACGGTTTCTCCTATTTACATACCACAAGTAAAATCTTATAGTGCGAGAACTGGGGAACGGTGAGGTAATGCAAGTACTTGCTGGCCAGTTTTGCGCTGTCGGAGATCTATGCTCGAAGCGGAGGCTTCACAAAAGGAGAACTGTAATTGCAGACGTCTTCTTGACTCTGCATTGCAGAAAACAATGTTTACTCTTGATACTTGAAGGGCAGGAACTACTCAAAACCTCTTGTAGAACGTTTCTTCTCTGAAGTCTTGCTCTACGTCAAAATGCCTGTCGTCCACTCCAACTGGACGACTTGACCAGAATTCGACCACTCTCTCGAGCGCCTTTTCCTCTCTGATCCTTTGTTGTTCCTTCTTCTCGTATCTCTCTCTGATGATCTCTGATCTCTGCTGCTGAGCTCTCACTGAAGATCTGATCTGCAAATTTATACGGTGACCTGGGGGCAAGGCCTACGGGGGCGGAGCATGAACGTCACAGACTCCCGAGATGTCCAGAACGTCTTAGAAGAATCATGACGAAGTATTGCATCATATTTCGCTGCATTTTCTGACGACGTGACGGCGCGTGTCCTTTCCACAACACTCCTGCCGATTCTAGAACCATCATGAGAACAGGCACCTCCAACACATGCGTAAAACCCTCTGTGCTGCAGAACTTCTCAAAGAAGATGCTCTTTCCTTTCCTTTATCTTATCATTCGTCGCTATGAAGCGCTTACCATGACAAAGACCCGAATGACAAAGATAACATACAATATTCATACAATTTGCTCTAAATGTAGAGGAAAAGACTGCTCTAAGAAGCTTACTTGTGAAGAATGTATAGGCTGGGATGAGAAACAGTCTCAGAATTTGAGGTCTCTTTTAAATAAGTTAGGCAGGGATAGAAAGAGGAAGTCGGCTTTTAGAGTTGAGCTTAGGGCTCAAAGCTTAGAACCTGATGTTAACATTTTTGTGATTGACTGTAACATTCCTCCTTTCCCAGCTTTGGCAGAATCCCCCAGCCTTAGTCCTCTCAATATATTACCATCAACTCCTGTGCCTAGCTCCATTGCTTCTGAACCCAATGCCATTGGCAGCCTCGAGTGTAAGTTTGATCGCAAACTTGACCTTGTGGTCAACACAATGTCTAAGTTAGGAAAGTCAGTTAAGGTCTTAATGGATCAAATGCACAGTATAGTGCAAGTGCCAGTGAAGGAGGTGGCTGTCCATCCTGCTGCCTCTTCCAGACAAAAGTCCCTGTCACACACTCCTGAACCTGGGAGGAGACATACCAGAGTTCCAAAGGAGGTTGATGGGGTTTGCCCACCAGCGGTCACTCCCTCTTACGATTCTGTAGCTTATGATTCAGACAGCTGATGGAAAGGCATCGGTGTCACTGCGCATCAGCTTTCCTTGGAGTCGTAGATTTCTAGCCCCAAAAAGGGACATTTTTAGTGCTTTCCAGGCAAGGCTCTTCCTACTAAGAGACATCACATTGGTGAGCTCTCTCCTATTGCTACAAAGCAGACCAGGGAGCCCTCATCCAGCCAGTAACCAGGTTGTAGTTCATGGCACAGCCTGGCGCATTATCATTCAGAGCACCAGGTTTTGGCTCCTAAGTGCCCCTCCAAGATTCGCTCATCAGTTTCTTCCAGGTGCCTGCACGAGCACCCAGTGTATTCACGCACATTCTAGCACCTCTCTCCACTTGGCTACACCTGCTAAGCATCAATGTATGCATGTACCTAGACGACTGTTTACTCTTTTCATCATGGCAAGAACAGTGCAGTAAGGGTCTACAGTTGACTCTTCACCTGGCCCAGAATCTAAGGCTTTTAATCAGCCTGGGGAAATCTCTGTTAACCCTGACTCAGGAGAGTCTATATTTGGGGATGAGGATAGACTCTCTTGAATTTTTGGGTTTTCCATCCCCAAAGAGGATAGAACCCTGCCTTCAGTCAGTACAAGATCTCCTTGCGCTCAAGTTGTGTTCAGCAGTTGGTGGATGAGTCTGGACCCCTCTCATCCATCAAGTAGTTGTGAAATTAGGAAGGCTACACATGAGACATCTTCAGTTCTTCCTAAGAGCAAGCTGGAACAGAAAGGAGCAACTGGGTTCAGCGACATTCCCCATTATGAAGGAAATAGAAGCGGACCTTATGTGGTGGACTTCCAAAAGCAGAATTTTAGACAGGAAGTCTCTATACCTCGTGAACCCAAAACTCTCCTTCTATGCAGATGCCTCAGACTGAGGCAACTTGCAGCTTCCAGGGCTTGGTCCCAGGAGCAACAAGATCTCCACATAAATGTCAAAGAAACTGACTGCGATTCATGTGGGATTAATGAGATTTGTAAAGACAGTCATAGACAAGACCATGGTAGTGCATTTCAACAACACCATAGCGCTTTTCTATGCAAAGGCATTGTTACTCTGAGCAAATCAGAAACTGGTCAAAATTGTCATGCAACTTATTCAAGGGAGGATGAATGTCTTCGCAGACGAGTTAAGTCGGCGAGGACAAGTCCTTCCGACAGAGTGGATACTAAACTTGGCTGTGTGAGACAGCCTTTGGAAATTGTGGAGCAGGCAGGTGGTGGACCTATTCACCTCATAAAATAAACCATCGCCTTCCTCTATTCTGTTCACCAATTCCAGACCCTCAGGCATGGGCAACGGATGCATTACTTATGAACTGGTCAGACATGGACCTTTACACCTTACTCCCTTCCACCATGGTGAGGGAGGTCATCAACAAATTCCTGTCACACCAAAACCTAACAATGTCCTTGATAGCCCTTTTTTGGCCTCACAAGGAGTGGTTCCCAGACCTTTTGAGGCTTTTAGTGGATTTTCCCAGGCTGCTACCTCAAAATATCTATTTATTCAAACAGCCCCACCTTTGGAAAGTCCATCGAGGTTATCTGCTCTGGCTCTGACAGGCTTCAAACTGTCCTGAAGCTTGTCAGAGCAAAGGGATTTTCAAGGCAAGCTGCAGAAGCTATTTCAAAATGTAGATGGTGGTCCTCCAACTGAGTACATATATCAGTCCAGGTGGGCAGTCTTCCACAGGTGGTGTAGCAGCAGTAACATCTCTTTTAATAAAACCACTGTAGCTCAGATAGCAAACTTTCTTTTTTTCCTAAGGACCGTCAAGGGGCTCTCTGCATCTACCATCAAAGGATATAAGGCAATTTGCAGTCTGATTTTAAGTATAGGGGTATTAATTTGGCCTGGAACCAAGCTTTGAGTGATCTTATTAAGTTTTTTGAGACCTCCAAACAGGTTAGAGATGTCTCAGTATCCTGGAACTTAGACGTAGTGCTCAAGTGGTTGACAGGCCCAGCCTATCAGCCTTTCTGTTCCACTTCCCTCAAGAATCTTCCAAAGAATACTTTCTCTTAGTCTTGGCCACCATCAAACTCGTATACAAGATTCAAGCCATTGACAAACATATCGATTTCACTCAAAGAGTTGCTGTTTGTAATTTCATGCTATGTTTCCTGGCAAAGAACGAGTCCCCTTCCAACCCCTGGCCATGCTTGTTCTCCATCAGAAACCTCATGGATATTCTAGGTCACATGAGGAAGAAAGGATCCTGTACCCAGTTGGGGCAGTTATAGGTGGACTTGGTTAATGGCGATCTAGTTTTATGGCGCTTGTTTAGTGCCATAAAATCTGTGATTTATGGTGCCATAACATACCTAACAGAGGTGCCATTAACCGGTTATCAGCACAGTGCCAGAAATTTCAGATTCTCAGTTAATGGGGGTTTTTGCTTATCAGCACTCTGCCGAGAATGGAACCACTGCTGATAACTGGGGAGTGCCTGTATATATCAACATGACTACAAGGGATGAGAGGCCTTGCCAGTAACCTCTGGTGCTCCGTCAGGAATCCCTCACGGGATGTAAAACTTTTTGTTCTGAAAAGGCACCTAAGTCACTGTGCAGTCTTAGTCTTAAGATAATATACTATCTGCTGAACTGACTAAAACAATGTATTACATCTATTTCTTTAATTGCCAAGTTAAAGAACAAAAATGGGGATGATTTTCTAAGCTTACTGTAGAGTCAATAAGTGCATGTTCTACGAGCTTGGCTAGTTGTTTTGCAGCATGTTTAAACATCTGAGCATCAATTGAAGAAGGGGATGAATTGAGGGAGGCAAGATCCCTTGTTGCATTTTCAGCCATTAGGGTCGCCTTATCTCGGCAAGCTTTTGTATCGGTTATCTCCCATGTAACTGAACCATTTGGTATAATTTTTTCTGAGGAACCTTATTGTGAACGCACATTCGCAAATCCAAGAAAACACGTTGTCAATACTCAATGTGAGAATGCACAAAATCATGGCTGTCTCCACTTTGTATACTTTTAGGCATAATATGTCACTTTCAGCAATCATCCCGCCGACCTACAGAGTTTTTTTTGCTATGCACTATATAAAGGATATAGAAAAGGGATTTTGACAAAGGAAAAATCTATTTCTGGGGGAAGACCTGTGTCGTCCGGTGAAAAGTACCTGTAGCTCACTTTTCTAAGTATAAATAGATCCTAAATATACTACCAGAGAAAAAAGCTAGCATGGAATGCTGAAGTTACTACCCTCAGCTCGAACACCCAAGGGCGTCGGTATAAGCACTGGGGCGAATGGAAGCCACTTCTTACAGGACTTCTGCCAATTAGAGGATTCCTTTCAAAGTCCCTCCCACGGTGAGGGCCGTTACAAAGGCTACCCCTTCTACCTTCTGCTTGCTACTACTACTACTACTACCCACGCCCGGCATCTTCATTCCTGGAATAGACACCCAAGCTTGGATTGGCTAAAGGATGGGGAGAGAAAGAGGGACGGGTTCACCGGGCGACACAGGTCTTCCCCCAGAAATAGATTTTTCCTTTGTCAAAATCCCTTTTCTGGGTTCGACCTGTCTGCCGGTGAAAAACTATCGGAGAATTTCAATACAAGCTTGAAAGATTCCAGACAAAATGTAAAAAGGGATAATGAAACTTGAAGTTCACTAAAGAATAAATTTAATGAGCCGTAATAACAAAGGACACTTATCTGACTAATTAAAACTAGGACTTAAACTAGGGCTTGAAACTAGTAATAACGAAACAAAATAATGGAATGGTATCTAAAGCAATATGAATATACAAAGGAATATGTACAAAACAGGTAAGTGTTACACAAGATGGTCCCAAAGTTATATACAAGTCCAGCGACAGAATGGTAAACAAACCAGCCCGGCCCAGAGGAAGGAGGGTGGGTAGGGGATACGAGCGAGGCAGGTAGGAAGGAGAGAGAATCAAAGGAGAAAAGGACTGACCGAAGGGTCAAGGAAAAGAGTTTTTTAAAAATTCGGTCATTCGGGGGAGACTATGCTCCCTGCAGCCACTGTTGAGAATTTAAGGGCCTCTAGGTTTTTGAGATAGTGGCGTTTAAATACTGCCGGAGATTTCCAACCCGTATATTTCTTCAGGTCCTCGAAATTCATATTGTGAAAATAGTTAATCGAGGTAGCCACTGCTCGGATGTCATGGACGTGCAGAACTGAATCCGGGTTGGCGTGTTTAATAAAATAGAGGATTTGTTGTCTAATACCTTCCAGGGAAATCGTACCACCTTTCTCTGTAATAAAAAGGGGACCTGAAGACTTTTTGGAAGTCCTGGGCAGGTAGGATTTAAGGTTGACGACAGGGCACAATGATGTGTCTTGTGTAAGAGGAATAATTTTCCACGGAGCCCACCTGTTTTTTGGGTCCTCATTCTTAGCCAAGAATTTCCGATCCGGGGATAGTAGTACTTCACCCGACGGGAGGATTTCGACATGATCTGGGTTTCGAGAGAGAGCCGAGAGTTCAGATATTCTGGCACCTGAAGCCAGACTCATTAAGAATAAGGTTTTCCTGAGAAGGGTTATATATGAGCATGAATCATTATCAGTGTCTGAGGCTAATTTAAGTACATCATTCAAAAACCAGGAGACTGTATGAGGGTGGTCTACTGGTCTCAGGCGGGCACATGCTTGCGGGATTGAAGAGAAGTACGAATCTGACAAGTCAATACTAAAGCCAAGCTGAAAAATCTTCCTTAAGGCAGATTTGATTGTAGTAATGGTACTAGCAGCTAGGCCTTTCTCAAATAGAGTCCTAAAGAACGAAATTGCCAGATTTGTCGTGTTTTGGGCATCCGATTCTTTTAGGAAGATGGCCAATTTCTTCACTGTTGAATCATACTGTCTGAGCGTTGACTCTCTTTTATCTGATTCTATGAACAAGATGTTTAGTGGATCAATACTAGCGTCCTTTTGGGCCGCAAACTTCATGAAGTCCATGAAGTTAGGGCACTCAGAATTCTTGAGGAAGCTGACACAGTCCGAATTTGTACTACTTGAGTCAGTTCTGGACGTGGGATCCGTTTGGGCCGGAGATTCAGTTCTAGCAGAAGAGGAAACCATTTGCTCTTCGGCCAGTTGGGTGCCACCAATGCTACCTGTCCTGTGAAAAATCTTAGCTTGTGCAGGACTTTTATCAGAAGATTCACTGGTGGAAACAGGTAAATCTTCTGCTAACTGTTCCAGTCTATGGCCATCGCATCTGTGGCATAAGCTAGAGAGTCCAGGTTGGGAGCCACGTAACATGGTAGTTTGTGATTGGATTCTGTGGCGAATAGGTCTACTTGAAGGCCCAGGATTTGATTGCAAATCCAGTGGAATGACTTCATGTCCAGGGACCACTCTGACTCCAGTGGAGTTGTCCTGGAAAGTAAGTCTGCGATGACATTCCTTACCCCTCCCAGGTGAGTGGCTGACAGGTGCCAACGATTTTTCGTTGCTAAGAAGAAAATCACAATCATTACGTGATTTATTTTGCTTGACCTGGAGCCTCCTCTTTATGCAATGGACTACTACTGAGCTGTCCGAGACTAACCTTATATGAACGTTTCTGGCTGGAGCCAGGCATTTTAGAGTCAGGAAAATGGCCATCGCTTCTAGAACATTGATGTGGAATTAGCGGATCATCTCCGACCCCGTTCCTTGAACTTTCTTGTATTGTGAGTAACCTCCCTAACCGCTTAGAGAGGCATCCGTGTGGATAGTTAGAGACGGCGGAGGGAATTGCAGTGGTACTGATTTGAACAGGTTCCGTCGTTCCGTCCATGGACGGAGCCTTTTTGTTAATATCAGTGGAATTATAGAAATCTTGTCCCTGAATTTGACGTTGGCTCTCTTTCGCCAGACTCGGTTGATATCCTTCAGTCTGACTTTCAATAGGACGTCCGTTACCAAGGCAAACTGTAGCGAACCTAGGATTCTCTCTTGGGTACGATGAGAAGCCTTTTTGTTCTGGAGGAACTGTCTCGTAGCCTTCACTATCTCCCTGACCTTCTTGGAGGGAAGAGATAGTTTGTGCTTGTTTAAGTCCCATTGGATTCCCAGCCATTGAAAGCGGGAAGCCGGAACAAGCCAAGATTTTTCCTTGTTTATCTGGAAACCCAGATATTCCAAGAATTCTATCACTTTGGCTGTTGCTTTGAGACACTCGTCGTCGCTGGCTGCCCAGATGAGCCAGTCGTCTAGGTAAGCTATTAACATTACCCCTGGAGTTCTTAGCTCTTGAACTATTGTCTCTCCTAATTTGGTGAATATCCTGGGCGCTATGTAGAGCCCGAACGGCATGACTCTGAATGAGTAAGCTTGCTTTCCTAGTTTGAAGCCTAGGTACGAAGAGAAATTTCTTGCTATCGGAACATGATAGTAAGCGTCTGTAAGATCTATAGCGGTGGTGACAGCCCCACGGGGAAGTAAGGTCTACCTGCGAGACGGTCAGCATGCGGAATCTGTCGCATTCAATGAATGAGTTGAGACGGGACAAGTCCAGAATCACTCTTCTTTTGTCCGAGTTCTTTTTTGGGACACTGAACAGGCGTCCTTGAAACTTTAAGCGTTATACTTTCTTTATAGCCTTCTTCCGCAGGAGATCTTTGGCATAGTCTAGAAGGTCCGTTGTCGGAGTCTGGTGAAAACTGATTGGTGGAGGAGGCCCCTTCTCCCATTTCCACCCTAGACCTTTCGAAACAATGCTGTGGGGCCATGGACTGAAGGTCCAATGGTCCCGGAAGAGATATAATCTACCTCCCACCTGCAGACTCTCACTGGTTGGCTGCAGGTCTGCTTCCTCTGCCTCCTCTGAAACCTCTGCCGGTCCCACCTCTGGCTCTGCTACTTCCTGCATGCCTACTGTAGCCGCGAAATGCTCCTCGCGACTCGTAGGAGGGGTCGAAGGCTGGGGAAGCTACCAAGGCTATTGAGGATGAGGGTTGCTGAGCCGGCAGAGTTTGCACCAGAACATACTGCTGCTGCAGTTGATCCTTTGATGTTGAAGGCTTACCGACCTGGGAGACCGGAATCGCTTGAACCACCACCTGAGGTTGAGAGGGCTGGTAAGGATGGAATTTCCTTGGCCTCTTCCTATGTCTGGATTGGTGTCCGGGGGTATCAAACTTCCTTTTGAAAGGAAGTCCCCAAAGGACCCGAAGACTGTGGTTGGTTCTGGCCGCCTCATGAAAGACATTGTTGACTTTGTCTTTCGGGAACAGGTTTTCGCCCCATATCGAAGACTTTATTAGTTTGTTGGGCTTGTGCCTTATGGAAGCACTTGCAAGGAGACTTCATGAGGACCCGGAACAGATGTTCATCCGTAAAGGTTGTAGCGACCAACTCCGCCGAGGTGACTGAGTTGATCGACCTGCCCAGTCTAGTTCTCGCCTCGAATTCCGCCTTGACCAAGTGGTCTGGAATCCTGGGTAGCTTCTCTGCAAACAGGGTGGAGGCGCATTCCGGGTCAAGTTTACCTGCCGTGAACGTAGCGTCATTCCAAAACTCCACATCTGCGGGGAAGAGTAAGGAGGTAGCCTCAGTCTCTTTTAGAACTGGTAAAGGTTTATCCTCTGCCGCTGCTTGCATGGTCAGTTCCGCCACTCTGGATGTACAGGGTGACAGAACTCCTTCCGGGGTCACAAACATCATGAAGCTACCTTTATGGGGCACCAGCTTTGTGTTTACACATTCCCACTCTGTAAGGGTGCGAAACCCATACAGCTTGGGCTTGGTCCCTAGGGTAGATCACGGTCTCTTTCGGGACCTTGTCTACCCTGACTAGCACATCTTCTGCTAGTCTAACATATCCCGGAAATGGGAATTGGAGACCCTCCGGGAAGAACTCAAAATCCTCTACCGGTTGGGTTCCGCAACCTTCTATCGTCAGCTTCCTGTCTGAAAATGGGGCATGCAATGCTAACCGCCATGGGTTGTTATTATCAAATGGCGGCAGCTTTGACGTGTCCGGAACTGTCATGGTCTGTGCCGTGGTTCCGGACTGGAGCATTCCGGTCATCACTTCCTCCTGGGCTCTGATCCTCTCGGTCAGGGACATTATTGTTTGGCCCGAGGTGTCTAGGCCTGAAACGAGTCGTGTGGACATCGACTCAAGCCTCTCGTCAACTACTTCTCTAACCTTCGACATTAGAAGGTTAGCGAATGCCTCCTGATCAAAGCCGGACTCAATCAGCTTGGATCTGGAGGACTTGGCTCTCGACCCCTTAGGAGGGGGAGAAGCTTTGATGGAGGGCGACTTAGCAGCCGAGGTCGACGGCTTCGGGGCCGAAGACGACTTGGTCGCACCTGCCGGAGCAGGTTTGGATCCCTTTGGAAGGGATCTCGGCTTTACTGCTTTGACCTTGGGAATGACCAAAACCGATCTATCCCAAGCGGGGGTGGACTTAGTAAAGCCCTGGAAGGAAGAAGAAGAAGGAGTGGGGCTAAAGGGGAGACTACCTGCCTCACTTACCTCCCTACCTACCTCCTCCTCGGTAGCCATCGGTTCGCGGTGGAGGCTGATGGCCGCCACCTCTTCCGCCACTAGGTCGCACTCTTGATCCTTCAGAAGGGGCAACGTCTCCAGCCTGATGTTCTCGATGATGGGGTTCGTGATGTCTGCAGGAACAGCCGTCGTGACCATGGCTCCCGGGTACAACAGGGAGCACAGTTCCTCCGATAAAACGTAGGGTTATCCCGCCACGGCGTTCCTGCCAAAACCCCCCACCCAGCTCTTGAGAGACACTTTTGTCTCCTGCCGGAGGGCCAAGCTAGCCTTTAAAAGAGGGAATCGAACTAACATCCCATTCGGGGAATAGTATATGCAAGAAATTTCATAAGTTGTTGTAACAAAAATTTCATGAGAATGATGAGCTGAAGAAGATACTTACTTTCTCGTCAGAGATGATAGACACCATCTCGTAACACACCATACAAGCATCGGGGTGCCAGACCATATAGTCCTCAAGTTAGACGGCGCAGTTGGCATGCGACCTACAGGCTACATGGCCGTAGGGCTTGATGAGGGTAGCGGAGCACCCTTCAGCTTGGCAACGGACCATCTGTAAGTTGAAAAATTTACATGAGTATTATACGCAAAGCGCCGGAGTTGACTTCGGCGGGAGCATGCACCTTAACCTAGATATTGGTTCAAGACTTACTCACTAAAATGATTTCAACTCACTCATCTTTCACAGGACAGGTAGCATTGGTAGCACCCAACTGGCCGAAGAGCAATTGGCTTTCTCTTCTTCTAGAGTTGAATCTCCGTCCCAGACGGATTCCCAACCCAGAACTGACTCAAATAGTACAAACTCGGACTGTGTCAGCTTCCTCAAGAATTCTGAATGCCCTAACTTTATGGACTTTATGAAGTTTGTGGCACAGAAGGATGCTAATATTGACTCACTAAACATCCTGTTCGTGGAGTCAGACAAAAGAGAATCAACACTCAGACAGTATGATTCAGCAGTAGAGAAATTGGCCATCTTTCTAAAAGAATCACATGTCCAGAAGATGACTACGAATCTGGCAATTTCATTCTTTAGAACCCCGTTCGAAAAAGGCCTAGCCGCTAGTACCATTACTACGACTAAATCTGCCTTAAGGAAGATATTTCAATTTGGCTTTAATATTGATTTGACAGATTCGTACTTTTCGCCTATCCCTCGAGCATGTGCTCGTCTGAGACCGGTGGACCGTTCTCACACGGTCTCCTGGTTTTTAAACGATGCACTCAAGTTGGCTTCAGACACTGATGAATCATGCTCATATATAACCCTTCTCAGGAAAACATTATTTTTAATGAGTCTGGCCTCAGGCGCCAGAATATCTGAACTGTCGGCTCTCTCTAGAGAACCAATTCATATTGATTTCCTCCCGTCAGGTGAAGTTCTGCTCTCCCCAGATCGGAAATTCTTAGCAAAGAATGAAGACCCACAAAACAGGTGGGCTCCATGGAAAATTATACCTCTCACACAGGACCCATCATTTTGTCCTATTGTCACATTAAAATCTTATCTGGGTAGAACTTCTGAAAAGTCTTCAGGTCCTCTTTTTATTAGAGAAAAAGGCAGAACCATTTCCTTGAAAGAAATCAGACAACAAATTCTTTATTTTATTAAACAAGCCAATCCGGATTCAGTCCCTCATGTCCATGATATCCAGGCAGTGGCTACCTCTGTTAATTATTTTCATAATATGAACTTCGAGGATCTTACAACATATACGGGTTGGAAATCCCTGACAGTATTTAAACGCCACCATCTGAAGATTTTAGAGGCCCTTAAATATTCGGTAGTGGCTGTAGGGAGCATTGTCTCCCCTGATACAGCCTAGTTTTGTAACTCTATTTCCTATTCCTTTATTTTGATATTAATTTTTCTTTTGATGCTCACTCTCACCTACCTGCCTCGCTCGTATCCCTGCCTGTCTCCCTTATGTTCTGGTCTGGTTTGCTCATCAACCCACCCTTAGACATGTACATAGTTCATATTTGTTTGTTTTTGTGTTCCTTACCTGTTGTTTTTCCCAGGATAGTATGGATTTGGTTATATTTGATCCCTTTTTTACAATTTGTAACTTGCTATTCTTTACTTTGGTTATTAAAACTTAATTTTAAGAAAATTTTTATTTTTCCTTATATATCTATAAAATTTTGTGATTTACCAAGCTTGTATGGCCAATTCTCTGATACTATTTCACCGGCCAACACAGGTTGAGCCCAGAAAAGGGATTTTGACGAAGGAAAAATCTATTTCTGGGGGAAGACCTGTGTCGCTCGGTGAACCCATCCCTCTCTTCTCCTGGTCCCTCACCCTTTAGCTGGCCCAAGCTTGGGTGCGTAATTCAGGAATGAAGCTTTCGGGCAGAAGTTGTAGTAGTAGTGAGCGGAAGGTAGACGTAAGGTAGACATTGTAACAGCACCTACCTAGAGAGGGGTTTTGAGAGGAATCTTCTAATTGGCAGAATATCTGTGGTTGTGGCTTCCACTCGCCCTTGTGTTATACCGACACCCTAATTGGGTGAGCGAGCTGGAGGTAGTAACTTCAACATTCCATTTAGCTTTTTTCTCTGGTATATATAGCATCTATTTATACCTAGAAATGTGTGCTACAGGAACATTTCACCTGGCAACACAGGTCTTCCCCCAGAAATAGATTTTTCCTTCATCAAAATCCCTTTTTTATGAGTAAAATGTTCAAGAGGACTATTAAATTATGAAAATATTATTTCAAAGATTAATACAGTAAGAGGACAATAGTTTAAGATATATTTGATATACAGTGGTCCCCCCGTATTCGCGGGGGATGCATACCAGACCCCCTCGCGAATAGTTAGAATCCGCAAATGTTTGGAACCCCCCTCTAAAAATGCACATAAACTCCTATCCTAAACATGTAAACACCAAAGTATCCCTAAAAAAAACCATCCTTCATCAAATATACATAAAATATCCTATTATGGTTCATATTAATCTTTGAAATATTATTGATACTGTTTTAAAGTAAATCTTACATTTTATGTTTATACATAAATACATATACTATGTATGTACTGAATGACTTAGTTACGTATGTGAAAATAATTCAGTACCCCCATAAGTATTCAGTCATGCACGTTTTCTTTCATACTGTTACTATATGAGACATCCATTTCCATTTTACAAGGGAACACTTGCATGTGAAATCACAAATACCAAATGTCTACTTAAAGTATTATCCTACATCAAATACGTATACCATTGAATTGGTATTATTAATATCATTTTAAAGTAATCTTAAACATTTTACCATTGGAAATATATAAACAGCCCATAGCAGAGAGAGAGAGAGAGAGAGAGAGAGAGAGAGAGAGAGAGAGAGAGAGTGTTTGTCGTTACTTACAATAACGACATGGAAAAAGGGATTTTGACGTAAGGAAAAATCTATTTCTGGGCGATTGGCTCGTGTCGCCAGCGAAATATCCTTTAATCTATTATTTCTAGGGTAAATGTACTAACATACCAGAGAATAAATAAAATAAAGAAAAAAGGTCAGTATAACTGACTCGCTCACCCTCCAGGAGGGTGTCGGTATGAACACTAGGCGAGTGAGACCACTACCACGAGCCAAATGCCAATAGAAATCTCCCACTACAAAATCCCTCCAAGAGGGGAGCCGACCCACAGAGTGAGCAGCTCGTACTACTACTACTCCATCCCATGCTGCCGACTGCTGCGCCTCTGGTGGCCAATCCTGAAGTTAGCAGACAATCTTGGGCGAAGGGATGGGTAGGGTGGGATTTCGCTGGCGACACGAGCCATCGCCCAGAAATAGATTTTTCCTTACGTCAAAATCCCTTTTCTGGGCTCAGCTCGTGTCGCTGCGCGAAATCGTACCAGAGAAATGGCACAAAGATTGTAAACAAAAGTAATAAAATGAGAATAAAAATAAAATAAATCAGAATAGGTCTCAAATAAAAGATAAAATATATAAGAATATACTATAATTGCTAAAAGATACATATACACAGGGGTATAAAAAATAGAATATGCTTAAATTACCCTTAAATCTAATCATGTTTGTAAACATAATGGTAATTACATATGTACAGGTAAAATTATTTACATGTATCAATGTTATCTGATGTAACAGCATGTATCAAAAGTATAATAGCAATTAATAAAAACAATCAACAATAATAATATATAAAGGAATGGTATATGACTTAATATACAAAACCCGTAATCATTATAATATGATGTATCCCCTACATAAAAATAAGGGGAACATCCATGAGATCAATGTGTATAATCATTTGTGAGTGTCCCTAACCAGACAATAAGGGGCACACACTACACTATCACAAAAGCAGCTAAGACACAAGGTGAATGCAAATGAACCAGGTAGGAATAGACGAACTTTTGGGTGAGGCAGGTAGAAAGGAGGACTGAATCTTCTACTACAAACTAGTTAGAGTCAGGGGAAACTATGTACCCGCTGCTACTGCTGGGAATTTCAGAGCTTCCAAGGACTTAAGGTAGTGACGTTTGAACACTGTCGGCGATTTCCATCCAGTATACTTTTTCAACTCATCGAAGTTCATATGTTTGGAAAATAATTAATTGAGGTGGCTACTGCCCTGACATCATGTGCTTTCGGGAAAGAGTCAGGATTGGCTTGCTTAATAAAGTACAGGATTTGTTGCCTGATGCCTTTAATGGATAAAGTTCCACCTTTTTCCCTCCTAAAGAGGGGAACCCGACGAAGATGAGGAGGTCCTAGACAGAAAGGCTCGTAAGGTTGTAACTGGGCAAAGAGATAAATCTTGTGGAAGGGGTAGTACCTTCCAAGGTTCCCACCTCATCAAAGGATCTTCATTCTTTGCTAAAAAGCCACGTTCCGGAGAAAGTAGGACTTCTCCTGTGGGAAGGAACTGAATATGATCCGGTCTCTGGATAGAGCCGACAGTTCTGAAATTCTTGCTCCTGAAGCTAAGCTTAATAAGAATAGGGTTTTTCTTAAGAGCATTATAACGAGCATGTGTCATTATCGGTTTCGGAAGCCAGTTTTAGAACATCGTTTAAGAACCATGAACTGACGTAGGCCTTACAGAAGGCCTAAGCCTAGCACATGCCTTAGGAATAGACGAGAAGTAGGAATCCGTCAAGTCTATGTTAAATCCAAATTGAAATATCTTTTTCAAAGCTGACTTGTTTGTCGTAATCGTGCTAGCTGCTAAACCTTTTTCAAATAAGGATCTGGAAAAAGAAATAGCTGAATTAACTGTCATGATTCTAATATCCGAATCTCTCAGGAAGGTTGCTAACTTTTTGACAGCAGCATCATACTGCCTCAAAGTCGAATCCCTTTTATCGGATTCCAAGAATAGAATATTCTGAGGGTCAATATTCGCATCTCTCTTTGCCGCAAACTTCATGAAATCCATAAAGTTAGGGTTTTGAGAATCCCTGAGGAAGCGAACACAGTCTTCATTTGTACTGACTGGGAGAGCTTGGGACTGGGGATCTGAAGAGGACGAAGGCCCCAGCTCCAAAATTAGAGGGATACCAGTTGCTCTTCTTCGGACCAGTCTGGGGCTACTAGAGCCACTTGACCCTTGAAAGTCCTGAGTTTGTTCAATACTTTCATGAGGAGATTCACTGGAGGGAAGACGTAAATCTTCTCCCAGTTGTTCCAGTCTAGAGCCAGGGCGTCCGTGGCATAGGCCAGAGGGTCCAGGTTGGGGGCTACATAACACGGTAGTTTGTGGTTCGCTTGTGATGCGAAGAGGTCCACCTGTAGCCCTGGGACTCTTTGAAGGATCCATTGGAACGAACTGTTGTCCAGTGACCATTCCGACTCTAGGGGTACTGATCGGGATAGGGCGTCTGCTATGAAACCGTTTCT
The DNA here is from genome assembly GCF_015104395.2 of Macrobrachium nipponense. Lineage (NCBI taxonomy): Eukaryota > Metazoa > Arthropoda > Malacostraca > Decapoda > Palaemonidae > Macrobrachium > Macrobrachium nipponense. Next base: position 21,284,701 of record NC_087211.1, on the reverse strand, counting down.
TAACTCCCAGCTATGTGAGAGGAGGAAAGATGCCAACTGAACTTGTCTGCCAGGGAGAAGATGGCTATCATGACGTGATTTAGATGACGTGACTTGGAGCCTCCTCTGTTTATACAATGTACTACCACTGCGCTGTCCAGGACTAGCTTTATGTGGGAGTACTTCTTGGGTGGGCGTAACCTTTTTAGAGTCAAGAACACTGCCATTGCCTCCAGTACGTTTATATGGAACTGACGGAACTGAGGTGACCAAGTCCCTTGAACCTTTTTGACCTGGGAATACCCTCCCCAGCCGCTTAAGGACGCGTCTGTGTGGATGGTGACCTCTGGTGGAGGGAACTGAAGGGGTACTGACCTTGATAAATTCTTGACTCTCGCCCATGGCCGAAGTCGATTCTTTAGAATCAGAGGCACTGAGGATAGTTTGTCCCTGGACCTGACGTTTGCTCGCGAGCGCCAGATTCTGGTTAGGTCTTTCAGTTTGGCTTTCATTAAGACGTTTGTCACTGATGCAAACTGGAGAGAACCCAGGATCCTTTCCTGGGCTCTCCTTGACGCTAGTTTGTGACTTAGAAATTGCTTGACTGACTTTGCTATTTCTTTCCTTTTGGTTGATGGAATCGACAGAGTGTGGGATGATAGATTCCATTGAATGCCCAGCCACTGAAAGTTTGACTCTGGAGTGAGTCTTGATTTGGTCCTGTTTATTTTGAAGCCTAGATATTCCAGGAACTGAATCACTTTTCAGAGTAGCTCTGTTGCATTCCTCGACTGATGGGGCCCAGATCAACCAATCGTCGAGATACGCTACTACCATGATCCCTTGCGATCTGAGTTGTTGCACTACCACTTCCGCTAGCTTCGTGAACACTCTGGGTGCCACGTTGAGTCCGAATGGAACTACCTTGAAGGAGAATGTCTGGTCTCCTATCTTGAAACCCAGATACGGACGGAAGTGTCTTGCAATAGGGATATGATAGTAAGCGTCTGTAAGATCGATAGAGGTGGTGACGGCCCCACGGGGAAGTAGGGTCCGCACCTGTGAGATCGTGAGCATCTTGAACTTGTCGCAGCGGATGGCTAAGTTTAAGCGGGACAAGTCTAAGATTACCCTTCTTTTTTGTGAGCCTTTCTTTGGCACGCTGAACAAGCGACCTTGAAATTTTAATCTCTTGACTCTTGCTATAGCTCCTTTTTGAAGGAGATCGTCTGCATACTCTGTCAATTCCTTGGAAGGAAGTTGACGGAAAGGTCTGGATGGAGGTGGGTTCGTCAACCAGCTCCAACCCAGACACCTTTTGACACTATGCTCTGAGCCCATTCATTGGCTGAAGTTCCACCGGTGGCGAAAGTGAAACAGCCTCCCCCCTACCTGAAGTTCTTCATTGGTTCTGGTAACCGCCTCGGCCTCCTCTGAAGTGCTTTCCCCTGTTAAAGGGGCCTCCCGATCCTCTCCCACGAAAGGAACGCTTACCTCTACCTCCCTTACCCGAGCGGTCATACTTCTGAGAAGCTTGACTCTCGAAGGCTTGATTGTAAGCTGGAGAGATGGCGTAAGAGGTGGAGGGCTGAGGCTGAGGGGATATCACATAAATTGGCTGTGATTGACCTTTAGAAGTGGAGGGTTGGGCTGTCTGCACTAACGGTACTGTTGGAACTTGTTGAGGAAAGCGTAGTTGCTTCTTCTGGTAAGGTTGGAAACGCCTGGGTTTCTTTGTCCCTTACCTTTAGGAGTCAGGTCTTGCCTCCTCTTAGCCGAAAGGCCCCAACGATCCTTAAGGCTCTGGTTTAACCTGGTAGCCTCTGACTGGACCTCCTTAACCATAGCTTCTGGGAAGAGATCTGCTCCCCAGATGCTAGACGAGAGTAACCTATTCGGTTCATGCCGAATGGTTGCCTCTTGTAGGACATGCTTCCTACAATTCGTCCGAGCAGTGGCAAACTCAAACATATCTGACTGTACCTGTTTGAGTCAGGGCTTTGGTCATGAGCTTAAAAATCGGTTCTGATCCATAAGCCATGGTAGCTACCTCAGACATAGCCATAGAATTGATGGATCTGGCTAGACGCGATTTTGCATCAAACTCAGCCTGAATAAGGCTATCTGGGAGCCTGGTAGCCTTTTCACCAAACTGCTCCATAGCACAGTCCGGTTTGAGTTTGCCAGCTGAGAATGTATTCGGCAAGGTCTTCCCACAATTCTCCAACCGAGGGGAGCAACGGAGAAGTGGGATCCGCTTCCTTCAACTGCGGTATAGGTTCCCCCTTCTGGGCCGCTGGGATGGTCGACTCGCGATCTTGGTTAGGAACGGGAGCGGGGTACTCTCATCCATTGTAAAAATGGTAAAGGGACTCTTAAATGGTTGTATCTTGGTGTTAGAACAATCCATGTCCTCTAAACACCTGAGCCTTCTCTCTGAGCCTGGTCTCGTGAGTAGAGGACTGTCTCCTTAGGTACCTTATCGTCCCGCACCATAGCCGACGGCGTAAGCCTTGCGTAGCCTATGAACGGAGGCTGGAGGTCTTCCGGGAAGAACTCGAAGTCCTCTATTCTTCGAGTCCCAAATTCCGGTATAGAGATGAGACCGTCCTGGAAGGGGGCGTATGACCGCTAATTTCCACGGATTGTTCATAGAGAACTGAGGTAGTGAGTCATACGGAGGAAGTTGGGATCCACTCGTGTTGGACAGTGGAGGAGAGGCTAGAGAGCTTCTCTCAGCCCGGCTATAATGGAGTCCTGGGAAGTAATCCTGTCCGACAGACGAGAGATCATTTGCTCCATGCTACTCTTTAAGGACCCAACCAGGTCCCCCACCTGTTGCAACAGGCCAGCATTGGAGTCCAAAGCCGGAGCTGCTGCGGAGGTGGAGGGGAGGCTCTGAATCGGAACCAAAGGTAGCGGAACTGGTGATTCTGCCGGAGTGCGAGATCTCTCTCTGGAGGATTTACTCCTCGAGGACTTAGAGCCGGAGCTAGAAGCTTTAGACCTGGATGCTCCGGGATTCCCAGCCGGAGACTTACGGGAGGAGGATGAAGACCGAAGTCGTCTTCTTAGACGACGACGACTTCTTAGTCAAAGTCATCACCTTAGACTTGACCTTAGGTCTAACCGAAGCACCAGGAGGAGAATATATTTCGTCACCCGTAAAGAGCCTTGGAAGGATGGAGAGGTTGCAGGAGTAGAAGGAAAACAGTTACGCCCAAGGGTGCACCCTTGGGTGTCCACCGTACCTACCTCGACCAACAGGTCGTCTATACCTACCATAGGTTCAACATTAATATCTAGGGTCGCGACATCCGTAGAGATATCCTGGTCCTGATCAGTTAATGAGGTGGCCAGCTGTTGTTGGATGAAGGCGATAGTCGGATCCGCTTCTATCGGGTCGACGTATCCTGTCGTCTTGCCTCCGGGGTGGGGAAGATTAGTAAATGCCAACCGCTTCTCTAGGATGTAGGGCTGTCCCTTGGCGGCGTTTTTCCAAAACCGCCGACCCAGGCCCGCAGGGTAGCCAGTTTGGGCGGGATCTCTTACCGCCGGAGCCTGGAAGAGAGGGCGTAGTTTAGATTTTTAAGAAAATCACTTAAAACTAAAACTTAAAGTATAACTTAAATTAATTGCCTTAAGTTAATATGATGAAAACTTAAGCGCTAAAAAAGAAGCGGAGCAGCTACTGGAGATGTAAAACTTACCCCTTCCAAAAGCTGGCTCACCAGATCGTAACATATGGTACACGTCTCATGGTACCAGACCTGGATGTCCCCGAGCGGAGTCGCGCATGGAGCATGGGACCGGCAACTTCGTGTCCACAAGGGTCCTGAAGTGTGGCGGAACATCCCGGATGCTCACAGTTGGTGGCCTGTAAGTGGGGAGACACATGAGTATCTTAAAAAACATCACTTACAGTCTAAAGGACAGAAGAAGCTCCGATGCATGCCGGAGCTCGGAAAAAAATTTGTGCATAACCCCTCCCTGCATCGCCTGAATAGGCTATAATCCCGGAGAGATCGGTAAGATATGTAAGGGAGGGGGATGGTTTAAGGTTCTTAAGATAAACTTAAAGATAAACTTAAACCTAACACACAAGCAAACCGGACTAAGTCCAGTGCGTAGCGGAGTGTAGTAACTCAGCAAAACGGTAAGGTTTTAGTAGAGACCCACTGTATGCTCCGGTCCACCCTACTGGGTGGACTAACAACTTTCCGCTGGATACCAGGACTCCGATCAGGAAGGAGCCCCTAGTAAGATGGGAAAAGAGCGAGAAGACATACAGGCTCAAGCTAGCCCGGAGCGACAAGGTAGCGCGGAGGGTGGGCAAGGCCAGTTACCCACCCCCACTCCGTACCAACGGCCGGCCGGACCGAGAAGCCGGAGAGGTCGAGACCAGTCTGGTCTGTCCCGACTCCCTAGCCCCTCCGCCTGAGGGGAGAGAGGGAGCAGGCTCGGGTATGAGGAGTCGAGCATGGGCAGACCGACCCACCCGCCCCCCGCCCGACTCTATGGAAGAGAGCGGGAGGGAAGAATGACTGGACAGGCGTCTGGCTGGCCCGTGATCACGAAGTGACCACGAGGCGGTAAGACCAAATACGACAACTAAGCCTAGGACAACCCACTGATCAGGGAGATGCTATCGGGAAGCATACTGAACTGAAAAGCGGAGGCAAATTAAGCCCACTGGGCCGAACCAACTGATCAGAGAGATGCTAAAGGGAAGCAACCGAACTGATGAGCGGTAGTATAGGCTCAAAGAGCCAGGGACCTAGGCTAAGCCAGACGCCCTAACTAACCTAACAATAATAAAATATACAGTTATATAAATAAATAAATGAAAGAAAGAAAAACAATATAGCAGGAGAAAAAAATCCAGGAGTGTACGACTAACCCGAAGGCAAGTCTACCACTCAAAGCTAGTCCAGAGGCCGATACTAAGAACCTGGACTAGGGTCTGGAATAGAAGAAGCCTACGTAAGGTAAAATACATGCATGCATGACAAACCTGAGTAGACCGTACCCTAAGTAAAGCGGATAATCATAAAGAGCGAAGATAAATAAGGGGATGTTCTAGGTATGGGAGACCAAGAACGAACCCATCACGAGGCAGAACCATGCTGCCATGCTTCCGACCCGAGGTCGTATTTATACCTAAAAAAAAACGACAAATACTGTCTCAGGGCCGGAAAAAAAACCAACTAACCGTAAATACTGAGTACTTAACTTAGCTGCTGCGATAGCTGCACGCTCCATAATAGAAAATCCAATGAAAGGGCACAAAAAACACAGAGAGAAAAATATCACAACCGCTCGTGTGCGCTAACTTGAAAGGATGGCCACAGAGGCGCAGCAGTCGGCAGCATGGGATGGAGTAGTAGTAGTACGAGCTGCTCACTCTGTGGGTCGGCTCCCCCTCTTGGAGGATTTTGTAGTGGGAGATTTCTATTGGCATTTGGCTCGTGGTAGTGGTCTCACTCGCCTAGTGTTCATACCGACACCCTCCTGGAGGGTGAGAGGAGTCAGTTATACTGACCTTTTTCTTTATTTTATTTATTCTCTGGTATGTGTTAGTACATTTACCCTAGAAATAATAGATTAAAGGATATTTCGCGCAGCGACACGAGCTGAGCCCAGAAATCAATTTTTATTGAATATCTATGTTCATGCTGTATATGGAAAATGTTCCTTTATATTACATAGCGTTAAGTGGAAATGTGCAGGTTGTGTACAAATGAATGTTTTATTTATATTTAATTGTAATAAGCGTTGTTACCAAGGAATAATGTCTTGTGAATGGTTTGTATAATTGGTTAACAATGCGATGTAAGTTGTTTGATAGTTTCGTTCGGTTCGTGTTGGTTTGGTGGCTTCGTTTCGTTTTGTTGTTAATTTTGTCGTGAGCGCGAACGAGGCCGAAGTCGTGTGTTTGGGTGAGAGAGCGAACATATTATTTTCGACACAGAAGTGAGCAAAGGGTATGAAGTCAGTCGTTTCTCAACATTGGTACTGGTAGAGTGGGTTGGTAACAGGAGAACTTAATCAGAGTGAAAAGGATTTCACTTCGATTAACGATGTCGTTCCTTCCAGCATTTATTGAAGTGGATGGATTAATCAACCGAAGTTTGGATGAGTATTATATGATATATTATTTAATTTGCCTTGACTGGGATAAATCGCTAGGGATATGCATATCTGTGCGTGGGATTCCGTGACTGGGTAAAATTGAATATATATTAGTGTATCGTGGTTTACCCGTGCCTATTGTAATCCGAACTCGGCAAACAACTTCATGTTAAACTAGTAAGTAATAATTCTGGGGCAAAACACAATAGAATATAGTATATATCCTTTCATGTCTGTAACACAACGCAATGATTCTTTATGTAGAGAAAGGGTCTTGAGTTCTCTTAAACGAATCTGGTAATTATAATTTCTGTAATTGACTGAAGTCTTATATGTTGTTCTTGTTTTGACCCTAATGAGTAACAATATTTGGTGCCGTGACCAGGATATGTCGGTAGTATATTTGGTGTTGTGAGCTAAGTTGGTAAAAGTTTGTAGTACTTGTCCGCGGTATATATGATGTCGTAAGCCAGTTTTGTGAATCTTTAGTATACGTCCGCAGAAATATGTTGCCGTGTTAACCAGGTTTATGTGAAATTTGTGAGATTTTCGATAATTTCTTAGTTTTTGAACGCCGATCATATAATAATTCTTTGGTTTAGTCACGTGTTGTACGATTAGTACCGTTGGTTATTCTGTAGGAAATTTATGCAGTGTTTTCTTGCTATTAACTATGTTGTGTTGATGTTTTGCTGGATAATGCCTGCCCTCCATAACCTTGTTGTCTCATTTTGTTTTTGCGCGTTTCTTTAAATTAGTATGCGGTATCCTGCCTACATAACCAGACGTGGTTAACCCGTTTCCTTTTCTCATTTTGAGGTGCCGCAAGGAACATTAAATTTACTTTTTTTTCGCGCCATTTGTAGGTAAGAGGGTATTCAGGTTTGATTAAAACAGTTTTGAATATGAAGTTTTAACTAAATTAGTAAGGCCTTGTCCTGCTTGCCTTAAGCCTTAAATTTGGTTTTTCCCTTACTTTGATTAATGTAAATTTTCTCTTGTTAGAATATTATATCTCTCTTACAATTTAATAATGAATCGTAAAGTAGCTATTGTGGGACATTCTCATGTCACCCATATGGAGAATTGTTTTAATAGTGTAGATCGGCATTATTGGAACCCTTAGAATATAGACATTTGGTAGACCAGGGGCTGTTACAACCAACCTTATGACACCTGGCCTGATAACCGAACTTACTACCTATGGGCCTAGTATCACTATCTTGTTCATAGGTAGCAATGACTTAGATGTACCAGGAGATAACCCTAACCTGGTGAATAGTGTTCACAAAAATATTCTAGGATTGGTAGAAAGTCTACGTACAGTCAATAATTCAGAGGGTTTTGTTATGTTAATAGAAATACGTAAAACACCATCTAGAACCTCTGCCGAAAACTATCAAAAAAGAAAAAACTATTTAACAAAAAATTAAAGCGAGATACAAGAGTTAGGGTGATCCCTACTTTATTATCAGAATGTGATTTAGCAATAGATGGGATTCATTTTCATCATAAAAGTTACAGGGCGTTGGCTCAACGTATTTGCGTTGAGTCAAACAAAATATGTGAAAAGTAAAGGGTGGTAGAAGGTGAGTAGGATCGTGGTTACCCGTCCTTCCCCTTCAGATTTAGGGCTGGTTAAGTATGGGACAGGCCTGCACATTCCACTACGCACGTATAATAAAATTCTCCTTTTCATTGATTGTTTAATTTGGGAGAAAATTATTGGGTGATGAATCACTTTTGTG
>NC_087211.1:21188701-21276342 GCF_015104395.2 Macrobrachium nipponense | reverse complement strand
GAAAATGTCAGTAAAACTGACTCGCTCACTCTATAAAAGAAGTGTCGGTATGAGAATAGGGCGAGTGGGAAGTGGGAACACTACCACGAGTCATTCACCATTTAGACCTTCCAATCCAAATCCCCACTAGCGAGAGCTGATACTAACGGGTGATGCGGCCGCTACTACTACTACTAATGGGACGCCACGGACAGCAGCGCCCCTAGCGGTAATCCTTAATATTTAGCAGTACGCGTTGGACGCATTTTTTCATGTGTGCCTATTTCTTGGATTTATCTCCTCTTATTTACCATGGAACGTGCTGCCATCGCATCGGCTAAGTTAAGTGCGTCATAAGTAGTATTTTACTGTATTTTAGTCTTCCAGGAACCAGTATTTTCCTTCTAATAGGTCTATACGGTTTCCCGGTCGGCTAGTGGCGGCGCCATGCTGCCTCATGTCTAGAATTCCCGGTCTTCCATACTGGGACTTTCTTGTACTTATGGGCTTACTATATTCACGTTCATCTTTTGTACATCGTATTTTTAGCTAGGTTAGCCCCGTCTACCATCCTCTTAGTTTGGTATTTAGGGCTATTCTGTATTTCTGGCCCAGCATCCCAGCTCTTGCTCTTCATCGGCTATCGCTGGCTCCGAGTAGTCCTCTGTTCCTCGGAACAGTTTGCCTCCTCCTGGGCTTCTTTTTCTTTTACTAAAAGTGTCTTTTCCACCTGTTATGATGTAATTTTAGTTCTTTTTTAGGGTGTTAGGCTAGCCTAGGTGCATGTCCCATGTATTGGTACAGCCTGGTTCACGTGGCCCTCCCACGGTTGTGTTACTATCGCGGCTTAGGCCACTGGCGGCCACGTGTCCCACCGCACCTACCCTTCCCCTTCCCTCCCTACAGGTATAGGGAGGGGTCTGGTGGACCCCTTGGTTGCTATGACAACCTCAGTAGCCTTCCTCCCTCCTTCTCTGAGGAGGCCAGGGGTTCTTCCCAGCTGGGGTTTAGGGCGACCACGTGTTTCGGGTACCGGGTCTCCGAGCGGGTAGTTGTTGAGACGGGGAGGAGTAGGCCACCCCCCCCCCTCTTCTCTTCCTCAACCGCCCGCGTCTCGCCGAACCGGAAACCCCCCCCCCCCCCCATTGCTCAGTCCCACCTTTCCCCCACTGTAACGAACGGAGCCTCCGCTGCAGCCTTTTGGTTATAGTTCGTCTGGCTCCGCCAGCGGGCGGGGTGGTCACTACTAGTGGTCTATTGCTTGCCTACTATATCCTGCCTTTTTCCCCCGCGCTACCGGAGGAGAGCTTGCTTCTTACCCGGGCACTCTTCTAGTAAGCGGGGAAAAGATTTATATATATATTTCGTTATAAATATAAGGATATACCCTAATTTTACGGTGAATTTTAGTATTATCTAACTGTGTGTATACCATCTCCGTCGTTCTCCGTCGTGGTTTCATAGCTCACCACCACACCTGGTTGGATATTTTCTCTTGTCTCCGGCGTAGCCTTAGACAACAACCACCTTGTTACCACACGTATTATGGCGGGGCTCTGGTTTAATCTAACTTTACACTCCGGCATGCAGCGGAGCAATTGTTAGGGCTGTAAGTGTTTTCTCCTGATACTTTATGTTATCCATTTTCCACTTAGCAGGCTACCAACTGTCAGGTCTGGGGTGTAACGCGACGCTGTACGACCCCTGCGCCCACAGATGAGTGCAGGACTCACGCCCCGTGTGCCACGACCTACAACGCCATGATCGTCTGGCACCCAGAAGCCTGCACCATCTGCTATGACCTGGTCAGTCAGCTGGTGGGAGGGGTAAGTCGATTTTAATTGACTTCTTTATCGTAAATTACTAATAACACTTAGTTCTTAAGATTTGTTTAACCCCGTCCCCGCCACTAGAAGCTTCATTTCGCCTTCTTCTTTCAGGCTGCCGCCCGTGAAGGAAGTCGCCCTAGCAAACCCTGAAGGCTTGGTGGGCGGCTTCGGCAAGAACGCCGCCAAGGGCCAGCCATACATCCTAGACAAGAAGCTGGCCATTGTTCATCTTCCTTTCCCCCGGCGGCAAGTCAACAGGATATGTTGACCCATCTCTGCAGCCCCTCTCATCGCTTCTATCCAGCAAGAGGTGCAGCAGTCGTTAGGGGCCGTGGCCACGCAGGAGACGGTCCCAGATGTCGCAACCCTGGACCTTAATATTGAGCCTATGGCGGTAGGTGCAGAGGTTTATTGTTAGTTGAGGTGGTGTCGGGTGCCCAAGGTCTTTCCTTGGGCGCTCCTGGATCTTCTCCTGTCCCTTCTTCTACTGCCTCTTTCCAAGGATTTTCGGGATCTGAGATCCCTACCCGCTCCCCCCCCCCCGCTCTCTCTGTACCCCCAACCCAAAGGTGAAGGGACAGAGAGAACCGAAGACCCTCGTTAAGACGACTTCTAAAAAAGTCGTCGTCGTCTTCTTCAGCTAAGAAGTCTTCGACTTCCTATGCTGACGCGGTGAAGGCTAAGCCGAGCTCCTCACACTCCAAAGAGCTCTAGAAGCAAGGCTTCTAAGGAGAAGGCTCGCGCTCCTGCTGAGCCAATGCCTTCTCCGGCCTCCACCGCATCCACTCCGGCAACGCCGGTTGGAGTAGCGGGACCGAGCACCTTTGATCCCACTGCCTTCTCAGCAGTGGTGATGCAACAGGTAGGAGAGATGGTCGGCTCACAGGTCTCCGCCCTCGGAACCAAGTTCGAACAGATGTTCGCGCAACTGTCGAACACTTTGAATCAGTCGGGCCAGTCCATCCAAGATCTCTCTAACAGAGTTAGAGAGAATGAGGACCGAGTAGCTGGGCTTGCTCAGGTTCCTTACCCAGTCTCCCCAGTAGCAAGTGCTGGTATTCCCCAGCTACCTCCTTATGTAGTCAGCTAACCAGCCTTTGTCTTCCATGGCATAACCCATGGAGAGTAGCCGCTTACCGCTCCATTCAAGGACGGTATGATCTCTGTCCCGGAGTGTGGAACTCGAAGGATTGAGGACTTCGAGTTTTATCCTCCGGGATTGACGCAGCCTTTCATTGGGTATGCTAGGCTGACCGCAGCGGCGCTCACTAGGAAGACAAGATCACCAGAGAGCATGTGCTTTATAGTAGAGAGCACGCTCAGCGGGAATGGGTTCACTGCCTTGAGGACTGGGAGTGTACCAACACCAAGCTCCAGGCTTTCAAGAGTCCTTTTACTATTTTTTGCGACGGAGGAGGAGGCTTCTCTTCCGTTCGCTACCAAAATAGTGGAAGCGACTCTTCAGGCAGTCCTCAAGGATGAGCCCATGCCCACAACTGAGGGAAGCGGAGTCTACTTCTCCGCTCTTCCCAGCTTTCGGGGAATTGTGGGAGAACTTGCCGTCCACTTTCACGCTTGGTAAGCTCAAACCGGACTGTGCAATGGACCAGTTTGGTGAAAAGCTTCCGAGGCTGCCTGATACCTTGATTCAGGCAGAGTTCGACGCTCGAACTAGGTTTGGGAGATCCCTCAATTCTTTAATCATTACTGAGATGGCTGCTTTATCGTATGGCACAGAACCTTTATTTAAGATTCTGGCCAAGTCTCAGCTTCAAACAAACGGTTCAGACAGATGCTTTCGACTTCTTCCTAGCTAGGAGGAACTGTCGAAAGCACGTTCTGCAGGAATGCACTATTAGGCACGAACCTAATAGGCTCCTGGCTTCCAGCATGTGGGGGGCGGACCTCTTCCCAGAGTCCGCGGTGAATGAGGTACACCATGAGGCTGCTAGGCTCAACCAGAGCCTCAGAGCTAGATGGGGTATCTCCTCTAAGAGGAAACAAGAATCCGCCCCCGCTGCTGGTAAGAAACCAAAGAAGGTGTAGAAGATTTCCAGATTTACCAGAAACGGTTCAGCAGCAGCAGCAATTCGTTCAGGCCGTCCCAGTTACCTCAACAGGGACAGCCTGCAACTTCAAAACAGACCCAACCCATCCTCCTTGTGTCTCCTCAGTCGCAACCCTCGACCTCTTACGCACTCTCGCCGGCCTTCAACCCTGTTTATGAAAGTCAGGCTTATCCTCCCTTTTCGGGGCAGGCGAGAGGTAGCAGAGCGCGAGGCCACTTTCGCCAGCGTGGCTCAAGTAGAGCGACAAGGGGTAGGCAGTTCAGAGGAGGGCGTGGAGGTCAACCCGCCCAACAACAATGAGGCTCCCCAGGTAGGAGGGAGGTTGTTCCTCTTCCGTCACAGGTGGGGGTTCAGTAATTGGGCACAGAGCATAGGTGTCCAAGGGATTGGGTTGGAGTTGGACATCAAAGATCCCCCTCCAATCAGATCATTTTATCAGGAACCGTCAAAGGAATTGACAGTTATGCGAGAGAACTCCTTCAGAAAGGAGCTATTGCGAGAGTCAAGCATTTAAAATTTCAAGGTCGCTTATTCAGCGTGCCAAAGAAAGGCTCAACAAAAAGAAGGGTAATCTTTAAGGGGACTTGTCGAAGGCTAAACTCTTTCATCCGTTGCGACAAGTTCAAAATGCTTACCATTTCGCAAGTAAGGACCTTACTTCCTCGTGGAGCCGTCACATGCTCCATCGATCTTACAGACGCATACTATCATATCCCTATAGCCAGGCACTTCCGCCCATTCCTAGGGTTCAGACTAGGAAATCAGAAATTCTCATTCAAAGTGATGCCCTTCGGTCTGAATGTAGCCCCCAGGGTATTCACAAAAATAGCAGAAGTGGTTTAGTTCAACAATTGAGAACTCAGGGGATAATGGTAGCAGCATACCTCGACGATTGGTTGATCTGGGCACCAACAGTCGAGGAATGTCTCAAAGCCACGGAAAAGTTAGTTCAATTTCTGGACATCTGGGGTTCCAGATAAACAAAACGAAATCCAGACTTACTCCAGAGTCTCGTTTTCAGTGGCTAGGAATCCAATGGGATTTGTCTTCCCACAATCTGTCAATTCCAGTGGTCAAACGCAAAGAAAGATAGCCAAAGCTGTGAAACAATTTCTCAAATGCAAACAAAACATCAAGGAGGAGCCAAGAAAGAATCCTAGGTTCTCTTCAGTTTGCCTCCTTGACAGACATCCTCCTAAAAGCAAGGCTGAAGGATATAAACCGAGTTTGGCGATCGAGAGCAAACGCCAAATCTCGAGACAAGTTGTCAGTAATTCCACAGATCCTTCGCAATCAACTCCGTCCATGGACAAAAAGTGAAGAACCTGGCCAAACTGGTACCCCAATCCAATATCCCCCTTCCGGTATTAACCAATTCACACGGATGCCTCCCTGTCCGGTTGGGGGGGATATTCTCAATTCAAACAAGTTCAGGGGACTTTGTCAGCTCAGTTCCGCCAGCTTCCACATAACGTTTTGGAAGCAATGGCAGTATTTCTTACCCTGAAGAGACTTCTTCCCCCGAAAAAGTCTCATCTAAGACTAGTTTTGGACAGTGCAGTGGTAGTTTCATTGCATCAACAGAGGAGGGTCCAAATCCAAACATGTGAACCATGTCATGATAGCCATCTTTGCCCTAGAGACAAACACAAAATGGCATCTGTCTGCCACTCACCTGGCGGGGGTAAGAAATGTGATAGCAGACGCTTTGTCCCGGTCGGTCCCTCGGAATCAGAATGGTCCCTAGACGACAGGTCATTCCAGTGGATATGCCGGAGAGTCCCAGGTCTCCAAGTAGATCTCTTCGCTTCACAAGCAAACCACAAGCTCCCTTGCTATGTGGCCCCCAACCTGGACCCTCTGGCTTATGCCACGGACGCCCTGTCGCTAGATTGGAGTCAGTGGAGAAAAATTTATGTTTTTCCTCCAGTGAATCTTCTATGAAGTCTTGAGCAAGCTGAGGACTTTCAAGGGACTGGTAGCGCTGGTTGCACCAGACTGGCCAAAAGCAACTGGTATCCGCTGCTTCTGGAATTGGGTCTCCGCCTCAACGGATTTCCCAATCCCAGGCTGTCACAGGCAGTACAAATGAGGACTGTGTTCGCTTACTCAGGAATCTTCAGACCCTAACAACTTTATGGACTTCATGAAGTTTGCGGCTAACAAAGATGCTAACATTGATCCACAAACATCCTCTTCCTAGAGTCAGATAAGAGAGAGTCAACTATTAGACAATATGACTCTGCTGTTAAAAAAAAATTAGCATCCTTCCTGAAAGAATCAAAACACTACAACCATGACAGTTACTTAGCTATATCCTTTTTTCAGGGATCCTTGTTTGAAAAAGGGTTTAGCAGCTAGCACTATTACTACGCATAAATCGGCTTTGAAGAAGATCTTTCAGTTGGGTTTCCAGATAGATCTGACTGAATCTTACTTTACGTCTATCCCTAAAGCCTGTGCTAGACTTAGACCTTGTTCTCAAAGGCCTACGGCAGTCTCATGGTTCTTAAATGACGTCCTCAAACTAGCATCAGATACTGACAACTCCTCGTGCACATTCATAATGCTCCTCAGAAAGACGTTATTCTTATTAAGCCTAGCCTCAGGAGCTAGAATTTCAGAACTGTCGGCTCTATCCAGAGATGCGGGTCATGTAGAATTCCTCCCCTCAAGAGAAGTCCTGCTTGCTCCGGATCGTAGCTTTTTAGCTAAAAATGAGGATCCTCTTGCAAGGTGGGCTCCTTGGAAAGTCATCCCACTTCCGCAAGACCCTTCTCTCTGCCCAGTATCAACTTTAAGAGCCTTTCTATCTCGCACATCCTCAAGATCCTCAGGTTCTCTCTTCATGAGAGAAAAAGGTGGTACTTTATCAGTAAAAGGTATTAGACAACAGATCCTTTACTTCATTAAACAAGCCAACCCTGATTCATTCCCAAAAGCACATGACATCAGGGGAGTAGCCACCTCAATTAACTACTTTCAACATATGAACTTCGAGGATCTTAAAAAGTATACTGGATGGAAATCTCCGACAGTCTTTAAACATCACTATCTAAAGTCCTTGGAATCTTTAAAATTTTCTGCAAGTAGCAGCGGGAAACATTGTTTCTCCTGATACTGTATAGTAGTCAGTATAGATCCAGATCTTCCTTCCTACCTAACCTCGTCTAACATGCCTCACCCTATCGCCATGCTACTCAGACACTCTAGCCTTAGCCGCTGAGGTCATATTAGTGGTTTGTCCCTTATTTTTTTTGCTAGGGACATCCACACTTGTACTTATAAGGTACTCCAGTGTCCCTACCCTTATTTTTATGCTAGGGTAGGACACAATGTGTTTTATATTATGTAAATACTTTGCTTAAGTGAACCTGTTTTGTTAACTTACATTACATTATTGTATACTACTATGTTTATTATAAGTTAGTTTTAAGTACTTTTGTTGTTGGCTCTCTTTTTTATGCCATTGTTTAGCATAAGTTAGCTTTAAGTATTCTTAATTTGTATTCTGTATACCTGATTCACTTATATTATATACTATTTTTACTTCAGTTTTTTCATTTGTCCCTTTTCCCATCTTGCCTGTTTCTCTGGTACTCTTTCATAGGCCGACACGAGCTTGAGCCCAGAAAAGGGATTTTTTTGACGTAGGAAAAAATCTATTTCTGGGTGATTGGCTCGTGTCGCCCTATGAAACCCACCCTGTCTTGCTTTCCCCCCTGCAGGGCAAGATGTTCATAGATTAAGGATGACCGCTAGGGGCGCTGCTGTCCGTGGCGTCTTAGTAGTAGTAGTAGCGCCGCATCACCCGTTAGTATCAGCTCTCGCTAGTGGGGATTTTGGATTGGAAGGTCTAAATGGTGAATGATCATGGTAGTGTTCCCACTCGCCCCTCCCATTCTCATACCGACACTTTTCATAGAGTGAGCGAGTCAGTTTTACTGACATTTCTTAATTTTGTTTTTCTCTGGTAAGATTTAGATTAATTTTGCCTAGAAAGAATGATATTAAGGATCCTTTCATAGGGCGACACGAGCCAATCACCCAGAAATAGATTTTTCCTACGTCAAAATCCCTTTTTTATTATGTGATATTTAAATTTATTAAACTTACTAATACAGTATTAATCAAAATTAATAATTTGAAAATTAGTAAATAATTTTTTTGTATCATAAAAATGTATTTAGTCATGAAAATAAACATCAAAATACACTAATTAGTGATTATTTTCGTCGGAAAATTCCGCGAATAGGCGAGTCCGTCCGCGAATAATTTCTAGATAGGTTCCAAAGAAAAATCCGCGAATGTGTGAGTCCACGAATCCGGAGAACGTGAATATGGGGGGAACACTGTAGGATGACACTTTAAGTTTATATACATTTGGTATTTGAACTTTCAAGATAGGCATTTATAAGCATTTTTAGAGTGGGTGGTTAAGTATTTGTGTAAACTAAGAACTTACTGTAGCAAATAATTTTTTTTATCATAAATGTATTTGAATGTAATCACAAAAATACTACTAACATGAGGTAACAAACCTAACATTCTTAAATACTACTGACATGCGGTAGCAAACCTAACATTCTGTTTGGAGGCATGTACGTGTCCCGTTGATCTAAACTACCCGTCTTTTAGATATGCTTTATACAGTAGTATTATCGCAAAATACATACCTGTTCAGTAAATATTTTAATATCATCTTACAGCACTGGAAAATATACGTAAAATGTACGCCCAGTGCATTTCAGTATGAGCAGAATGATGCACCAAGTTACATAGGCCAAAGAATACATGCATGTTTGAATGATAGGATACTTAAGAGTAACTGTTATAGGCATGAACTTTATTTTGCAACATGAATTTGAAATTATATTAGGGTGTTCTGGGATGGTAGTTTGAGGAATATTTTTTTTTTGTCTTAACTGTCAAGTTTGGTGATGAACTCTTAAAGTAGGCAATTATAGACATTTTAGGGGTGTATATAGGCTACTTAAGAGTAACAGTAATAGGAGAGTTCTGTAATGTAAGGTTATTTTAGGTGTTGTGGGATGATGATTTGGGGTGTATTTTTGTTTAAGATTAGATTAAATTATTTTTGTGTGATAATTTAAGATATATTTTTGTTTGAACTATCAAATTAAGCAGTGAAATGTTAAAATAGGCAGTTATAATACTATTGTAGAATAGGTATTATTTCTGTCAACTAGGTTGAAAAAGCTTTTGTGTTTTATCTTACAATTTATGAATTGAATTTTCAGAAATGTTGAGGTAGAGAGACTGGAAACAAAAGTAGTAGGAGAACTGTCATTGTATGGAGGTATCTGCAAAACTGCTAGAGAAGAATTGGGAACATGTTTCAAGTTTCGACAGCAGGAGATGAATATTCGTCGGAATTTAGAGAAAACCAGAAATCGTCATCCTCAAAACAGGCAACAGATTGTAAGTTTGATATGTTGAAATATTATAATTATGTGTATGAAAGACTTTGAAAAAGAAAATATTAGGTTTTGTAATGTTTATGTACCTGAAAGTATCACACAGCTCAGGATGTTTAAAGAGTGACTAACATTGAAGTTTTGATACACAGCATCTAAACTTAACAGAAAGATAGATAACAAAACTTATTCAGTAACATATTTTGAGGATGGTGAATACAACAATACTGTACATAGGTAAAATTGCATATACTAAAAATACCATATGCAGTGATTTTATAGTAAAGAAACTGTCACTGTTTTGTAATGCATTTTTGTATTGCAACTACATTAAAAATGCAATAAACATTGCATCCAAATCTGTGGGCGTAGTACACGTTCAGGGCTTATTAAAGATATACAGTGGTCCCCCTGTACTCGCGGGGGATGTGTACCAGACCCCCCCGTGAATAGTTAGAACCCGCTAATAGCTAGAACCCCTATGAAAATGCTGAAAACAGCCTATTTTGTCAGTTCAAACTCAAGAAAAACCCACTAAAAATTTTCACACTTGGTTTTTTTAAGTTTTATCACATAAAGTGCATTTTATGATGAAATTTCTAAAAAAAAAAAAACAACAGGAATTTGTGGATATTTCTCATAGAAAATACACGAATACATTGATTTTCCGCAAAATAATGTGGGGGAAAAAAACGTTCCTGAGAGAAATCCGCGAATGTGTGAGTCCGCGAATCCAGAGAATGTGAATACGGGAGTCCACTGTATTATGACAAGTTGATATAAAGAATGTTAATTTTGATCAGAACCTGGAATTAAATAACTATATGCAATGCAAGAGGGAAAGGGAATAAAGAGACAGACACATCCATACAGTTGCTTAAGGAAGCTACAGTTTGCATTGATATAATCTAACTAGCTGTACCTGGTCACGCGTTGTTGTGGCTCAGTTTGGTTAAATGGAAAAGAAAGAAAAGAGAAAGCTCCTTTTTCTTACTCTCTTTCTTTCCAACCATCACTGTCTCTTTCCCTCTTTCTTCTCACTAATACCAACTCTCTCTCTCTCTCTCTCTCTCTCTCTCTCTCTCTCTCTCTCTCTCTCTCTCTCTCTCCTCCTTCCTTTCTCTTACTCTCTCTTTTTCTCTCCAACAATCACAGTCTCATTCCCTCTTTCTTCTCACTAATACAACTCTCTCTCTCTCTCTCTCTCTCTCTCTCTCTCTCTCTCTCTCTCTCTCTCTCTAACACCCCATCTACTCACTTCCTCTCCCTCTCATTCTCTCTCTGTCAACCCCCTTCTCAAACTCCACCCTCTTTGATGTCATTGATGTTTACCCTATAGTATTCTTTTCCAAATGATGAGTCATATGCAGAAATTTTGTATGATAAATTCATAAAGTAACTAAGTCTATGGACATAACCAGCCATGTTTCACTTGCAGAACCAGCTCCATTTCAGGGAATCCCTTTTCACGCTCACCCCCTTCGGAGGGGCGAGGTAGGATGAAACCCCATTACAAAAACATACACGTTTTTTTAATGCAATGTTGTATCAAAATTTCAAAGCAATCAGTGAAGAACTTTCAGAGATAAAAGATTTTGAACAAATGAACATTTACATTTCTGGGCTCAGTTCGTGTCGCTGCGCGAAATATCCTTTAATCCATTATTTCTAAGGTAAATGCACTAACACATACCAGAGAATAAATAAAATAAAGAAAAGGTCAGTACTACTGACTCGCTCACCCTCCAAGAGGGTGTCGGTATGAACACTAGGGCGAGTGAGACCACTACCACGAACCACTTACCAATAGAAATCTCCTACTACAAAACCCCCACTAGAGGGGAGCCGACCCACAGAGTGGGCAGCAACTACTACTACTCCATCCCATGCTGCCGACTGCTGCGCCTCTGGTGGCCATCCTTTTCAGTTAGCGCACTGCGTACACACGTGCCCTTTTTTGCTCTGTGTTTTTTGTGCCCCTTTCTTGGATTTACTAATTATGGAGCGTGCAGCCATCGCAACAGCTAAGTTAAGTAATCTGTTATTGTTGCTATTGGGTTTTTTCCGGCCTTGAGTCAGTATTTGCCGTTTTTTTAGGTATAAATACTGGCTCTTGGTCGGAAGCATGGCGGCATTGTTCTGCCTCGTGGCGGGTTCGTTCTTGGTCTTCCATACCTAGAACCTTCCCTTATTATTTTACGCTCTATTGCTAGTTATCTATATTATGTTAGGGGTCCAGCCTACTGGGTTTATGTCATGCATGCATGTCTTCTTTACCTTGCGTAGGCATCTTCCATCCAGACCCTAGCCACAGCTCTTAGTATCGGCCCCGGCTAGCTTTGAGTGGTAGACTTTCTTTCGGGTTAGTCGTACACTCCTGGATTTTTTCTCCTACTGATTTACTTTCTTACTTTACTTTAATGTAATTTTTAGTTATTTTATATATTTTAGGTTAGCTGCGGCGTCTGGCATATTACGTAGCCTAGGTTCCGTATTTCATTGGTCCCCACCAGTTTATTGCTTCCTCTCATCAGTTCGGTCGCTTCTGTATAGCATCTCACTGATTAGTTGGTGCTTTTAACCTAGGCTATGTTTTTTTCGTTGTATTTCTCATGTTACCGGGCTCCGTGGTCACCATGTGATCGCGAAGCAGCCAGGCGCCCGTCCAGTCACCTTACCCTCCTCCCGCTCTTCCAGGGCCGGGCCGGGGGGGTAGGTCTGTCCTCGCTCGCTCCACATACCCGTGCCCTGCCTCCCTCTCTCCCTAGGCGGAGGGGAGTAGGGGGCTGGACAGACCCAGGACTGGACTTGACCGTTCTCTTGCTTCAATGGCACGCTCGGATGACTAAGGGGGGCACTGGCCTTTTCTTTCCCCCCCCCCCCCCCCCCCCCCCCCCCCCCCCCCCCCCCCACCCCCCCCCCCCCCCCCCCGTCGTTACTCCGTCGCTCCGTTGTTGGCTCGAGTCTGTTTCGCCCTCTCGCTCCTTCCCGGTTACTGGGTGCTTTTTATTTAACCGGAGCTCGGCATTCACGTGGAAGGTTGCTAGTTCACCCTTGCGGGCGGACTGCAGGCGTACAGTTGGTCTTTCCTAACCACCCCGTCTCGCTGATATCGCGACACGAACACCGCCGCGCACCGGAATTATTCCGGTACGTACTAGTGCTTTAGGCTTAAGTGTTTAGTGTTTAATTTAAACTATATTAAGTTTAATTTAAGCTAGCCTAAGCCGAATCCCTCCGTTACCTACGTTATCACACCGGACCTCTCCGGGGTTCTAGCCTATTCAGGCGGTAAGGGAGGGGTTATGCCCAAAATTTTTCGCGCTCCGGCATGCAGCGGAGTTCTTTTAGCCTACTAGCCTGTAAGTGATGTCTTTTACGGTACTCATGTATCTTTTCACTTACAGACCACCAACTGTGAGCATCCAGGATGCAATGCCATGCTCCAGGACCCCTGTGGACACGAAGTCTGCAGGTCCCATGCTCCATGCGCGACTCCGCACGGGAATCTACAGGTCTGGTTCCACGAAACCTGCACCATTTGCTATGATCTTGTGAGCCAGCTCTTGGACGGGGTAAGTATTCCCAACTCCGTTCGGTAATCCCAAGAAAGGTTGTAGTTCTTAAGTTTAATTTTAATCTCTTATTTTAAGCTTAAGCTCTTTTTATATGGGATGTTCCATCCCCTATGTCTTTAGACTAAGCCTATTACTTAAGTTTTAATCTTAAGTTTAAACTTAAAACTAATGAATGCCCTCTCTTCCAGGCTCCCGCCGTTAGAGATACCGCCCTGGCAACCCTGAGGGCTTGGGTCGGCGGTTTCGGTAAGAACGCCGCCAAGGGACAGCCCTACATTCTGGAGAAGAGGTTGGCTGTCCTAATCTTCCCCGGCGGCAAGTCAACGGGTTACATCGACCCGGCAGAGGCAGCCCCGACTATGGCGGCGATTCAACAACAGGTCGCCGCTTCGTTAAAGGAACCAGGCCAAGATATCTCGTCGGACGTCGCGACACTTGATCTAAATATAGAGCCAATGGTAGGTGTTGACGACCTGTTGGTCGAGGTAGGTACGTTGGACGCCCAAGGGCTTCCCTTGGGCGCCACTGGGTCTTCTACTCCTGCTAACTCTCCAGCTTCCTTCCAAGGCTTTACAGGAGCTGAGCTCCTTTATACTTCTCCTGATGCTTCCGTAAGACCTAAGGTCAAGGGACAGACGGTTGTAAAAACCCTCAGCAAGACGTCGTCGTCGTCCAAAAAGACTTCGTCGGCGTCAACATCTCGTAAGTCTCCGGCTACAAACCCCGGAGCGGAGAGGTCTAGAGCTTCTGGGTCTAGCTCCAAATCCTCAAGGAGCAGGTCTTCCAAGGAGAGGCCACATACTCCGGCGGAGTCAGCCGTTTCTCCTCTCCCCTTGGTACCTGTTCAGAGTTACCCAACCACCTCCGCAGCAGCTCCGGCTTTGGATCCCAATGCTGGTCTGTTGCAACACATGGGAGACTTGGTCGGCTCTCTGAAGAGCAGTATGGAGCAGATGTTCTCCCGGTTGTCCGACAGGATCACGTCCCAGGATAACATCATCGCCAAACTTAGCCAGGCTCCTCTAGCTACTCCCCCACCTTTCGGCACCGGAATAGCTCAGCTCCCACCTCATGACTCTCTGCCTCCGTTCTCTATGAATAACCCCTGGAGGGTGGCGTCATACGCCCCTTTCCAGGACGGTCTTATTTCAATTCCGGAGTGTGGTACTCGAAGGATTGAGGACTTCGAGTTCTACCCGGAGGGTCTACAACCACCGTTCATTGGCTACGCCAGACTCACTGACGCAGCCATGGACTAGAGATGACAACGGTTCCCTAGGAGACAGTCCTTCTACTCACGTGACCAGGCTCAAAGAGAATGGCTCAGGTGTTTAGAGGACATGGATTGTTCGAACACGAAAATTCAACCTTTCAAGAGTCCCTTCACCATTTTCACAATGGAAGAGGGAACTCCGCTTCCCTTCCTTACCAAAATAGCTACGGTCACTATCCCGGCGGCCCAGAAGGGGGAGTCGTTGCCACAGCTAAGGGAAGCAGACCCCACATCTCCTTTGCTCCCCTCGCTCGGAGAATTGTGGGAAGATTTACCCAACACTTTTCGGCGGGCAAACTCAAGCCAGACTGTGCTATGGATCAGTTTGGTGAGAAGCTGCCTAGACTTCCGGACAGCCTCATTCAGGCTGAATTTGAGGCCAAGACTAGGCTAGCCAGGTCCATTAACACCATGGCAATGACGGAAGTGGCAACCATTTCTTATGGCTCTGAGCCACTTTTTAAGCTTCTCACCAAGTCACTGATGCAAACAGTTCAGTCTGACATGTTTGAGTTCGCTACAGCCAGAACTAACTTGTCGGAAACATGTCCTCCAGGAAGCAACTATTCGTCATGAGCCGAATAAGTTGCTTTCATCCAACATCTGGGGAGCAGACCTCTTCCCTGATGCAATGGTAAAGGAGGTCCAGGCGGAAGCGACAAGGCTTAACCAAAGCCTCTAAGGATCGTTGGGGTCTCACCGCAAAGAGACGCCAAGACCAATCAGCAAGGGGTAAGGCTCAGAGGAAACCCAGACGTTTTCAGCCTTACCAGAAAAAGCAACAACGCTTCGCCCAGCCTGTTCCGACTGTTCCGTTGGTACAGTCAGCCCAACCCTCTACCTCCAAGGCTCAATCACAGCCCATCTACGTGATTTCCCTCCAGCCTCAACCTTCCACCTCTTACGCTGTCTCCCCAGCCTTCACCAAGTGTTCGAAGGCCAGGCCTTTCAGCAGTATGACCGCTCGGGTAGGGGAGGGCAGAGGTAAGGGCATCCTTTCGTCAGAAAGGATCAGGAAGGTCTCTTAAACAGGGGAAAACACTTCCGGGGAGGCCGCGGAGGTTACCAGCAGCAATGAGAACTTGAAGGTAGGAGGGAGGCTGTTTCTCTTCCGGCACCGGTGGAGATTCAGCAAGTGGGCACAAAGTATTGTGTCGAAAGGCCTGGGTTGGAGTTGGATTGCGAATCCGCCTCCACCCAGACCTTTCCTTCAACTTCCATCAAAAGAATTGACGGAGTATGCGGAGGACCTCCTTCAGAAAGGAGCAATAGCGAGAGTCAACAGATTAAAATTTCAAGGGCACTTATTCAGCGTTCCAAAGAAAGGCTCACAAAAAGAAGGGTAATCTTAGACTTATCCCGTTTAAACTTGGCCATTCGCTGCGACAAGTTCAAAATGCTCACCATCTTGCAGGTGCGGACCTTACTTCCCCGTGGGGCCGTCACCACCTCTATCGATCTTACAGACGCATACATATCATAATCCCTATTTGCAAGCACCCTTTCGCCCTTATCTGGGCTTCAAGATAGGAGATCAAGCATTCTCCTTCAAGGTAGTTCCCTTCGGTCTGAACGTGGCACCCAGGGTGTTCACGAAGTTGGCGGAAGTAGTCGTCCAACAACTGAGGTCTCAGGGGATAATGGTAGTAGCGTATCTCGACGATTGGTTGATTTGGGCTCCAACAGTCGAGGAATGTCGCAAAGCACATGAAAGTAATCCAGTTCCTAGAGTATCTAGGGTTTCAAGATAAACAGGACAAAATCAAGACTCACTCCGGAGTCCAACTTTCAGTGGCTGGGCATTCAATGGAATCTATCCTCCCATACTCTGTCGATTCCATCAGCCAAGAGAAAGGAAATAGCGAAGTCAGTAAAGCAATTTCTAGGACACAAACTTGCTTCAAGGAGAAGCCAGGAAAGAATCCTGGGTTCACTCCAATTTGCATCAGTGACAAACATCTTGATGAAAGCCAAACTGAAAGACCTAACCAGAATCTGGCGCTCACGAGCAAAATGTCAGATCCAGGACAAGTTGTCATCAGTCCCACAGATTCTACGGAATCGTCTACGCCCTTGGGCAAAAGTGAAGAACCTGTCAATATCAGTACCCCTTCAGTTTCCTCCTCCGGGGATTACCATCCACACAGACGCTTCATTAAGCGGCTGGGGAGGATATTCTCAGTTCAAGAAGGTTCAAGGAACCTTGTCACCCAGTTCCGCCAGCTTCACATAAACGTACTAGAAGCGATGGCAGTCTGACTCTGAAAAGGTTACGTCCGCCAAAGAACTCCCACATAAAGCTAGTTCTGGACAGCGCAGTGGTAGTCCATTGCGTAAAACAGTAAACAGGGGAGGCCTCCAAGTCACGTCATCTGAATCATGTCATGGTAGCCATCTTCTCCCTGGCGGACAAGTTCAGTTGGCACCTCTCCTCCACCCATATAGCTGGAGTGAGAAACGTCATAGCAGATGCTCTATCCCGCTCAGTTCCTCTGGAGTCGGAAATGGTCCACTGGACAACAGTTCGTTCCAATGGATTCTCCGGAGGGTTCCAGTCTACAAGTAGATCTATTCGCATCTCAAGCGAACCACAAACTCCCATGTTATGTGGCCCCCAACCTGGACCCTCTGGCCTATGCCACGGACGCCCTGTCCATAGATTGGAACAACTGGGAGAAGATTTATGTCTTTCCTCAGTGAATCTTCTCCTGAAGGTACTGAACAAACTCAGGACGTTCAAGGGTCAAGTAGCTCTAGTAGCCCCAGACTGGCCGAAGAGCAATTGGTACCCTCTGATTCTGGAACTGGGTCTTCGTCCTCTTCGAATTCCCAATCCCAGGCTCTCCCAGTCAGTACAAACGAAGACTGTGTTCGCTTCCTCAGGAATTCTCAAAAACCCTAACTTTATGGACTTCATGAGTTTTGCGGCTAAAGAGATGCAGATATTGATCCACGAAATATTCTTTTCTTGGAATCTGATAAAAGAGATTCAACTTTGAGACAGTATGATGCTACAGTCAAAAAGTTGGCAACCTTCCTGAGAGAATCAGATATTAGAATCATGACAATCAATTCAGCTATATCCTTTTTCAGATCTTTATTTGAAAAAGGCTTAGCAGCTAGCACTATTACGACAAACAAGTCAGCCTTGAAGAAGATTTTTCAACTCGGGTTTAACATAGACTTGACAGACTCTTACTTCTTGTCTATTCCCAAGGCTTGTGCTAGACTTAGACCTTGCAGTGAGCCTACGTCAGTATCGTGGTTCTTGAATGATGTTCTAAAGCTGGCTTCAGAAACAGACAATACGACATGTTCATTTATAATGCTCTTAAGAAAAAACTCTATTTTTATTAAGCTTGGCTTCAGGAGCTAGAATTTCAGAACTGTCGGCGTTATCCAGAGATCGAATCATATAGAATTCTTCCACAGGGAAGTTCTACTTTCTCCGGAACGTAGCTTTTTAGCAAAGAATGAGGATCCTTTGATGAGGTGGGAACCGTGGAAGGTTATACCCCTTCCACAAGATGTTTCTCTTTGTCCAGTATCGACCTTACGAGCCTTTCTGTCCAGGACATCCTCATCCTCGTCGGGTCCTCTCTTTAAGAGAGAAAAAGGTGGTACTTTATCTACTAAAGGTATCAGGCAACAGATCCTGTACTTTATTAAGCAAGCCAACCCTGATTCCTTCCCTAAAGCTCATGATGTCAGGGCAGTTGCCACCTCAATTAACTATTTCCAACACATGAATTTTGATGATTTAAAAAGTATACTGGATGGAAATCGCCGACAGTATTTAAGCGCATTACTTAAAGTCCTTGGAAGCTCTGAAATTTTCAGCAGTTGCGGCGGGTAACATAGTTTCCCCCGACTCTGCTTAATCTTAAGTTGAAGATCCAGTTCTCCTTTCTACCTATCTCATTCAACAGTTTGTCTATACCTACCATGTTCATCTACGTCTACCTTGAGTCTTAGCTGTCTTGTGATGGTACAGTGGGTGTCCCTTATTTTTTTGCTAGGGTCACCCACAATTGTTTGTCTATTCTGATCTCTATGATGTGGTCCCCTTATTTTTATGCTAGGGTGACACATCTACATTTGCAATGGTTACGGGTTTTGTATACTAAGTTCATATACATTTGTTTCATTAATTTATTAATTGTCCTACGTTTGCTTCAAATTCGAGTTTTATTATTATATTTAATTGCTTCATAAAAAAATTTATTTACTTTGTACATATTAACTATACACAAATGTTAAGATCAACATATATTCCATGTAAGCCCTGTACATATATGTTAATTTTAAGGAATATTTTCTAACTTGTATAATTGTGTATATGTATATTTCTTAGCAATTATATTTCTTTATTTTATTTTAAGTTTTATTGAGACCTTATTTATTTATTTTCTTTACAATCTTGTGCTAATTCTCTGGTACGATTTCGCGCAGCGACACGAACTGAGCCCAGGAAAAAGGGATTTTGACGTAAGGAAAAATCTATTTCTGGGCGATTGGTTCGTGTCGCCCAGCGAAATCCCACCCTACCCATCCCTGCGCTCAAGATTGTCTGCTAACTTCAGGATGGCCACCAGAGGCGCAGCAGTCGGCAGCATGGGATGGAGTAGTAGTAGTTGCTGCCCACTCTGTGGGTCGGCTCCCCTCTAGTGGGGGTTTTGTAGTAGGAGATTTCTATTGGTAAGTGGTTCGTGGTAGTGGTCTCACTCGCCCTAGTGTTCATACCGACACCCTCTTGGAGGGTTGTGGCGGGATCACAAAAACAAGTAACCTCCCCACATAAACTTAACCTGTCTGGCTATCAAACCCACCCTCAATCACACTTTCCACTTTAACACTAAAAAAACCAACAGCAGGACCAATTGCCCCAATATACCTACATACCGAACAAAAAACACAAACAGGTACTCACCGCTGGCTTCTGATACCTAGGACTAGGCTGTGCTGTCGTCCACTGGATATAGGCTATAGGGTAGCCAACACACAACCACCGCCGACAACCAAACACAAATCAACCACCCGGGACCCACAACCCCACAAAAACTCAATAACCCAACGACTAAATGCAGATGAACACCAACCAAGAAAAAACACGACAACCACACGACTTACAGCAGTACAACAACCCGCCAAAACCAACCCTGCCCCAACCACCACTAACAGACACCGAAAATGCACCACCAACCTTCTTAACCTCACCACAACCAGACAGACACACGCACAACAACTTCACAACCCCAAAATCTATCAAATAACACCCAAACAACGACACACCAAAGGAAAACTGCTGCAAAACCAACACTGACTTGACCAGACGCCTCACTGTTTACAACTCTCGTAACAGACTTCCATTGACTACCTACAGAGCGCCACAACAGACATGCTTCCGACCGCCATCTAACCACTCCCATTCATTCTTCCACCAATCTCTCTCTCTCTCTCTCTCTCTCTCTCTCACACAACCTTTGTAGATGTTGTCAAATATAAACTAAAATTACTCCTCCATATTACCTCCCCCATTACATTTGACAAACATCTCCTTACACTCGCAACATCCACACTAAATTGCCTTTCGCAACACCCAAGGATGCTCAGATGCAGGTCCCTGGATCTTGTTTGAGGACCATCATACACTCTTTCAGTTACATCGCCATTCACTTCTTCCAAACCACTTTCTTTCAAACTCCCATTATCTCCCTCACTACCATCCTCCCAAATTCCATTCACTACTTCACCGATGTCTTCCAAACTCTTGGTTCCAACATCTCCCCTATTTCGGCCACCAAACCACTCAGTTCATCCATACTTCTGTCAAACTCCTGCAAAGACTTATCCATCCTATCAACCACCTCCTCACTATTCAGTTTCCTTCTCACTGAAGTCTTACTTGTCCCTGTCAACTCAACCCACATACACCACAAGTATCATTCATTCCCCCCAAAGTCATCCGTAGCACACGTTTTATCAACCGTTTGCACCCTACCACCAACCCCTTTACCATGCCGTTCACGCTTTTCCCTTCCACTTCCTCTCTCCACACTCTTCTGTTTTCTTCCATACTCAACCAACACCAACTGTCGATCTCCCAGACCAATTTGTTCACCAACAGTCGGCTCATACTTATTCACCTCAACCACTCACTCATCGCATTCTCCCGAACATAGTGTGGTACTTCCCCCCTCCACTTACATTACGGAGCTGGTTATGGTGTGCCCTAACCTCATCCAGTCCCCCACCTACTCGCAATTTCCCCAAAACATAACTCAATCCACTTGGTCCCACTTCCAAAATCTCAAAAGGCCCTTCAAATTTCTCCCTTACTTTATTCACATTCATTCTTCCCATCTCAACCACCTCTTTCAACACCTTATCCCAATCTTAAAAACTCTCAAACCTTTCACTCACTTTCTTCCACAAATCCCGATCACCTTCTGACAGACCCAACCGCGGTCTGACAATCCTTTCAAAATTCAACACATATTTACAAGGAGACATACCTATACTCTTCTGCAGTGTGGCGTTATATACCCAAACTGCACGTCCTACATACATATCCCAATCCTTGTCGCTCTTACTCATCATTCGCAAAATCTCAGTCATCGTCCTAACAGTCCTTTCAGCCAACCCATTCGCACTGGGCATATACGGAGTAGAATACACATGCACAATACCCCATTCCTTCAACATTTCTTCAAATTCCCATCCCACAAACTCAGGTCCATTATCACTCAACATTTTTGCCGGCTTACACACACACATTGGCAACATCACTTGACCCACCATTCGCGCAACAGTTTCACTCTTATCTTTGATGGGAACCACATAAGCAAATTTACTCATGTGATCCACCATCACAATCATCCCCACGTGTCCTCTCGCAGTCCTGGGCAAAGAAACACAATCAATCACAAGCATTTCAAACGGCTCTTTCATCTGCAATCGCAACACAGGTGGACTTGCATGCACACTCTGATACTTTCCCCTCTGACAGTCTTCACACGTGACAGCCACATCCACACAAATCTTACTCAACCCAGGAGCATACAATCTCTCTCTCATGCATTCCACAACTTATTTTTTCCCATATGCCCAAACCGATCATGCACCAAACAAACACATACTCACAGCTGACTCAACAGAAAACACTGGCACATACACTTCCTTGTCATACACCCCTTCCTGATGCAAAAAGTACACTATGTTTTTGCACACCACAAAACGTTTAGCAACCCTCTTATATACATCCAACTCACATGGCCAGTCTTCCACACGCACTCCTCCCAAAACACATTGTCGCAACACACTTATCTCCAGGCACTTATTTTGCATTTCCTCAATCTCTTCCTCACTCAACAGATCATTCTCACTCCTAGCAATATCAATCATACCCACAAAGTTTGCTACAAACACATTACCATCTTGAATCCTAGCTACTTGCCTGCCCCCCTTTCTAAGAATTCCATTTCCTACATCTACGTCTATATCGTGGGATCCTCAAAAAATCTATTCCCTATTAAAAAACAAGATGGCATATCATTTTCTCCTATGACTATAAAGTTATGCATTACTTCAAGATCCCCAACCATAACCTTTAACCGTACCTCTTCCCATACTAAAACAAACATCCCTTGTCCCAACCCATGTATTCTCACACTTGTAGACTGCCTTTTCACTTCCCAATCACATCTCTCAAGTTCACTCACCACTGACCCACTCACCAAGGAAACTTGTGCCCTTGTGTCAACCAAACTACAATACTCACTATCATTTACTTGGACAAACGTCACCATTTTCCCTCGAGTCC
This sequence comes from Macrobrachium nipponense, assembly GCF_015104395.2. NCBI lineage: Eukaryota > Metazoa > Arthropoda > Malacostraca > Decapoda > Palaemonidae > Macrobrachium > Macrobrachium nipponense. The sequence goes on along the minus strand of NC_087211.1, from coordinate 21,254,354 downwards.
CATGCATACACACATTCACTACCACGTCCACCTGGTTATCCACATCACAATCCTCCTCATCACATTCATCCTCAGCTAACTCCCCATTTCCACAATTCTGACTCAGATCCCCTTCACAGTCCTTTTTGTAACCAACCAATTACAACCACGTTCCCCGCACTGAATCATCAAAACCCCACGTTCATTACCTGTACTCACCTTCCTCGATATTCAACCGGTCTGTCCCATCCAAAATACAACAACACTTTTATTCCAAACAACTCAGCTACTGCTGACAACAATTCATGCAACACTTCTCTTGCCCACCTTGTTCCTCCGCACATGCCACTTCCTTCTGCACATCACTCATCAACTTCTCTCGCAACTCATTCACACTACCGGGTACCTCTTCAACCAGACCCTTACCTTCCAAGTTTTTCAATGCTGAAAACAAACATTCACACATTCTGTCATTCCCAAAAAAAAAATTCAAACCTCTCTTTTACAACCAACCCCTCAGGTACCATATTCGGATCCCAGTCACTTTTCACAACACTGTCCTTACCATGCATCCTAGACATCGTATCAGCAATCACATTTTTACTCCCCGGCACATATTCTAAGCCAAAATCAAACTCACTCAAATCCTCAATTGTCCTCGCAATCCTAGCATTCACACTTTCCTTCTTGATCATATAAACTAACGGCCGATGATCTGTCCTTATGACAAATTTTAGCCCATACAAAAAACACTTTCAACGCTTTCACACAAAACCTTATTGCCGCAAGCTCCTTCTCAACCACCGAATACTTAAGCTCTGCTTATTAAAAGCTTTACTCACATACGCAATCACTCTCAATTGTCCCTCCCCATTCACCTCTTGCATCTGCACCAAGCATCCTCCCATACTAAACTTACTAGCATCAGTATACAACTCAAGCTTACTGGCATCCTCACTGTAGTCCGGAAAAGCCAAGGTGACGTCCCTAGCAGCCTCCTCTTTCAATCTCTCAAATGCTCCCACCATTCGCTCATCCACCCATCCCCAGCTTAGTACAATTTTTCTTCCCGGTCCATTCAGTCAACGGCTTCCCTATACCCGAAACAATCCCTAACGAACTTCCTCCCGAACTCAATCAAACCCAAAAAACCCTTTAACTCCCGCACGGGTCCGGGGACGTGGAAACTCCTTTACTTTTTCCACAAACTTTTCACTCTTCCTTACACCACTCGCACTCACCTTATGACCAAGAAATTCCACTTCCCCAGCCAACCACGTACACTTCTCCAACTTCACTTTCAACTCAACTCCTCTTCCAACCGTTCTAACACCTTCTCAAGCAGTTCCACATTCTCCTCAACAGTTTCACTTGCAATCAAAACATCATCTATAAACACAGTCACCATTCCTTCTATCAAAACCAGCCAAAACTACATTCATTGCCCTCTGGAAGGCAGCAGGCGCATTAGCCAATCCAAAACTTAACCTCTTGAATTGATAGTGGCAGCTACCACTCGAAAAAGCCGTAACATGCCATGCTTCCTTCCTCAAGAGGCATCTGGTAATAGCCCCTTACCAAATCCAATTTTGTGAACACTCTATCCCATGCATCTTATACACACAATCAGACACCACATTCATCGGGAATCGCTCCTTCACAGTCACTTCATTCACCTTCCTGTAATCAACACACATCCTCAAACTCCATCTGTCTTGCTACTGGGACTATGGGACTATTCCAAGCACTCTCGCTCCTCTCGATCACTCCCACTCTCTCAAGTTCCTCACACTGTTCCTCAATCTCTCGGGCAATAGGCGCAGAAAAGTGTCGGGACGCTGATATATGGGGGTATCGTCATTCAAAACTATCTTGAACTCTGGGAGCTTAGATCCCCTGAAATCCTCATCACCCCGACTCAACGCACCCCGCCTATCCCACAACATCTGCATCAACCGCTCCCTCTCGTCATCACCAACATTTTCATCCACCCCAATTCTTTCTCTCAACCATCATACACCTTCCACTCATCACTTTCTTTCATGCTACCTGTCATCACCCGCTGCACCCTAACATATCTTTCGTTGTCCACATCCACCAACGTATACAACAACCCCACACAATCACCTTCACGTATACCCCGCACTCGCTTTTTCCTAACACTCGGCAATGAGGGCCACAAAAACCGAGGATCTCCATATCCAAAATCCCGTCGTACACATGCACACTCGCTCTACCACTTGTTCGCATCCACACCCTCAACCACATATGCACACTTGTCACCTTTGACAATCCCAAGACTATCGGGCCACGCAACTTTCACACTAACAAACTTCTCCAACTTCTCGCGGCACTTTTACAACTCTCTTTCGCAACCAACGGCACTCCCTTCCATATTTTACTGCTACTCCTCCATCCCCAATCCAAGTTACAACTCTCCATGTACATTCCCTTCCTATGCAACTCAATCATATTCCTGCTCGGATGGACCACCATCCCACACTTCTTCAAGAACCTGTATCCTAACAACATATCATACTTATCACTCATTCCCTCGATCACATAAAAGTCACCTTCATCCATCACTACCCCTTCGATTTCTACATTTTCACGCAACATTCCCACCACAGGCATACCCAAATTTCCTATTCCTCGTACCTCCCCTTTACATTTCCTAATTTCACACTCACTCCGCAACTTGTCACATCCATTCTTAAAAAGAACACCGACACTGCACCCAGTATCAATCAAAGCAACCAAACACAACCCTTTGCACCTCACTTTTACACTCATACATTCATGAGCTCCTTCCTCCAAACCCTTTTTCATGCAACAATCCTTCACGCACATGCATCACTCTTACTGACTGCACACCGAGAGGGACCCCACCCAACTGAATCCCCTTTGGATACCTAGTTTCCCGAACTACCCAACCTGACTCATCCTCTTTCGCCTACACACACTCGCCACATGACCTTCCATTCCACATTCAACTTATTTTGCCCGCTGTTCCTTACACATCCTAGCAAAATGCCCATTCTTCCCGCAATTACCGGCAAACCTCAGTCACACGAGTACCTCGACATCCACTTGCTATATGCCTACTTGCCCACACCTGTAACACTTAACATCCCTATCTTTCTTACACTCGCTCACCAAATGCCCTGTTTGCCCACACCCGAAGCAAGCTCCCAACGCCCACCGACATTCATTCTTCCTGTGCCCTAGCTTTCCACATCTGTAACATTGCTGCTCTCGTTCACGACTAACCGACCTAATCTTCCAACGCTTGCACTCCGATCTCTCTTATGGGCTAACCATACTTACGTTACTGGCTCTAACGCTCCTATCAACCACTCGCTCTGCCATTCGCCTTGGCCCTTCCAAAACTGCCTCCCTATAGCTCTTAAACTCTGGTATAACATCAGCCACTTCAGTCCTAATACTAACACTTCTACTCTCTTTCATACACCTATCCAACTCATAATCCTCTACTATTTTCCAAAATGTCGTTCCACGACAACCTTTCATTCGTCCATCGCATTTTCTCCTTACGTTTCAGATTTACAAACTCATACACACTCTCAGGCACAGTCGCCAACAACTTCTCACTAACTCTTTACACTCATTTATCCCTTCGTCCCCAAAACTTTTTCCTGGCCAATGTTTCCAACCTGCACACATACATCGACAACGACTCACCAACATTCATTCTTACCTCATCAAAACCATGTTTTCTCCTATATCTAACACTACTCCTTATCCTCTTCGCCTGTTTCCACAATCCTGGCTTTCACACTCTCATACGGCACATTCCCTACACTCGTCATTACCCCATACATGTTCAACAAAAATCCCGTCAAAAAGCCACCCAACTCTCTTGCCCAGACTCTCTTATTATCCCATACTTTGCCTCACAATACCTCTCATATTCCTTAAAAAAAAATCCCTATGTCCCCTACTACCATATTCCTCGTATTGTGCACATCTAGGTATCTCTCTATATATACAGCCTTTCGTACTTCCCGCTCACTCTCACTTTCGCTACCACCATTCTGATCCCTCTTAACCTCGTCCGAATACAGTGAATCAACTTCCATACTAACATCCATGCTCCTCATTACGCTCTTCTTACCCTTCTTTCTACCCACCTGTTTCCACTCACCGCTATCCAAATCACTCTCAGCCCTTTCCCCAATGTATTCAGTCCTAGTCTCATCCTGTCCGTCATCCTTCCTAACCTTCTTTCCCTTAATCGTCTTCTTTTCCTGTCATCCCCGTTCTTATTCTGTCCTCAGGTTTATCCTTATCCTATCTCTTCCCTTTCTTTCCCTTTACCTACCACAAACAAGTCACCTTCGTCACTCGTAGTTTCATCACCTCGCTCTTCCACTGTCTTTACCACTTCTGGCCTATCACAAGACCCAGTAGGCCTACCCCCTACAGCTCCCTCTCCCATGAACCCCTTCATCATCTCCTGCACTGCATTCATCATCCCTAAGAATTTTTCATCCATTTTCTCAACCATTCTCTCTTCTGCTCCTTTCACTTCTTTCATTTCCACTTTGCACTCCTTAGCATTCCTCTCATTTCCTCTAACTCGCTCTTCAGCTCCTCACACTCTACCCTCAACCTCTCATTATCCACTTCCAATTGTCCTCTTACTTCCCTCTCCAACCTCAACTCCTCCTTCAGCCTCTCCACCTCACTCAATCCTTCCATCCCAAACTTCCTCACCAATCAAACACTAGCCTAGACCAATTGTCCTGCAGCTGCCACACCAGCAGTCCCTGTTCGGGCGCCAAAAAATAATGTGGCGGGATCACAAAAACAAGTAACCTCCCCACATAAACTTAACCTGTCTGGCTATCAAACCCACCCTCAATCACACTTTCCACTTAACACTAAAAAACACAGCAGGACAATTGCCCCAATACCTACATACCGAACAAAAAAACACAAACAGGTACTCACCGCTGGCTTCTGATACCTAGGACTAGGCTGTGCTGTCGTCCACTGGATATAGGCTATAGGGTAGCCAACACACAACCACCGCCGACAACCAAACACAAATCAACCACCCGGGACCCACAACCCCACAAAAACTCAATAACCCAACGACTAAATGCAGATGAACACCAACCGCCTGAAAAAACACGACAACCACACGACTTACAGCAGTACAACAACCCGCCAAAACCAACCCTGCCCCAACCACCACTAACAGACACCGAAAATGCACCACCAACCTTCTTAACCTCACCACAACCAGACAGACACACGCACAACAACTTCACAACCCCAAAATCTATCAAATAACACCCAAACAACGACACACCAAAGGAAAACTGCTGCCAAAACCAACACTGACTTGACCAGACGCCTCACTGTTTACAACTCTCGTAACAGACTTCCATTGACTACCTACAGAGCGCCACAACAGACATGCTTCCGACCGCCATCTAACCACTCCATTCATTCTTCCACCAATCTCTCTCTCTCTCTCTCTCTCTCTCCACACAACCTTTGTAGATGTTGTCAAATATAAACTAAAATTACTCCTCCATAGGGTGAGCGAGTCAGTAGTACTGACCTTTTCTTTATTTTATTTATTCTCTGGTATGTGTTAGTGCATTTACCTTAGAAATAATGGATTAAAGGATATTTCGCTGGGCGACACGAACCAATCGCCCAGAAATAGATTTTTCCTTACGTCAAAATCCCTTTTTTATTTATACAGATATTGATAAAATATGATTATTATAATTGGTTTTTCAGTATACGTATATGTATAGTGATGGAATATGATTAATATAACTATGGTTTTTCAGTATATATAGTGCACTACATGTTTACCCAAAGTTTAATTAGTAATATATGATAGTTTAAACTCTAGTAGCTTAAACATGTTTAGGACTGTTTAAGTATTTCATGAGCTTTTATAAATCATACCTCTGGGAGAATAGTCCAGTATGTGAGAATGTCACCTGGGCTTCTGTGGGCACCAAAAGATGAGGACTGTGAGATGGGAGGCTGGAGATGAACATGGATTTATGGAAGATATAACATAGGAAAGACATGGGTGGCAGAATTTCACAGAGGCCCTTTGTATCGCAGTGGTATTGGGAGTGATGACAATGTGATGATAATTACATTTACGGCACTAAACTGAAGCAGCTAATAGCTAGAACTGAAATACTCGTAGAAGCAGGACTGCTGAAAATATCTTTCATGTAGAGTTTTGAAAGCCATTGTTCATGAAACATCTAGTAATAAAGTTTTCAATAATCCCTTCAGTTCACAATAACTAATCTTGCTGTCAGCAGTTTCTTGTGGACATTCCTTTTTTTTTTTTTTTAAGAACACCATTACCAGGCCAGTATGTATCTAGAACACACAACACCCTTAGTAGTTGTTACAATACTCCCAGTGTGTCTATCAAGCAAGTAATGCATGTTCTTGTAGCTCCCAAATTTCTCATTCTTATGATATGGTTTTCCTGTTTTCTTAGGTACTCAAACTCAGGAGGTCACATACATATACAGGCAGTCCCCGGGTTACGACGGGGGTTCCGTTCTTGAGACACGTCGTAAGCCGGAACATCGTAAAAAATCCTAAGAAAACCTTTTTAATGCTTTGGGTGCATTGAAAACTATGTAAACTGCATTGTTATTGCATTTTTCATAAAAAAACCCTTCAATTATTGATTATTTTGCATTTTTGGTGTCATATTTCTCCTGGGAGATGAGTGTTGTAGGCGTTGTAACCCTGGAACATGCGTCGTAACCCTAGAAATAATGTCTAATGAATATAATTGAGAAGCACCTTAGCCTCGAAAAGTCGTAACCCGAACCCATCGTAACCCGGGAACTGCCTGTACACTGAAACTATACCTTGTTCATGCGCGGAAAAAACCTTCGGTCTTAACAATAAGATAATCTTCTAGCGCCAGCTGGAAACCAGTTAAAAAACAATAAAAGATTATAAAGCAAGGAATCTGTGGCATCTGGCAACTCATGCATATATGAGGTGGAAGCTGGTCACCGACCAGGGCTTGGAACCTCGTGACGAGGCAGTCTTTCATTAACCAACTTGGAGAGTTGACTTTCACTTTGCCCTCCTTTTCCCAAGCCAGTTTTCTACCTGAGCCCATGGTTTGTTTCATATTTATCCAGCTCAGAAGTCCCTTAGCCGTCAAAGTTTTTAGATGGCCTTCCAGGATTCCCTTGTTCATGTTCCTTTCAGTAGATGTGCTCATGCCTTTTCCTCTGCTTCATCATCAGCTGTGTTATGTGGTCCATTTCCCAAGGGGGTATTGCTATGGAGGAGTTATGGAGTTCCATTTGACAATGTCTCTGTGAGAGAGAGAGAGAGAGAGAGAGTAATTGCCCTATGGATTGTTAATGACTGGATTGGCTGTTGGTGAGTTCTGGGCTGTCTGCTGGTGCTGTTGATTGTTAACCAGCTGTTGATTGTTAGAGTTCTGTGTTTTTTGGTAGTTTTCAGTCAGTCTTTGGTGAGAGCTGGTAACAGACAGTAGTGCTGGAACATTTTGGAGAAGGCAGTGATATTCAGCCGAGTTGTGTGTTTTTGTTGTTATTTGGTGTTGTTAAGTTGTGTTTTTGCTTAGAGTTGTTGTGCCTGTGCTGTTGTGAATGTTTGTGTTGTTTGTGCAGTGGTCTTTTGTTGTGTTGTTGTGTTTTGTTGTTAAGTGTGAGTTGTGGTTGTGTTCCTTGGTTGCTGTCGTGGTCCTTGGTTGTTGTGTTGTTATTGGGTTGTGGTTCTTGGTTGTTGTTGTTGGTATTTCTGTGACCTCGACTGGCGGACAGCACAGGATAGCCCAGAGCATCTGGAGTGGTTGGGTAAGTACATGCGTTTTGAGAGTTTTTTGTATTTTGTGTTTTGTGTTTTTTGTTTTGTGTAGCTATAGGTCAATTGCCCTGCGTGTATTTTGTTGTGTAAAGAAAAAAGTGTGACTTGGGTGGGTTGGGCAGCTGCAGTGATTAGGTTAATGTGGGGAGGGTTTTGCCACTTGTTTTTTCTAGCTTGTGATCCCGCCACATTATTTTTTGGCGCCCGAACAGGGACTGTTGGTGCGGTAGCTGCAGGGCAATTGGGGTATTGAGTTGTGTGATTGGTGGAGAAAGTGAGGATGGAAGGGTTTAAGGAGATAGAGAGGCTGAAGGAGGAGTTATGGTTGGCGAGGGAAGCTAAGGGAAGATTGGAAGTGGAGAATGAGAGGTTGAGGGTAGAGTGTGAGGAGCTGAAGTGCGAGTTAGAGGTAATGAGAGCAATACTAAGGAGTGCAAAAGTCGAAATGAAAGAAGAGGTGAAAGGAGCGGAAGAGAGAATGGTTGAGAAAATGGACGAAAAATTCGGGGTAATGATGAGTGCAGTGCAAGAGATGATGCAGGAAATGATGAAGGGATTCATGGGAGAGGGAGATGAAGAAGGTAGGCCTACTGGGTCTTGTGACAGGCCAGGAGTGGTAAAGAAAGTGAAAGAGCGAGTGGATGAGAGTACAAGTGACGAAGGTGATTTGGTTGTGATAGGTAAGGGAAAGAAGGGGAAGACACAGGATAAGGATAAACCTGAGGACAAGAATAAGAAGGGGGCAGAGGAAAAGAAGAAGACTAAGGGAAAGAAGGTTAGTAAGGGTGACAGACAGGATGAGACTAGGCTGGAAGACATTGGGGAAAGGGCTGAGAGTGATTTAGATAGCGGTGAGTGGAAACAGGTAGGTAGCAAGAAGGGTAAGAAGAGTGTAGTCAGGAGTATGGACGTGAGTATGGAATTGGATTCACTGTATTCGGAAGAGGGAAAGAGGGGTCAGAATGGAAGTAGCGAAAGTGAGAGCGAGAGTGAGCAGGAAGTACGAGAGGCTGTGTATATGAGAGAGGTACCCCGATGTGCACAATACGAGGAATGTGGTAGTAGGGACATAGGGGACTTTTTTAAGGAATATGAGAGGTACGTATTGTGAGGCAAAGTATGGGGATAACAAGAGAGTCTGGGCAAGAGAGTTAGGTAGCTTTTTGACGGGATTTTTGTTGAGTATGTATGGGGTAATGATGAGTGTAGGGAATGTGCCGTATGAGAGTGTGAAAGCCAGGATTGTAGAACAGGCAAAGAGGATAAAGAGTAGCGTTAGATATAGGAGAAAGCAAGATTTTGAAGAGGCAAGAATGAATGTTGGTGAGTCGTTGTCGATGTATGTGTGCAGGTTAGAAACATTAGCCAGGAAAAAGTTTGGGGACGAAGGAATAAATGAGTGTAAGGAGTTAGTTCGAAAGTTATTGGCGACTGTACCAGAGAGCGTGTACGAGTTTAAATCTAAAACATAAGGAGAAAATGCAATGGACGAATGAAAGGTTGACCTGGAATGACATTTTGGAAATAGTAGAAGATTACCAGTTAGATAGGTGTATGAAAGAGAGTAGAAGTGTTAGTGTTAGGACTGAAGTGGCTGAGGTTGTACCATAGTTTAAAAGCTATAGGGAGGCAGTTTTGGAAGGGCCGAGGCGAATGGTACAGCGAGTGGTAGATAGGAGCATTAGGGCAAGTAACGTGAGTGTAGTTAGCCCAAAAAGAGATAGGAGTGCGAGTGTTGGAAGAGTAGGGTCAGTTAGTCGTGAGCGAAGAGATCAGTTTTGTAGATGTGGTAACCCAGGACACAGGAAGAATGAATGTCAGTGGGCGTTAGGAGCGTGCTTCGGGTGTGGCCAAATCGGGCATTTAGTGAGCGAGTGTAAGAAAGATAGGGATATTAAATGTTATAGGTGTGGACAGGCAGGGCATATAGCTAGTGGATGTCGGGGTACCCGTATGAACATAGTTTGCGGCAACTGCGGGAAGAACGGGCACTATGCTTAGGATGTGTAAAGAACAGCATGCGAAATGTGTTGAATGTGGAATGGAAGGTCATGTGGCAAGTGTGTGTAGGCAAAAGAGGATGAGTCAGGCTGGGAATTCGGGAAACTAGGTGTTAAGGGGATTCAATTGGGTGGGTCCTCTAGTATGAGACAGTATGTTCGGGAGAATGCGATGAGTGAGTGGTTGAGGGTGAATAAATGTGAGCCGAGTGTCAGTGAGCAAATGGGTCTTGAAGATCAGCAGTTGGTGTTTGTTGAGTATGGAAGAAAGCGGAAGAAGGTAAGGAAAGGGAATGAAAGGGAGAAACGTGAGCTGTGTGATTGAGGGGTTAGTGTCAGGGTAAAAATGGTGGATAAGGTGTGTAATACAGATGACTTTGAGGGGAGGAATGATACATATAGCGTGTTTGGGTTTGAATTGTCAGGGTTTAGTGAAGTTTCATCAGGAAGGGAATCAGGTGGTAAGGATGTAGTTGGCAGTATGAATGAGTCTCTTCAGGAGTTTGGCAGGAGTGTAAATGAGGTAAGTGATTTGGTGGCAGAGTTACGAGAGATATTCAGACAAGAGTCGGAAGGGGTAGATGAGATAGTGAATGGGATTTGGGAGGATGGTAGTGAGGGAGATGGTAATGGTAGTCTGACTGGAAGTGGTCTGGGAGAAGTTGGTGGCGGTGTAACTGAGAGTGTGTATGAGGGCCCTCAAACAAGATCCAGTGGACCTGCGTCCGAGCATCCGTGGGTGTTGCGGAAGGCTATTTAGTGTGGGTGTTGTGAGTGAAAGGAGACATTGTCAAATGTAACAGGGGAGGAAATATGGAGGAGTTATGGAGTTCCATTTGACAACGTCTGTGTGTGAGAGAGAGAGAGAGAGAGAGAGAGAGAGAGAGAGAGAGAGAGAGAGAGAGAGAGAGAAATTGCTGTATGGATCGTTAACGACTGGATTGGCTGTTGGTGAGTTCTGGGCTGTCTGCTGGTGTTGTTGATTGTTAGAGTTCTGTGTTTTTAGCTAGTTTTCAGTCAGTCTTTGGTGAGAGCTGGTAACAGACAGTAGTGCTGGAACATTTTGGAGAAGGCAGTGATATTCAGCCGAGTTGTGTGTTTTTGTTGTTATTTGGTGTTGTTAAGTTAGTGTTTTTGCTTAGAGTTGTTGTGCCTGTGCTGTTGTGAATTTTTGTGTTGTTTGTGCAGTGGTCTTTTGTTGTGTTGTTGTGTTTTGTTGTTGTGTGAGTTGTGGTTGTGTTCCTTGGTTGTCGTCGGGGTCCTTGGTTTTTGTGTTGTAGTCCTTGGTAGTTGGGTTATGGGTTGTGGTTCTTGGTTGTTGTTGTTGGTATTTCTGTGACCTTGACCAGTGGACAGCACAGGATAGCCCGGAGTATCTGGAGTGGTTGGGTAAGTACATGCGTTTTGAGAGATTTTTGTGTTTTTTGTTTTGTGTAGCTATAGGTCAATTGTCCTGCGTGTATTTTGTTGTGTAAAGAAGAAATTGTGACTGGGGTGGGTTGGGCAGCTGGAGTGATTAGGTTAATGTGGGGAAGGTTTTGCCACTTGTTTTTTTCTAGCTTGTGATCCCGCCACATTGCCCCTTCAGGGAGAGAGGGGCCAGCTACATTTTGCTCTTTAGTATTTTACATTTGTTATATTGAAGATAGTTTGAAAACATTTGTATTATGACATTAATGTTTTTTGTATCTTTGATTTTATCTAGTTGCACATTTTCTGTGAACTTGGTAATGTTTTAGTCTTTTAGAATTTGTGTTATTAGCATAGCCCAGCTGGTTTGAGCTTTTTATTTTTTTTTTTGGGTGGGGGGGGTGGGGGGGGGGACATACTCTTCAAATTTCCAGATGTTCTTCTGCTTCTTGATTCTGCAAGAAGATTTTACCATTCTTCAAGAGTTTGGGATTGGGTTGGGTTCGATTCCTAGCTTAACCTACCTTTTTTCCAAGTAACCAGATCAGTCATGTACCTCATATCCTGGTGCTCTTACCTCCAAAATAGTCAGGATTCATCTTGGCTCTGTGATACGTTGCTCAGGAATGCCGCCATGGTGGTTCCTTTGTCAAAGGGGCGGGGTTCTCCTATCATCGTAGGACGTCTCCTCTGATAAGTAGCTTACTGATTTTATGTCATCATAAGGGATCACCTCATAGGATGTCTCCTTTGTTGAAGATGCATGTTTCCAGGGCAGCTCATGGACTTCTCCTTAGCCTACAATGCAATTACTTTGACAATGCAAAAGTTGACAGTAGGATATTTAGAACATGTCTGTGCTGAGTATTTTGTCATAGGACATCCCCATGGGGTATCCTATTACCTCTTCTGTTTGCTTGGAAAGACCTATGTTAGACCTCTTCTCTGCAACAGAAGCTAGAGGTCTTCTATTCATGGTCCCAGTATTGTTCATTGGAGATGACTCCTTTCTGCCACCAGCTCCACTAATAACATTTGAGATGCACCATTGGGCGATCGACATCGCTATGGAGCTCGTGGCCAGATACATTCCAGGCAGGAGTGTGTTGGCTGACAAGCTAAGTCATCGGAGTAAAGTCCTACGTACAGAGTGGTCTCTGCATTAGGATGTAGCTGACAGGCCATTTCATCTTTGTGGAAGACCCTTATTAGACCTCTTTGACAATCACTTCAACAGGAAGCTGGAGGTTTACTTCTCTGTGGTCCAGGATCCTGTCCCTCTGGCAGAGGACACTACAGCATCCTTGGGACAATCTCGAGGTGTATGCCTTCCTTCTCTTCTGCCTGATCTGACAGGTCCTGAACAGAGTACATAATGAGTTCCAGGAATCTTAGGATGACCTTTGGTGCCTCTGTGGCCTCAGGCAGAGTGGTTCCCAGACCTTTTGTATCTTCTGTCAGCAGTTCCCAGAGAAATTCCCCCATGGAACAACCTCTCCTTTGCCAGCCTCATGTGGAAAGGTTCCACCAGTCGGTAGGATTTCTATCACTTCATGGCTGGAGACTCTCAAGTATCTCCTGAGACTGAGAGGCTTTTCTCTCAAAGCATCAGGCCAGATGAAAAGCTAACTCAGGAGGTCTTCGTCAGCAGTTTATCAGAGCAAGTGGGCCGTCTACTGTAGTTGGGGTCGTCAACGGGGTTTCTTTCTGCTCGGAATTATAGTCAGCGGATAGTGGATTTCTAATTTTTCTCAGAAATGAGAAAGCTCTTTCTGTCTCTGCTTTCAGGGGCTACAGGGCCACCATGGGGGTTGGTCCTGGGCCTGAAGGGTGTGGACATCTCTTCATCCCAGGGGAATCTCGATGTTGTTCAAGAGTTTCAAACAATCCCGTTCACCAAGAGAACTCAAGCCTCCGATTTGGGATCTTATTCTGGTCCTGAGTAGTCTCACTCAAGCTCCTTGGCTTCCTCGAAGAGGGCTGGAGAGCTTCATGGCCTAAGTTATAATGCTAAACACACCAGATGCTGGAGGTCTGTGGCCTTTGAATTTGTCCCGGAATTCGTAGCTAAGACTCAAAATACGTCGGTTCATGATGGTAGATTTGCCTCGTTTTCAAGTCCCTCCCTTAATGAGTTTGTGGACAGCGATCCGCATGAGTTTTTGGTTTTTCCTGTCAGGCCTCTGCACTGCTATCTAAAAAGGACTTCTAAGGCCTAGGTGTCGTACACTTTTTATTATCACCGGCTGGTCCAGAATGCTAGTTTCCAAGAATTCCATTTCATTCTGACTGCATGAGGTGATTAAAGCAGGCATATGTACTCCTCACCTTATAGTTCTGTCAAAGAGTCTCTGCAGGCCAGAGCAGATGACATCAGAGGAATGAGTTCCTCTCAGGCATGTAAGAAGAACTTGTCTGTTCATAGGATTTTGAATGCTGGTTCCTGGCTTCGGCAGACCACGCTCACTTCCTTTTCCCTTTTCCTGAAGGACGTTGCCCATAGGTCCTTGGACACTTTTTTTCTGTGGCTCCAGTGGTGGTTGCCCAACAAGTTGTGTAGCTCATCCAGTGCTCCTAGCGGGACAGTTTGTATCTTACCTAAGATGATTGTGTGGAAGAGATAATGAGTGAGATGGCTGGTCTCATTTCTCTTTTTTTTCTTTTCCTCTTCCCACGGGTGGGTTGATGGATGGATGGATGTATGAGATTTAGGTCTAAGACCCGGGACTAGGACCCAAAGGGTCATTCAGCCCCATCATGAGGTATGATTATGAGCAATGGTTGTGTGTGTATTATTTATGGGAGTACAAACTTAATGAAAACTGAAGATAAAGAAAAAATATATATATTATATACATACATATATATATATATATATATATATATATATATATATATATATATATATATATATATATATACATATACATATATATATATATATATATATATATATATATATATATATATATATATATATATATATATATATATATTATATATTAGTAAAAATGTGGATGATACAAGTTTTTAAAATATTAAATTTATATAAATATGCTAAAAATCTATTATATCTTATTAAATAGGTCAATTTCTTTTAAAACTTTAATACAGCTTCTACATCTGTATCATTATCCAAAATCTTTGCTATGAGGCTGCCAGCAAGCCCATGCTTACGCCACACAGCAGCATACTGTTGACACTGCACCAAAATGTGTTCAGTTGACAAGGGGCTGTTACAGTGAGCACATTCTGGAGCCTCAGAGCCTTCTAACAAAAATTTATGAGTCAGGTGAGTGCCCAATTCTCAACCTGCATAAAACCATCTCACTTCTCCAGTTTTTATGGAATGCTGATGACCAGAAGGATACACTGGGTCAGATACTTCTATACTTAGTATTACATGCAAGAGATGACCATCGGGTCTGCCACTTCTGCCAAATAGAAAATTTAATCTTTTTATATAAATCTATGTGGGGAACATTGGTTAAATTAATAGAAATATTAGTGCTGGCAAACTTAGCTTCTGCGTCTGCATGTTCGTTCCCTTTTATTCCAACATGAGCAGGTACCCAGCAGAAGCATACAGGTTTGTGGCAAGATTGAATACGGTACCGCCACTTCAGCCTTTTGCACTAAAGGATGGAATGGGTTGTATTTACAAATACTATCAATTACACTTTGAGAGTGTATAAATAACCAATTTCTTGGTGTTAGAGTTAAACACTTCTCTCAAAGCGTGGACTACAACAGTCAACTCTGCCAAAAATGAAGAAGCTGAGTCAGGCAACCGACCTAAGTTGGAGTTTTCTTTGGTTATGACTGCACAGCCAACCCCAACTCTGGATTTTGATCCATCAGTAAATACCTTGTAATCTTTTGCATGCTGCCGATCATGCTCTAAAAATTTGGATTTTATTTCCTGTGGGGTAGATTTCTTATTATGTATGTCTGTAAAGCATCGTTTTACAGTAGGTACAAGCCATGGTGGGTGTTCTGGATACTGAACTGGCCAGATTTTTTCGTTAAGAATGTAATTGTTATCCAGGTGTTCTTTAAAGCATACTTGAAATGGTTTAGAGTTAGCTTTGTATCTGATAGACAGCGTCTGATTTAGCAATTTATTCAATGGATTATTGGGTGAGCTTTTGACCTTTAATGCATATTAAAGTCACATTTTCTCCCTGTGGAGATCGAGGGGCAGGTGATGAGTATCAACATGAATACTCTCAATGGGAGAAGTCCAAAATGCCCCACAGCAGATTCTCAGGCCCATGTTATGCACTACATCCAATTCACAAAGCTTTGTCTTACTTGCAGAAGAATATATTTGGCAGCCATAGTCCACCCTTGAGAGACACAATGTATCATATAAGCAGAATAGTGATTTCTTATCTGGAGATGACCTTTGAAATGTCTAATGACTTTCTTGCTTTTTGTTTGAGATAATCAATATGACTTGACCAAGTCAACTTTTTCTAAAAAATTAGACCTAAAAACTTAACCTAGTCTTTATACAATAAAATTTCCCCATTTAAAAGCAGGTTTGGCACTACTTCCTCACGTCTACTTTTTGTACAGCGCATTATCACAGTTTTAGCGGATGAAAATTTAAAACCAGTTTTTTATGTCCACCTGCATATTGCATCTATATTCTTTTGTATGTCCCTTCATGCGGAAAGGGCATCATATGATGTTATATAAAAAATTAGATCATCAACAAATAATGACCCATTTACGCGAGGTGAAAGGACATCAAGGATCCCGTTTATTGCTATGGCAAAACATGACTCTTAAGACGCTGCCTTGTGGGACCCCTTCTACCTGACCGTAAGGGGATGATAGAGTGGCTCCCACACATACTTTTAAAAATCTATTAAATAAAAAAGAATTAAAAAACTTCATCATGTTCTCTTTTAATCCAGTTCCATGAAAAAGTTTCAGGACTCCATATTGCCAAGTGGGTATCATATGCCTTCTCCATATCAAAATACCTTGTAATGGTTTGGCACCCAGTAGCAAACCCTTGCTGAATTTGGTTGGAAAGCTTCAGGAGAGGATCTAGGGTACTCCAATTTTTCCAAAAACCAAATTGGTTAGGAGATAGGAGGTTTCTAGATTCCAAATACCACAACAAACGAGTATTGATCATCTTCTCCATCAGCTTGTATATGCAACTACGTAGTCAGAGCTATGGGACGATAACTAGTTGTTTGAAGAGGGTCTTTGTGGGGCTTTTGCACTGGTATAATAATTGATATTTTCCAGCTCCTTGGCAGGATCCCAATTTCCCATACCTCATTGATTATCTTTAAAAGGAAGAGCTTAGCACCTGATGAAAGTTGTCGGATCATGGCATACAAGATACCATCTTCACTGGGAGATTAATCTTGAGTGGATGACAAAGCATCCTGTAGTTCTCCAAGTGAAAAGTGAGCATTATATCCATCAGAGTTATCTGGGGAAAAATTTATGGCAACTTGATTGTGTTGTATTCTCCTAAACTCCTCAGAGTAGTTATTGGGACTGGACACTTTTGACAAGTGTTTTCCTAATGCTTCAGCTACTTCCTGTGGTTCTGAGATAATACTATTATTAATTTTCTGAGTTGGAGAAGGGGATGGTACAAATTTTCCGCTAAGTTTTTTATTTTCCTCCAAACAATCCATGTGGGTGTATTGGAGGTGATCCCATTTATATCGTACTATATCCAGGATTCTCGCTTGGCTTTACGATAATAGCGACGCTTCTTTGCCAAGGATCGCTGATAGATGATCTTAGATGTTTGAGAACCACTATTTTTGTATTTCCTATAATATTTCCTTGAAATCTTGCAAAGGATGTTGCAGGTCTTGTCCCACCAGGGAACTGCTGGTCGTCGGGGTTTATTTCCTGTTTTTGGTATTGATGTATTAGCGCTCGTTATTATTTTATCAGTGAAATAAGAATAAGCTTCAATATGAGATGGAAAGGAGTCAAATCCATAGTTGTGCCCTGTCTATATTTAACCCAGTCAGCTTCCTGTACTTTCCACTTTGGAGGTGAACTGGGTGGGATGTTCTCACAGTGTGTTAAATGTATTGGGTTGTGATCACTGCCATGCAAGTAGTTATAAACAAACCAATTATATTCTGTGGCTATACTGGATGAACAAATACTGAGATCAATGGCCAAAAAGGTGTTAGTATAGATGTTATGGCAGGTCACTAAACCATTATTGTATAAGATGACATAATTTGTTTTTAGGATGTTCTCCACAATTCCTCCATATGCATCTAAATTATTTCCTCCCGATAAAGGATTATGGGCATTGAAGTCACCCATAAGTACAAAGGGAGGGGGGACTGATTTATTAAATTTTGCAAGTCTGCATTAGAAAATCCTACTGCTCCAGGAAGGTAAATTGAGCAGATGGTAATACTTTTTTTAAGTAGAGCTGTAACTGCTATCACTTGTAGTGGCGAATTTAATTGAACTACTGAATGTTGTATAGACTTAAAAATTATTATTGCAGCACCCCCCTTGAGCTCTGTTACCAGGAGGCGGGGCTAAATTGTATGTGATTTATGCCTGGATTGTAAGTGGCATTACCAAGTTTGGTTTCTTGTAAGCAGATAATGCCAGGGTTATGGTCATGCATCAATGCTTTAAGTTCTTCTGCATGAGATCGTAGACCTAAGCAGTTCCACTGAAGGATGTCAAATGAGAAAGTCATTTATTTTTTGAGGTTGGAGCTCCATGTCTTTTCCTGCTTATGATTGGATGAAATTTTATTTGGTTCACTAGGTCTTGTTAATTTTTTACGTGATCCACCTCTAGAGATGTGGTCCGAGGGGATTGATTATCTAATTTTGAGTGGTTCTTGGATCTAACTGACATGTCGATTTGGACATAGTACTAAATTCTACATCCATCAAGTTAGCATCTTGCTATGTACTGGACAAAATTGACTCTGCTGGTGGACAACAGATAGAACTTATTGAGCTGGATGAAGTTTTTGCATCAGAACATGATGCAGATAATGCCAATTTTTTCAGAGGCTGTGAGGTTAACAATGGCTTTGATGGATCATCTAGATTTTCATACTTGTTTGCAGTCTCAACTACATATTTGTTTGGGGAGGTCTGTAGACTTCGCTTCTGGGTCATTCTATTTTTTATTCGTTGCTACTTAGGTATTGTCTTAGCAGGTATCCTATCTTTGGTAGCAGATGATATAGCAGGTATCCTATCTTTGGTAGTAGATGATGTAGACTCAGCTGAGTTTTGAGACTCGCTTATCTATTCTCTCACGGGCTCAGACCCCATTCTTTAGAACTCGATCTTAGGAAGGGTGGTCAGGTGGGCTGAACCTCCAGCTGTTCAGGGTACTTGTACCTCCCCTCCAAGTATAATTTTATCCTATTGAAAAGAGCGAAGGGTTGTTCCATGTATGAACAAATGACAAATTTTTAATCAATTTGTATTTTTCATAGCTAACAAACCTGAGGTCTTAACATTAACTGCCCACTTCTAGCTGCCCCTCTTATATACTGGGTTGGGAGAAAGACTGACGCGTCACTAGGTTCCAAGCCCAGTTGGTGACCAGCTTCCACCTTGTATACGCATGAGTTGCCAGATGCCACAGATTCCTTGCTTTACAATCTTTGATTGTTTTTTAACTGGTTTCCAGCTGGTGATAGAAGATTATCCTATTGTTAAGACCACAGGTTTGTTAGCTATGAAAAATAAGAATTGATTAAAAATTTGTTGTATTGCTATGAATTTTAAGAAGACGTTACTACCAAGACAGTTTATGTATCAGTAACTCAGAAAATTGCAAAGAAGAGGGGAGGTTACTTTCTCGACAATGTGTACTGTAACAGTAAAGTTGGAAAATATAAAACTGCAGATAAATACAGTGAAACATGTAGCTGTCTGTGTTTTATAAGATCACAAAAGATATCACAGTAAATATAGTTAGTAATTTTGTTAAAAGTGAAAGTAGAAAGACAAGAGTCAGCATCTCATGAAAATTATTATTATTTTCTAATACATTAGAAGGAAAATCGCATACTATGTATGTTATAGATAATATAAGAAAACATTGAAACAGAAATATGTAAAAAATAAAAAGTAATGAAGCAAACACAAAGAGCTACAGTAATAAGTATAGTGTCTCTTCAGCCATGTGAATTCATGCTACAAAATTCTCATGGTCGACACCCTTTTTTCTTAATTTCATATCTTTTAGAATGCTATCAGTCGAAGGAATACATTATATTTGTTGTATGTCATATAGTAGGCTGCAGTTGGGAACTAAATTTTTGTGGTCCTTTGTAGGGTACTATGCACCCATAAAATGTTCTGTATAGGTAGATGAAAGCTCTACTTTGACAATACTGATATGGATTTTATATAGCATCATGATGTACAAGTTTGCATACAAGGTGTAACATGGTACTAGCATAAAAAAATTTATCTAGGAAATTGTTCAAATGATCTTTTCATCACTCATAGTTGCCCTCTACATTTATGAATAAGTCTGTCTCCTAAAAATAATTCTCTATTTTTCATGTATGTACAGTAATTGCTCTACAAATGAAGTTTTATCTCATTTAGGTAATAGCAGAAACAAAGCTCCAGAAATCTACTCAAGAAGCAAGACGTGCTTGTCAAAATCTTGAAGAACAGATGGACCAGTTTGAACAAAGAAAAGTGTCGGATTTGAAGAAGACACTTAAAGAATTTGTGCAGGTACATTATATGAATGAAAGGACCATAAGATTGACAATAGATTGACAATATTTATACACAGATGTAAAGCCTTATGTCAGAGGGGAACTAAGCAGTATTGGTCCTGCCACTTGGATGAATGGTGGGCCATAGGGCCAAATGGAAATTGCCGGAGTGGAAAAGTGGGTAGTAGATGTCCTTCGGGTAGGGTATCTACTTCCATTCAACTTCCCTCCTCCTCTCTCTGATCATCCTCTCTTGCACTTGACGTACTCCCGAGGTTCTCTGAAGCACCTGGCTCTTCAGGAGGAAGTGTCAAAGATGGTGGACAAGGGCACAGTGGAGAAGGTAGATCATCCTTCCCTGAGTTCTACAGTAGATTCTTGGTTCCAAAGACCACGGGCGATTGGAGGTCAGTGATAGACCTTTCCGCGTTGAACCACTTCATATAGAAGACAAGGTTCAGGATGGAGACACCCCAGACTATCTTGGCAGCCATAAGGGAGAATGACTTCATGCTGTCAATAGACTTGAAGGACGCCTACTTCCAGATTCCAATCCACCCTTTGTCCAGGAAATTCCTCTGCTTCAGCCTTGGGGATCAGGTCTTCCAGTTCAAGGTCCTTTGCTTTGGCTTGACTACAGCTCCCCAGGTGTTCACAAAGGTCTTTACCCTAGTGTTGATGTGGGCTCATGCTCAGGGGTTTGCCTGTTGAAATATCTCAACGATTAGCTGGTCTTGGCAAATTCCAGAGAGAAACTGGTTTGGGACAGGGACCATCTTCCCAGAGAGAAACTGGTTTGGGACAGGGACCATCTTCTCCACTTTTAGCAGACCCTAGGCATCATGGTAAATCTAGAGAAGTCTAATCTACTTCCCAGCAAGAGGGAGTTTGGTCCTTGGCAGGAGATTCCCCTCAGCTCCAGGTCCCTCTGTCAGTAGAGGTAAGAAGAGACCTTCTGTGGTGGTTGATTATTATTATTATTTGTTTAAGCAGCCATTTCCGACTAAGTCCAATCGGCTGCTTAATGCAGATAAAATTTGTTAAAAATACCATATTAAATAGATATATTTTTAGTCATTTGGTTTAAAAAAATAAATAAATAGATAAAACATTACTGTACACATTTAAAACAAATTTGTATGAATAAAATTTTTAATATATATTTTAATAGATCTGTATCTAATAAAATTATTTATATGTGTTTTAATAGATCTGTATCTGTTACAAATTTTAAAAACTTGCCAATATTTGAGTCGCCATCTCCTAGAATGTCCTGCATTTTAGGAGATGATCCAAAGTATTTATGTCTAATATGTGAATACTTAGAGCATTCAATTAACCCTTAAACGCCGAGCCGCTATTTACCAAAGTGTCTCTCGTATGCCAGGGGTGTTTGGGAGTTAGCACTGAAGCGGAAAAAAAGTTTTTTTCAAAAAATCACACCACGCTTAGTTTTTAAGATTAAGAGTTCATTTTTGGCTCTTTTTTTTTTTTTTTTTTGCCATTGCCTGAAGTTTAGTATGCAACCATCAGAAATGAAAAAAATATCATTATCATATATAAATATTGGGATATATGACCGCAAAAAAAATGTCATATATAATTGTATACAAATCGCGCTGTGAGCAAAACGGTTACAGCAAATGAGTTAATTTTTTTTCGTTGTATTGTACACTAAATTGCGACAATTTTGGTATATAACAAATTGTAAAGCGATCAAAGCCACACAAAGAAAATATTATCACAAAATGATGCATGAATTCGTAACGCGCGGACGTAAAAAAAAAAGTGTTTTTTAAAAATTCACCATAAATTGAAATATTGTGCTAGAGACTTCCCTCCCGTTTGTTGCAAAATGAAGGTAATTGTTTGGATATTACTAGACTGTAAGTGTTTTAGCTTACAATTGCAGTTTTCGACCATTTCAGTCGAGTTAAAGTTGACCAAAGGTTGAATTTTTTCTATTTATCGTGATTTATATGAAAATATTTCAAAACTGATAAAAGCTACAACCATGAGTTATTATTTGTTGTATTTTACATGAAATTGTGGACATTTTCATATATAAAACTTTATGTAATGGCTAATATAAAATGGTGCAAACATTATGACAAACTGACGAAAGAATTTCTGAGATTTTCGGCAGTTACCATGCGCTGACGTAAGGGAAATGTGTTTTTCAAAAATTCACCATAAATCAAAAATTGTGATAGAGTTTTCCAATTTGTTGCAAAATGAAGTTAAATGATTGAATATTACTAGAATGTAAGGGTTTAGCTTACAATTGCGTTTTTCGACCATTTCGGTCGAGTCAGAGTTGACTGAAGGTTGAAATTTTGGCACTTATCGTGATTTATATGAAAATATTTCAAAACTGATAAAAGATACAACCATGGGTTGTTGTTTGTTGTATTTTATATGAAATTGTGCACATTTTCGTATATAAAACTTTATGTAAAGGCTAATATAAAATGGTGCAAACATTACGACAAACTGACGAAAGAATTTCCAAGATTTTCGGCAGTTACCGCGCGGACGTAAGGAAAAAGAGTTTTTTTTTCAAAAATTCACCATAAATCAAAATATTGTGCTAGAGACTTCCAATTTGTTGCAAAATGAGGTAAATGATTGAATATTACTAGAATGTAAGAGTTTTAGCTTACAATTGTGTTTTTCGACTATTTTGGTTGAGTCAAAGTTGACTGAAGGTTTAAATTTTGGCACTTATCTTGATTTATATGAAAATATTTCAAAACTGATATAAGCTATAACCATGAGTTATTTTTTGTTGTATTCTACATGAAATTGCAGACATTTTCATATATAAAATTTTATGTAACGGCTAATATAAAATGGTGCAAACATTACGACAAACTGACAAAAGAATTTCTGAGATTTTCGGCAGTTACCGCACGTACATAAGGAAAAAGTTTTTTTCAAAAAAAAAATTCAGCATAAATTGAAATATTGTGCTAGAAACTTCCAATTTGTTGCAAAATGAAGGTAAATGATTGAATATTACAAGAATGTAAGAGTTTTAGCTTACAATTGCGTTTTACAACCATTTCGGTTGAGTCAAAGTTGACCAAAGGTTGAAATTTTGGCACTTATTGTGATTTATAACTGATAAAAGCTACAACCAGGAGTTGTTTTTTGTTGTATTCTACATGAAATTGCACACATTTTCATATATAAAACTCTATGTAACGGCTAATATAAAATGGTGCAAAAATTATGACAAAGTACGAAAGAATTTCTGAGATGTATCGCTGATGCTTTTTAGTGTGAGAAGAAAGAAATTCATGCATGCGCGCCTTGGTAACGCTTGTAAACAAAACAACAGCTTGATCCGTGAACTCCCAGCATCCCTCCAGCGAGTGATTTAAAATTTTTCACAAACTAAGCCTATAACTATTTTTCTGCGAATATTTAATAAAACTTTTTGTCGTCGACGTATCGTACGTCAATTAAGCACCCGACAGACAATTTTAGTTGACATATAATATGTCCAGTTGGCGTTTAAGGTTAAAATCTGTTCCACGGTTATTCTAGTTTGACAGGTATCACATTCTGGAGGAGGCTTAGACATAAGAAAGCCATGGGTTAACCTTGTGTGCCCATTACACAGCCTGCACAAAGCAACCTCATGGTTTCTCTGCTTCTGTAAAGAATTCTTAAAAGGAATTGTTGTGGTCTTTATCCCTCTAAGTTGGTTATTTTCAAGTGATAACCATTGGTCTCCCCAGATTTTATCTAATATAAATTTTAAATAATTTTTAAGAGTCCTTATAATATGTTTTGTTCATTTTATTTCTATCATTTAATGCTGCTTCCTTTGCATTTTTATCAGCAATTTCATTGCCTTCAATTCCAACATGGCCTGGAGTCCAGCACAATGATTTATTTTCTTGTTGCTCTAATAGCAGGGTGATGATGATTAAAAGGATCTATTGCTTGAATAGCACTTTTTGAATCTATATATAGTGTAATGTTTGCTGGGAGTTTTAGGGATTTTATACAGAGCCAATGAAATTCCTGCTAATTCAGTGGAATATATGGAGCTATAAATAGGTATGTTCCATGATAATATTTTTTGTCTGTAATAACTGTGAACCCCACGGCAGCATCAGTTTTAGAGCCATCTGTATAAATGGAGATAGTATTTGCATGAATTTCTTGGTGTTCCAAAAAAATTTGTTTGACAGTGTAACTTGGAATTTCATCTTTTTTTAAATCGAATAACTCATGGCATACATGAGGCTTATTAAATTTCCTAAAAGGTGTTGAATTTGGTAAATAGTTCAGGAATTCTAATGTGGAATATTACGTTTCTCTATGTATATTTTCAGTCATATAACAAATGGGTAAAATGATCATTGTCCAATTCTTTTATAATGCTACTCAATTTTGATGGGTATCTTAATGTCCATGAATAGAAGTTTAAACTATATTCACCCCTTCTTTAATCAAGGGAACACAGACCTGTTTCACTATAAAGAGAAATGACAGGTGTAGATTTAAATCCAATCGTAGAATATCTCAAACCTGCATTGTGAAGAGGATCCAATTTTTCCAATGTACTGGCAGTTGCAGAAGCATATAGATGCGACCCATTATCAATTTTACTCAGTATCAAAGTCTTGTGTAAATAGAGTAATATTCTTCTATCTGAGCCCCACTTGGTATGGGACAATTTCTTCAATAGATAAAGTACTTTACTACAGCTTTCATGTAGGTAATTAATGTGGAATTTCCAAGTCATTCGCTGGTCAAAATACAACACAAGAAATTTGGTTTGAGTAACAAAATTAATTGGTTTATCATATAGTAGTAATTTCATATTTGGTACATTTTTCTTATTTGTAAAAGTAATGGCTACAGTTTTACTTGCCGATATAGTGAATCCATGGGCAGTAGTCCATGATACGATAAGATCAAGAGATTTTTGTAGTATGATTTGTCCTGTATAGATATCAGAGTGGATGATCCAAATGGCAAAATCATCTACATAAAATGAACACTGTACACCAGTTGGTAGTTGTTTTGTAATGTCATTAATAGCCATGATAAAAAGGGTGGTGATCAAAACACTCTTTTGTGGATACTCCTTAGATAAAACACCATTTATCTTAACTTTAAAAGTTCTTTCCTTTAAAAATTGTACTATGTTTAAGGGTAAAAATCCTCTCAGTCCAGAATAATGCATTTCTTTTAAAATCTAATGGTTCCATGTCTTGTCATAGGCCTTCTCCATATCAAAGAAGATGGCTGTGGCATAGCTGTTTGAAGCAAATGCTTTCCCAATATCGGTGTCAAGTAAAGTTGAAGATCTAGGGTAGATCTTAGTTTCCTATATCCATATTGTGAAATGGAAAAGTATCCTGTTTTTCCAAGATACCAGATTAATCTGTTGTTAATCATTTTCTCAAACTATTTACATAAACAACTTGTTAATGCTATTGGTCTGTAGCTGTCTGTGTCATAAGGATCTTTGCCGGGCTTCAAGAATGGAAGGTCCATTGCTTTCTGCCAATCTTGTGGGGAATATATTTCAATCCATATTATGTTATATAGCTTTAATTAATATTGTAAACTGTTTGGGTGAAGGTGTTTCAACATTTCAAAAGTGATCATATCTTCACCAGGGCTGTATTGGAGCATGTTGACAATGCCGATAAAAGTTTTTCCATGGTAAAGCAATCATTGTATGAATAATATGGATCAGCCTCAAAATTAATTGGAATTTTTTCTTCTTTTTCTTTAATGGTGCAAAAAGATTTCATTGATGAACCTTTGGAGATATTACTTAAATGTTCATATATCAGTTTGCTATTAATTTTCAAAACTGGGACATGGGATCGAATGTGCTTTCCTAGTATTTTATGCTCTTTTTTTTCCATATCTTACTTAGGGGTGCATCTTTGCACACCGATTTTAGGTAGTTACACCAAGATTTTCTTCAAGATTTTCTTTGTGCTTCATTAAATGTTTGTTTTGCTATACCACATGACCTTTTATAATCTATGTAATCTGAATAATTTCTCGACTTCTTAAATTTTCTTTGGGCTTTACTACGGGCCTTCTTTGCTTTTTTACACTCCTCATTCCACCAAAGAACTGGACATTTAGTCTTTACTTGCGCTATAAATGGTATAGATAACTCTGCAGCATCAGTTACCAGAATTAAAAACAACCAGAATAGTTTCTATGTCCAAATTATTATCCCATAATGGAACATTCTTCGTGCATTCACTGAAATCTTCCCAATTTTTATTAACATTAAATTTATTGATTGCTACCTCTCCAGTGTAATTCAGAATACGTACTAATTAAAACAGGAAAATTATCACTACCACACAAATCATAAGTGTTCAAAAAATATTTATCTGCTAGATCTTGTGAGCACAAGGACAAATCTATGTGAGAGTAATTTTTGTTCATTGGTCAAAATGTGTTGGTTTGTCTTCATCTGATATATGAAGTTGATTATCTATAACAAAATCAAGTATAATGTTGCCTCTGGAGTTTGATTTTACATCATGCCATGATAAATGTCTTACATTGAAATCTCCTAGAAGTAACATTGGTTGGGGAAGCTTCTTGACCAAGTCATTCAACTTTTCTGCATCTATATTATTATTAGGACTTAGATATACAGAGCAAATTATTATAATTTCCTCTAGTTGAATCTAATGAGTGACATATTACATTACTGATGAGCAGAGTGAGGTTGATAAGGTGTGTAAAATTTATTTACGTATTTGTAAAACTGGAGGAAATAGGTAAAAATGTTTCATTGAGGCAGATACAAATTGGGCTATATTCATCAATTAATTTAAGTAACTCTAACTTCTTTTAGTTAATGCTTCAATGTTCCATTGCAATATGAATGATTGAGTGTCATTATTTTTAGAACTGAATTTTACGTATTTTCTTCGTTCTTACGACCCTGAGGTGAAAGAACTGTGTCCACTATAGTTTTTGAACTGGAACTTGATATTTTTTTTGCTGTAATCTGGTGGCATAGCAGTCTTGTACTAGTGACTTATGTTGTTTAATGTTTTTTTTTTTTTTTTAGGTTTCCTTAGATTAATGTGAAACTATTTCAGATGAGTAATTTTCTGAACATTCTTACTATCGGTGGTATAAACAATGGTTTCTTCTGAACTGGTAGTTTTCAGACGTTTACTGTTTGGACTATGAAGATTGTTCTCGTTCTTAGGTGAGGATGTTTCACTCTGTGTTCTAGGTCTCTTTCCTATCTCTGCTAGTCCATCTAGTTCTCTTAGTATTTCCTCAATTTCTTCAGTATTTTGTAGTTTGTTTTTGCCTTGGATTATCCTTGGAGATATATTTTCTTCCTTCTTTTGGCATTTGTTAACAGAGATATCCTCTCTCTGTTCATCAAGAGTACTTTGAACTTATTACTTATCTCGATAGTATTGTTTTTATCTGATTTTTCTACAGTTATTTGATTTCTGGTGTTAGAAGATTGGGTAGCTTGTGAGACATCATTGGATATGATTTTGCTTTGGTGTTTGAGCGTATCTCCAAATGTTTTGGGGGGAAGCTGCATTCCTTCTTCTTTCACGTCTTCCTTAGCCTCCTTAACTGTTATACCAAATTTTCGTGATCTGGTAAGGGCTTCTTAGAAATATCTGAAATATACACATTCCCTTACATAAGCATGGTGCGAACCATTCTAGTTTAAGCATTTTTTAGGGTTGGTGCATTCATCACTACTATGCTCTAAGGAGCCACATTTAAAGCATCTAGGCGAGCCCAAAGACTTGCATCGTTTTGCTGTATGCTCAATTTCAAGCAAACCTTACATTGCATAGGTTTTGGATGTTCTTTAATTGCTATTCTTTTGTCTCCTATTTTCATATGTTGCAATTGTTTGCTGTGAAAAAATAATTTAGCAATCTTCAGACTTCTTCCAGTTTTAACACTTTTTCTCTCATAAACAATAACTGATTTAACATTATGTTTTTGATCTTCCAGGACTTCTTTTAATGTTTCACACAGATTCATTGGTGTCATTTTCAGTTCTAAGTTTATCCAGCAACATGATTCCAATTTTAGTGTTGTAATGTTTCTCGTCAGAAGCATTTATATGGTGAATTCCAAGTTTTGTAGTTTCAAGCAGTTTTTTTATTCTTGTTCAGATTTAGCCTTTACGATGATTTTGTTTTTTTCGACTGAGAATCGGGGATTGTGACAGCCAAGAATTTTCTTCGGTGAACGGTATATAACCAAGTCACTTAGAGGGGTTACTTCTTCGCTTATTTTGAGTGCGATATACTGAGACCACACTGGAGGAGAAAAAATATCTTCCATAGTTATTCTGTTAAATGTTCTCTTTTGAGATAGTGTTTTTGGTACATATGGCTCTAAAGTAGCCATACTAGAGTTTTGGAGGGATTCCATTTACAAGTCCTTTGAAGAAAGCATATGGTCGTCAGCAGAAATAGGGGGGTTGCCATACAGCGAAAAAATTTAATTCATCCAGATATTCCCCATACCCACCATGGAGTCACACTTAGAGGATGGGTCATCCCTTTAATTAGGGTCTTCCTAGGGGTAATTACCAGATATATACCCTATCTCCAGTGCTAAGGCATCATGATGTCCGTCAAGATCAGACCCGGCACTGAGGATAGGGTTTGACATTAAACTTTCCCCTCGTTCGACCCATCAAGTACTCGAGTTCTACGGGTGAGGTGGCATGCCGTCCATCCTCACCCTCCTTCAAATCCCAAGAATAATTCTAAATTATGTTCAAAACCAAGCCAAAAGTCATCAACACAAAATCCGTACCTTATAGGGGGAAGAAGCAGAAAGATGAAATATTTTTAGTATAAGGAAAAGGGCTGACTTATTTAGTTGGATCAACAGCTGGGCACCAAGGCCCAGCGAGAAAGCAGTTCCCACCAGGCATCAGAGCCCAGCTGGTAAACCCTAAGCCCCCCATC
Organism: Macrobrachium nipponense; assembly: GCF_015104395.2. Taxonomy (NCBI): domain Eukaryota; kingdom Metazoa; phylum Arthropoda; class Malacostraca; order Decapoda; family Palaemonidae; genus Macrobrachium; species Macrobrachium nipponense. The sequence continues at coordinate 21,225,399 of NC_087211.1, read as the reverse complement.
CTCAGCAAGGCTTCAGCATCTGTGGGGTCTGTGGTGGTTGAACGACCAGAACCTGATAGTGGGAGTTCCTCTTCATTCACCCCATCCGGATCTACTCCTGTACTTGGACACCTCCTCTGAAGTTTGGGGTGCTCATCTCAAAGAGCTCCTGGCCTCATGGGCAAGGAGCTCACAGGACAAACAACTGCACATCAATTTGTTGGAGTTGAAGGTAGCTTTCCTGGGTCTTCAGGAGTTTTGAGAAAGGGTGGTGTCAGTGGAGCTCATGGCCAGGTACATTGCAGGCAGGAGGAATGTGGTGGCTGACAAGCTAAGTTGTCAGAGTCAAGTTCTACGTAGGTATGGAGTGGTCTCTGCATCAGGACATACCGGACAGGCTATTTCTCCTATGGGGAAGACCCATGCTAGACCCCTAAGCAATGTGTCTCAACAGGAAGCTAGAGGTCTATTGTTCGATGGTCACGGATCCATTCGCTGTGGTGGAGGATGCCCTTCATCATCCTTCAGACAATCTAGAAGTGCATGACTTCCCTCCATTCTGCCTGATCCGTCATGTCCTGAACAGAGCGACGGGTTCTAGAAATCTCACGATGACCCTGGTAGCTCCTTCAAGGGCCCAAGCAGAGTTCTTCCCAGACATTCTGTCTCAGCTGTCAGTGGTTCTGAAAGAAATTCCTCCTTGGCAAAACCTTCTCTGCCAAACTCATATGGAGAGGTACCACCAGTCAGTAGGTTCCCTATCTTTATGGCTGGAGACTGTCCGGTATCTTTTCTGTGTGAGAGGCTTTTCTTGCGGAGTAGTGACTCAGATCTCCAGATACTTCGAGATCTTCATCAGCCGTGTACCAGGGTAAGTGGGCTGTCTACTTTGATTGGTGTCGTTGACAGGGTTTCTCTCCACTCGGAACTTCTATTCAGTGGATAGTGGATTTTCTTATCTTCCTCAGAGCTGAGAAGCATCTTCTGTGACTGCTATCAAAGGATAAAAGGCTGCCTTGGAGTTAGTTCTACACATGAAAGGCATGGACATCGCTTCATCCTGGGATTTGGCCATGTTGTTCAAGAGCTTTGAACACTTTGACCAGTCTTCTTCATGTAGAGAACTCAAACCTCCTATGTGGGACCTTACTCTGGTTCTGAGTAGTCTCATTTGGACTCCATTCAAACCACTATGTTGATCGTCAGACGGGGAACTGACTTTGAAAACAGTTTTCCTCCTGGCCTTGGCTTCCTCAAAGAGTTGGAGAGCTTCACGGCCTAGGTTACAATGTAAAAAAATTCATTGGAGGAAGTAGTTTCATCATCACTTTCATAGGATATAGATCCATTCTATAAGAACTTTTGTGTGTGGTAAGCATACAAGGTCAGCATAGTGCCAAGATTCATCTCAAGAAGGCACAAGAGGATAGTTAATAGTCTTTGCACAGGAAACTTGGTCCTACCATTGGAATGGTCACTGACCTTAAGACATCCAAGGTATTTTTGGCATTTGTAGGACACACCATGGCAGATTTGCAATCTGGGTACTTCAACAAAACGTATCACAATTCCTTTTTGCCTTCTATATCTATATATATATATATAAAAAAAAAAAAAAAAAAGGAGGACATTTAGCTCTGTTTTGTGAGGGATATCAGGTTTTATCTGCTTAAGGATCAGACTTCAGAGAAAACACCTTCAGACTATTTTCCTCGTCACAGGCTTAATGAAGAAGCAAGTCATGAAGAACTTGTTCTTGGACTGGCTAAGGCAAGTGATTTTGAGAGTTGCAGTGATGTGACTGACGGAAAAAGGGAACAGGTGAAAAATAACAGTGCAAGTCATGAAGTTGCATGCACTGTCGCTTTTAGACACAGTTTGGGTTGATCTTATATCCAACTACCATATATATTCGTGTAACACGCGATCTCTCATATCATGCGACCCCCAAATTTTTAAAGTATGAGAAGTATTGTGAGGTTAAGTATGGAAATTACAAGAGTTTGGGCAAAAGAGTTAGGTGACTTCTTGACGGGATTTTTGTTGAGTATTTATGCGTTAATGAGGAGTGTTGGGAATGTGCCGTATGCGAGTGTGAAAGCTAGGATTGTGTAATGTCGATAATTGTGAGGGAATGAATGATGCGTATAGTGTGTGGGTTTGAATTGTCAGGGTTTAGTGAGATTTCAGCAGGAAGGGAATTAAGTAGTAAGGACATGGTTGGCAGTATGAATGAGTTTCTGCGTGAGTTTGGCAGGAGTGTGAATGAGGTGAGTGATTGGTGGCAGAGTTACTAGAGAGATGTGGGCAAGAGTTGGAAGGGGTTGATGAGATAGTGAATGGGATTTTGGCGGACAGTAGCGAGGGAGATAATGTGAGTCTAGAAGAAAGTGGTTTGGAAGAAGCGAATGGCGATACGACTGAGAGTGTATGAGGGGCCTTGAACGAGATCCAGGGGATCTGCCGCCAAGCATCCTTGGATGTTGCAAAAGGGGATTTAGTGTGGATGTTGCAAGTGTAAGGAGACATTGTCAAATGTAATGGGGGAGGCAATACGTATGGAGGAACAATCTGTTTATTCCATTTGACAACATCTTCAAGGGTTGCAAGAGAGAGAAAGTTTCGTGGTTGGTATCGCTGTTAAGATTATGTGGTTTGTGTTTGTTTTTGGTTTTCCGTAAAAAAAGAGCGGAAGAGAGCGAGAGAGAGAGATGGAAAGAGGGCATAATTGGTGGATGGATGGTTAACAATTGAATTGCTTGTTGGTGAGTTCTGGGTTGTCTGCTGGTGTGGTTGCTGTGTCAGTCAGAGAGGCAGTCTGTGATCAGAGCCTGTTATGGAGAGTCAGTGTTTTGGCAGCAGTCTTCAATATTATTGATGGTTAGTTATTTTGTGTGGTTTTGAAGTAGTTTGAATTATTGTTGATATTGTATGTTTGAAGGTTGTTGTGGCTGTGTTGCTGAATTTGTTGTGCTTGTGAGTTCTGTTGTGTTGTAGATGAGTTGTTGGAGTTGTGAGTTGTTAAGTGTTGTTGGTGAGTTGTGGTTCCTTGATATTGTAGGTGGTGTATTGACTTCTTGTGTTATTGTTTTTTGATGTTGTTGGTGATTGTTTGCGCAGTGGTCTTTTATTGTATAGTTATTGAATTGTTGTGTGGTTGTTGTCCTTGTTGTTGTTGTTGTATTGTGTTAAGATAGCCGTATCCAGCGGACAGTTCAGCTTCTGCCCTGAGTGTGTCAAGTTTATGGTAAGTACATGTGTTTTGAGATTTTTTTTTTTTTTAGCTTGTGATCCTGCCACAGTGTTGTCATTTCAGGAGTGACCTGTGCTTGTAACTGGTCTTCTGTTGATGTTTCCATCACTCAGCTGTGCGAGAGTGATGGGCACTTGTTTCTAGGCACACTTCAAGAAGTGGAGATTTTTGTTTTGAAGCTCTCAGTGTGCTGTTCTGGCATACATGAAACAGAAATGTTTTTAATTGTTTTGAAACTAAAATATTTTAATGTTACTTATTTTGTTAGAATACCTCTTTCAGGTGAATTTTGTTTAAAAAAATGGTACCTCGTATGCTGTTGCAACTTCTCAACTTTGCTCATATGCTTCTTTGTTTCAGCAGGTAAATTCTAAAGCGGTTGTCTGAAGTACTTTTATTATCCCCTCTAAAAGGGATGAATCACACCTGAGGCTATGTATACTCAAATTTGGGTTTACAAGAAGTTCTGCAAATTTTGAAAGGTTGGTCATATTCAGGGAGCTCTCCTTTGGCTGCAAGTCTGGCTGACTGACAGGCACCGATTGGTTGGCGTCAGGGGGCTCTGCTCGCAGCTCAAGGAGGATGGCAGCTGTAGCATTATTGCAAGCACACCTCAGTATTCTCCTGAAAGTGGTTGGCAGAAGGAGGGTTTCCTGAGTTACACAGAGTTGGTTTCCACTAAAGAATGGTGAGGGCCCTCTTTTAAGCAGAGAAAGCAGTGGTCAGTGTCACTGTCAAGGATTGTGGTATTTCTCATGGTCTGCTGATGTTAGGGGGAGTTACTATGTGCCTTCTTGCTGGTAGTATACCACCAATTTGTGTAGGTGAACAGCGATCCTCTTAGAGAGGGGAATTGTGGTCATAACAATGTAAGAATGGTGACATCCATTCTTGGGACACAGTATTTAGTATGCACACTGCTCCTCTTCATGGGATCACTGCTGATGGAGGGGCTGTTCTTCATGAAGTTTTGGGTAGTCCTCTGATCTGTATAGTAGATTGTAAGGTCAACTGTTGCCCTTGCCTCTACTTTGGCAGGGCTTACATGGACCCAAGTAATTTTATTTAGGGCTGCTTCATCCTTCTTATACTCTGTATTTATCTATCCCCTGTAGAATAATTGTTTGGTCCTTGCACCCTCTGAGGGGTGCATGGCTCTCCCAATGATACCACCTGTTGATACCGATCTTTGACACCCTTGCTACTTGAGGGTAAGAATATCCATTGCAAACTATTGTCTGGTTGATGTGCTGAAGTTCAACAGAGGTGGCTCTCCAGGAAGAACAGTAGTAGAGGGCATGGCCAAAGTAGGCGTTTATGACTGATGTTTAAATTTATCTGGACACTCCATTGCTGTTGAGGCAGAGCATGTGTTGGTTGGTTGTCTGTAGACCTTCGTCTTGGAGCCAAGGGAAATGCTGGTTACACAGACGTCCAAGACCGTTCTTTTACATGTGAAGTGAAGGATGAAGTGTCTCCAGTTCTTTCTGGTTTGCAATTTTGATGAAGTTGTCATTGATATACCTAAAGTACAGGGCAGGCTTTGTGATCCTTTTGAAGACATGCTACTCGATAACTCCCATGTAGAAGTTGGCCAGCAGCACACCAAGGGGAGAACCCATGGCAACTCTATTGATCCGAGTCCTTAGTCATCCCTATTGATCAACAAAAGGTACCTCCATGCAGATCTCCTACAGGAGTCCTTCCACAATGGAGAGAGCCCAGATCAAATCAAAACATAGATCATAAATGCCTATGTTGGCTGCCCCTTCCCGCTCCTCTTCTTGGAGTGACACTCTCCATGAACTTGAGTGCATTACTCAGACGCTAATTAGCAGCAGATAGTCTTACTTTCAAGTTGTCGTATTTTTTTTTTTCCTGAAATTACTTTCAAGTTGTCCTGTTTTTTTCCTTTCAGGAATACTGTTAAATGAGAGTTGTAGAACAAGAGTGATGGTTCAGTTTAACATTATTGGGGAATGAATCATATAATCACTACTTGACCTAGATTTATTTGCTAATTTTACTTCCAAAATTTTAGTCAGTTTCCAAAATTTTACAGTCACCACAGGTTAACTCTGAATTCCTGTAGACAATAATTCACAGAACCAATTCCTATCTAACCAGGAACTAACCAACAATCAATAAGTTCCCTATTATTTAATTTATATTGATGGCCATCATGCTTATGCTATTCTAAAGGCAATTTTCTTACTCAGAATAAGCCAAATTCTTCAATCGGTAATCTATTCACCCATTTTCCAAAAACACCCAATCACTCAATTTTCAAAAACACCCAATAAACCTATCTTAAAAAATTGTTACAACAATCTTATAATACTGAGTCAGTCCTAAATCTCCGGCACTTATTTCAAATCAAGTTTTACATAAATCTGCTTCCATTTTGGATGTACGGTGCACTTGTGTACCAGTGATTTGCAACTGTATCAGTGCAAGTGCTCTTAAAGCTATCATCAATATTCATTCAGACAGCACTCATATAATGACCTAAGTTCAGTTCATGAAATTTGAAGTACAAGCTCCACCAGCAAACTTATCAACCATCCAACACACCAACACTTGCAGCCTGTTAAAACACCAGGTTTCATTAACAGTCCAAAACACTAGTGTATTCTCTTGCAAATATTGGCCAACAGTCTTGTGGTTCTATGTGGTAGGCCTTTATCTGAGTGAAGTAGGCAGGTGCATCTGTACCAACACTTTTTTTTCTAGTTGGGTACTTACTGCACTTTTCCAGTTCCTACATTCTTTGCCAAAACCACTTTCCTGAAAATGTGGCCAAACCCTTTTCATCAAGATGATCTCTGTCACTACAGCAGACCTGCAATGAGATGGAGTCACTATTGGTGTTAACAGGAGCAAGAAAAACGACTCATAAAAATTTAATATTCAATATAACTTTGTTACAAATTTAATATTTCAAATATACAACACAGAACAGCCAATATACATAAATGGCCACTGTAAAGTTGCAAGTGTGCCATGCTCCCCCCCAGGGGGGATGCAAGAACCTTAGAATAATTTTACAGGGGATATACGTATACAAATACATAGTATAAGGACAAGGCATCCCTGGAGAACACAATTTGGGCCCATGTAACCCCTGCCAAAGTAGACACAGTTATCAACCATACAGTCTATTGTAAAGATTGGAGGACTGGCCAGTATCTTGTAAAGAACAGCCCCTCCTTCAGCAGCAATCCCATGAAGTGAAGGGGAATGGTTTACTACATACTGTGCCCTGAGAATGGATGCCATCACTCACATTATTATTATGACGACTCACCTCTCTAAGAGGATCACCATCCATCTCCATGTAGGGACAGTGTACCAACACAGCATGAGGGAACATGGTAACACCCTCCAATGCCAGATCGTAAGGCAAGTCACAATCCTTGACAGCAAAATAGACCACTGTCACCTCTGCTGTAGGGAGGTCCTTGCCATTTATTTGTGAAAACCTGCTTTTATTATTCAGGAAATCCTCCTCCTACCAACCACAGTCAGAACAACAAGGTGTGCCCCTAACATAATGCTATAGCCGCCCTCATCCTCGGGCCATGAGCAGCCAGACTTGCAGCTAATAGGAGAGGTCCCTAAATATGAACCGCTAATCAAAAATCACCTAGGCCCTTCTTTGCAGACCTGTTTCAGGTATAAATATAACATTCATGTACCCCTGGTGCCAGACCTTTTACATGGTAGTGAAAACTGCTGAAGCATCAGAATAACGATAATTAAATTTAGGACAGCTGCTTTATAATATACTTGCTGAAGCAAAGAAACTTATATGCCAAGATAACAAGGACAATATAAGCTCAATGGCATAAGAGAACTTACAACAAAATGTCACTTATCATAATACAGGCCTCTTCAGCCTGCTTATTATGTAAAGTTGATTTTGTGCCTGTGTGCGAGTCCATTCTGTCTGGTAACTTTTTCACATTCCACTGGTTTCAGATGGTCTGTTTTACACTTTATTGCAATTTTGGAAAGTTGATTATTGATTTGTCTGTCATTACGTATTTAAAAGATTTCAGTTCTTCTGTACATTCTTCACCCAGTATCAAATTTTAATACAGAAACAATGGTAGGTTAGAAATTGGTGAAAATGTCTTTCAGATTTAAAATAATATGATGTTTTCACTTGCCCTCTTATATCCAGACTTTGAGACTCCATAGGAACTCATGGAATTTGACCTAAAATTTTGAACGGCATAAAAAATATATTTAAATTCTTATAAGTTGAATTACTAACACAATTTCAGAGGGCATGGTATCATAATGAGGTATTCTCTTACAGACTGAGTTGGCTTTTCATGCAAAGGCATTGGAGCTGTATACAAAAGCATACGGCCAGATATCAGACATAGACGAAGAAGATGATTTAGAGGTATGTCTGAAATATATCTTACTACATGTTATTTTGTTATGAAGTAAAAACTCAGATTTAATAACAATATACACCCAATAATTGTAAATTGCAGGTCTTTGTTGAAGAGTATTTCTCATTTGATCGTAGCATTTTATACATTTTTCATTTTGAAATACATTCATTGTGTATGCTTTTGAAAGATCATAACTAGTACTTGGTGCCTTCAGTTGAGGAAATATTTTATTTTTAGATACCTGTAGAAAGAATAAGCCATTTAAAGTAGGGACTTCACAACATGAACTTACTACATATCCTGAAAAATGAAGGTGGGAAAAAAATTCTTAAAGCTCAAACCTTCCTCCTCTCTCTTGCTTTCTTAATGCTATTATGTGGTAGAAATTAACATCTTTAAAATGGTATTAGGCAACTAATATAAGTGTACACACAGAGGCTTAGGTTTTGATATCATTAAACATTTACCAATTGTATTTTCAAGGGATGAGGATGGTTTAGTAATTCTATATGTCAGTTTTATGACTAATATTAGGAGAATAATACATTCAGTATTTTTGCTGGTCTAAAATTAACCATAGGAGATTCGGCCACTTGCAGGTCATGTCGATCCCAGTGCACATATTCCTCACAGTACCAGCACACATGCATATCAATATTTTTCTTTGATCGTTTAATGTAAAAATATTTTTATGAAAAACTTTATATGTTATCATCTTTGGGTCCCTTGAATTCTGTGCCAGTGTGTAACCAGCAATTACTGTGATGAGAATCTAGAGGTACCTCATTTGCATCTACCAAGGGCTAGGTATTGGAAATTTGAATGGTGAACAGAGATCAAGAGCTCACTAAATAATGGGCATAATGCTAAAAATAAATAAAGTTTCACACAAATGAATGAATGGTGAAAGATATGACTATGATTGTGAGTGGAAAAGGAAAAAAAACAGTGAATCAGTCCACTGGCCCTGGGAGGACCAAGCTGCATGTCCATGGCTATTGAGGTGCAAAGAAGAATGAGAAGTGATGCTGGCTATTTCACAGCCAAGCGCCTCAGTGGTGTGGTTGGCATGGTGTTAGTATGCCACCTCGTTGGCCGCGAGTTCAATTCTCGGGCATTCCATTGAGGTGTGAGATATGTGTATTTCTGGTGATAGAAGTACTCTCTCAACTGGTTCGGAAGTCACATAAAGCCATTAGTCCCGTTGTTGAGTAACCACTGGTTCCATGTAACATAAAAACACCATACAAACAGTTTGTCATTTGTTCATACGTGGAACAAACCTTCGGTCTTAGCAGTAAGATAGACTCACACTTGGAGGGAGGTATGAGAACCCTGAACCAACTGGACGTTCAACATACCTGATTATTCTTCTCTGAGATGAGAATTCTAAAGAAGAGGACCCAAGCTTTTGGGATGTTAGATATGGGGATATCTAACACTCAGTCCACTGGGTTTAAGTACAATGAAACATGTCCAGATTCATTGCATACATGGAAATAAAAAAGAACTATATATGTTCAGGCAACAAACCATTTTAGCCACAAGAAATGGGTTTGTCACCACTCCTCACTCCCCTTGCTGGAGAGAGGAGTTGAAGCTACTGAGAAGGAGATTTTTATGTTGAGAGGAACATAAAAAGGGGTGTAACAGTATGGCTGCAACGCTCACGTGCATCAAGCCAGCTCCAGTCCCTCACTCCCCTTGCTGGAGAGAGGAGTTGAAGCTACTAAGAAGCAGATTTGTGTGCTGTGTAGAACTTAAAAAGTGCTGTAACAGTATGGCTGCAACGCTCACCTGCATCAAGCCAGTTCCATTGTATGATGTGTCTATTCTTCAAACTGCCCGTAGGTATGAAGAAAGGAGAAAAGGGAAAGAATAAGACCATTAATCTCACTCATTCCCTACTCTACACAGTCATCTTAAGCAAGATACAAACTGTCCAGCCAATGGCACTGGATGAGTCACACTTATTGAACAGCCATCACTGGACACAAGGAAAAGTTTCCAAGGATCTGTGGGCAACATCTTTTGTGTAAAATTAAGTGAAAGTGGTTTGATGCAGTCGGGAAGCAGCATTCAAAACTATGGACAGACAAGTTCTTCTAAAATACCAGGGAGGAACCTAATCCTTTGGTGTCATGCGCATCTGCATGCACCCAACTGGTGACAGAACTTGACATGAGGAGTAGGCTTCCCTAATCACCATGTGTAGCTAAATGAAAGGTTATTCTAGGACACCTCTTTATTAGTTAGCCTGGTTTGTGTTAACAGAAAGTCTATGACACCTAAACTCTAGGTGACAAGACATTCAGGTAACAAACAACGCAGTGCTTTGATGAGTCAAGCCAAAACACTTGAAGGTTACCTACCAATAACAAACTCCACACTGTAAGGAGGCAAAGCAGCTGTCATCATGAACCATAGCAAACTGGATCTTAACCACGAATTCTTAGGCAAGTTCGAAAGCTACTGACCCCAACCCATTGTGAGTCTACATCAGAAGCCTGACCTTGAAGCTCTCCAACTCCTCCAAGGAAGTCAAGGTCAGAAGGTAAACTTGTTTCCAAAGTCAGTGCTGTAAGAGGATTGAAGCATGGGGTCGAAGGAGCTTAAGTGAGACTCAGTACCAGAGTAAGGTCCCATGAAGGAGGTCTGAGTTTCCTAGGCGAACAAGATTGCTCAAAGCTCTTGAACCACAGAGAATCCTCAGGGCGAAGTGATGTTCACATCCATCAGATGAACTAATTACAAGTCAGCCCCGTAGCCCCTCGCCCGTATCAACAGAAAGAAATTCCTCTGTTCTGACAAATATCCAGGTCTTGTTTACTAAACAGGAACTCTGAGTGGAGAGAAATTCTTTTTGATGACACCAATCACAGCAACATATGGCTCACCTTATATGTATATGGCTGATGAAAGTACGAGCCTTCCATCCAAGTTGCTACTCCGCAAGAAAGATCTCTCACTTGAAAGAGATACTGGACAGACTCCAGACATGAAGAGGTAAAGATCATACTGATTGGTGGTATCTCCACAGGAGACTGGTGAAGAAGATTGTGCTAAGGGGGAATCTCTTTCAACCACTCGGCTTTAGGCTAAACAGTCCTGATTTTTGTTGTCAAGGATTTTTTTAGGTGTTTAGCACTAATTTAACGGACCTATCCTTACCGAAGATTTTAACCAGGGTCTGCTTTGTCTTTACCGGAATCAGGAACAAGAGTCATCACCTATGTTAGTTGCAGTGTCCACTCTTGTCCTTGATTCTGGAAGAGAAGGCTGTGGTACTATGAGCGCATCACCTGATGATGCGCTCATAGCGCCCACTCATGAGCTTTAGTTTCTCTGTTTAAAGGATTTTTTGGCTCTTATGGAGCCTCTCAAGATTCTCCTTTCAGCTAAGAACAGTCCTGCATAGTCTTCGGTGTGTATGAGGTGTAGTCAAGTCTTCAGGATACCCAAGTGTCCATATGACTATCAGAAGCCACAGAGTCGACAGCTGGGTCACAAGGTCAAAGAGGCTGCACAATAATTTGCAATTGCCGAGTTTTCTGTAGAATGGAGTTTCTTAGCTCGGGAACCTTGCTTCGACATCTCTGCTTGTCAGTAAAAGTTTTTCTGCTAGATGTATTGCATAAAATATGGTTAAAGATGTCATTCATTGAGCCTCGTCTACCAGACTAAGTGGGTCATTTTCAAAGCTGGGGTTGTAGTCTCAACCCCTCTCTGTAGAGAATTCTACGACCGTTTTTCAGACGCCCCTTCGACAACCTTATCTTGTCTATGACATGTCCAAGTGAGGAAGGGATCCAGTTTCCTGGAACCTTGATGTATTTCAGTGTCCATTGACTTCCTTGCAGGTTCCCCTGAGTTCCTCTTCTCTATTTCCTTACTCAGAAGGTACCCTTTCAAGTAGCCTCTGGCTTCAACTAGGGTGTACTCTGAGATCCAAATTTTTGTTTAGATATGGTCTTTTTAGTAGGAAGAGACATTTTCCTCGCCTAACCTGGGATCTTTAGCCATAACAAGGTCCCATTCAGGCTCTAGGTCTGTTCTCTCTCCCTTTGGAAAGCAACAAACATCATTGGCTCTGAAGAATAGAAAACCCTCTCTCCAGCTTTTGGGTTTTCCTGAACCCCAGGGTCAGATTAAAATCACAGTCTGAGAGGGATTATTTGCCTAGTTTTTATGTGAAACCTAAGGACTTCAGACCTGCCTCTTTCTTTACCTTTCAGGCACAATATGTTCCTTTCTTCCATTCTGCATCATCTTACTGGAAGTATTATCGTCTTCTGCATTTCACTTCCTTAAGGAGTGAAACCAAAACTCCTAGCTCCCAACTCGTCTGGAGCCAGCTAAAAGTCTGGCTCCCTGCAATAGGGCTTTATAGTCTCGAACTTCTAGCTCATCTGATGCCCAGTTCACTGGGTGACTGCTACAATCTGGCATCAGGTACTGTCTGACACCAACTATAGAGCTTCGAGCTTCTTTGGCGCCCAGCTTACCTAGCACCCTGCTCATTTGGCGCCAGTTACAGCCTGGCACCATCTCCTGCTCTTGAGCTCCTGCTAGCTCCCACGAGCGCCAACCAGTCCCAAGCTTTTAACTCGACTGGCGTACAGCACTTGTGCCACCGGCTACAGCCTGACACTGGATCATTCTCTGAGCACCAAAGTGCTCTCCAGCTCTGTGGGAGAATAGGAGGGTCTCTGTCCATTTGGAGTTTTCAGAGGACCATCCTTTACATAGAGTGATACGGCAAGATCAGTTTCATCCACTGACTAGAACGTATTACATTTATAGACTTTTACCTTTAGGTACACTCAGAATTAGTAGAGTAGTTTGCTTTTTCCTAAGTAAAGCTAAGGATGTGAAGAGTAACCACTACCCCTTTAGCTTACATACATTTTATGCCTTGTACGTTCATTCTGCCTTTGAACTACTGGGAATGTAATTGTTCTTTGTTTCTCAATAATTTTATGGAAGTTGAACATTTTGAGACCATTTCTAGTAACTGGCATGGTATAGTGGAAGGAAGCAAAGGAATTTTTCTTATCTCTTCACTTTGTAATAAGGTGTCGAGTTTTGCAGAGCCAGGGGGTACAATGCACCTAAAGCACCCACCACTCTCAGGGGATGGGTTGTGGTTTTATCTTAGTGTAGGTGACAATGTGGTATGGTTGTTTTAATTTGGTGCTGGGCCCAGGGCAAGGGTGGGCACCTATCATGCTTTACTAGCATTTGGACATGAACCATTGCTGTAAAGCTCCCACTTATATAGTAGGTGACACTTGGTTATACTGCCACACCACTACAGGTTAAGATGAGCACCTACCAGAAGCAGTATCCCAGTAACTCTCTTAACTAATAAGGAAATGACAAGCATTGTATATTTAATGGAGTAATATATGTCCATGTCTCCCACCTCCTGAGCTTTCTGCTTAGTGGGCAGAACTGGTCACCTGCACAATCGTTTGAAATGTCACATGCAAAAGTTTGAATTCTAGCTGCCATATAAGGGAAACTTATACTAATATATATAATTACTTGGAAAGTATATATAAAATATTATTATAAAAATGTCATTTTGAAGGTCATTTACACTTCTCAGCCTTTGTTAAACCCTCTTGAAGATGTAGGACTCTGTTATCAAAACCACTGAACACCTAAAATATTGAGGTGAACAATAATCCTGGATAGCAACATGCCATACTATATTAATTAAGGCCAATTATATAATGAGCACACAAACTTTTTTCAACAAATTACTTGGTAGCCATACATCAGGTATGCAAAGGTGTATTTCCTCTTTTTCTGGCGCAAGATATTTTTTAGATGAATTGCAAGGCTTGTTGGCATAGGGGATATGAAATTATTTTTCTTAGTTGCTTGCATGAAAGCATGTGAAAACTTGATAAACTTGTTACCCCATTTTCTACCTGTCTTTTTTTTTTTTCAGTATTGTAGGCTTAACAAAGGCAGTAAGGGTATCTGGTAATGGGATTCCAAGTCATTCGAGAGTTAATCTGATGGTGATTATTTATCAGTCTCAGGAAAACTTTGACATAATCATTGATGTACGACTACCTTCAGCCATTCTTCTTTCATATCATTGCACTTTGTGCCCTGGAATTTTCCAGAATTATTTCCATTATTGCACTTGCAACTGGCATCTCGGAAGAAATTTTTTCAGTTTCATTCAGTTTACCTGAAGGTAAATAGCCTAGCATTGTGCTTGGGTGGGTCACTTTGCATCACATCTTTACCATTGATTTACATATATCATGAATCACTACATTTTTTCTTTTGAGAGAGTGTTAGCCACTTCCAATTTTTATATGACCCACTATAAGTTATTTCTTATGAGAGTGAATTATACATCACCTACCTTTATTTTAATTAAATTTTGTTCTTTTTCATTTTTTACGTCATATTTGCAGTTCTAAAAAGTACAGTACAGTAGTGCCTCAGGATACGAAATTAATCCGTTCCGAAGCGACCTTCGTAACCTAATTTTTTTGTAGCTCGAACTACGTTTTACATGTAAATTGCCTAATTCGTTCCAAGCCCTACAAAACCCCACTGTAAATTTTATAATAAAGCTAAATTGACCAATAAACAATGAAATACAACAATTTGGACCATTCAATACCTAACATAACCTTTATTGCAGTATGTACCTATAAATAAAGTGTATTAGTGTACATGGTACAAGAAATACTGTAAGTACATATGTAGTAAAATGTGGAGCCTTTTCCTTTCGAGTGAGGCGATCTCCAAAAGTGGTGACAGAGGAGGAGGACAAATTGCAGAAAACATGAACACTGAACTTTACAAAACACATTAAAAAGTTGGCAGAAAACATTAACACCAAACTTTACGAAACACATTAACAAATGACGGAAAACATTAACACTTAACTTTATAAAAACTTAAAAAATTAAATTTCCTTTTTTTTTTTTTTTGCCTTTTTCTGAGTCTTACATTTTTTTTTTTTTACTTTTTTATACTTTACATTTTTTTTTAAATTTCAATTTCTTCACCACTTTCAACTTTGTTTTTTCATATCACTTGGATCTTCCTGTTTGCTTACTACTACTAAAGGCCTCTTTAAAAAATAACTATCCAAGGAAGTTTGCTTCTGCCTGCTTTTCAAAATATTCCTGAAACAACTCAGGCAAACGTCATCGAACTGCCTTTTTGGGGTGTCTCTTTTCTACAAATGATTGCACTTTATGAAAAGCAGCTAGAGCATCCTTAATTTCTGCTGTTGTCATAGGGTCCTCCTCCTCCTCGCCGCTGCTAGAGATTTCTTCTTGAACAACGTTATGTTGCATGGCCTCCAACTCCTTCAGATCATCCGTCGTAAGCTCCTCTTGGTGCTTACAAAGGTCATTGATGTTGTCCTCGTCGATGACCAGCCCCATGGACTTGCCGAGCGCAACGATCTCGTCAAGATCTGGTTGCGGAACAGTTTCAGGATCGTCAACTGTTTCTGAATCTGCATCAGCTTCACCCACATCAAATCTCTCAAAGTCTCTGGCAGATACGGCATCAAGCCAGAGTTTCCTCCACAAAGAATTCAAGGTTCGCCTCGAAACCTCCTGCCAAGCTTGATCGATGAGTCGGATGCATATCACAACATCAAAATGCTCCTTCCAAAATTCACGCAAGGTGAGGTTTGTGGTATCGGTGATGTTGAAACCTCTCTTGAAAAGATGTTTTGTATACAGCTTCTTAAAGTTCGATCTCACTTGGTGGTCCATGGGCTGGAGGAGAGGGGTGGTGTTAGGCGGAAGATAAAGAACCTTGATGAAAGAATACTCCACTAGGATATCTTCCTTGAGGCCAGGAGGGTGAGCAGGGGCATTGTCCAACACCAGCAGACATTTCAGAGGGAGGCACTTCTCTTCCAAGAATTTCTTCACTTTTTCTTGCCGAAACACAGATTTACCCACTCGGTGAACAAAAGTCTTGTTACCCAGGCTTTCGCATTAGCCCTCCACATCACTGGAAGCTTCTCCTTTAGTACTTTGTGGGCCTTGAAGGCTCGAGGAGTCTCGGAATGATACACAAGTAGGGGCTTCACCTTACAATCCCCGCTGGTGTAAGCTGGTCTTTCATAGGCTTATGCACAGGTAGCTTCTTCTCTTCCTCTGTGATGTACGTCTGATGAGGCATTTTTTTTCCAAAAAAGGCCAGTCTTGTCACAGTTGAAGACTTGCTGAGAACTGTAGCCTTCCTTGATCGTCATCTCGTTGAACGTCTTAATAAAGGCTTCGGCAGCTTTCGTGTCTGAGCTGGCCGCCTCCCCATGCCGCACCACCGAATGGATGCCAGTCCATTTATGGAATTTATCAAACCACCCCTGAGAAGCCTTGAAGTCTGGGGTTGGCGTCGATGTCCTTTCTCCTCCGTCGTCTTCGGCCTGGGCAATGAGATCACCGAAAATAGCATTGGCCGTGTGGCAAATTGCTGTCTCGGTTATCGTATCGCCAGCGATTTCTTTGTCTTTAATCCATACAAGAACCAGCCTCTCCATCTCATCAGAAAATCATGGCCAGTGTTACCTTGAGAAGGATTTTGAATGGTTTGAGGCTGACCCCAATGACCCTATGCCTGTTTTGGAATCTATTATCTCTAGGGAAGTCCATGGGCTTGAATGTGAGTGGCAAGGATGTGGAAGAGTTAGTGGATGCCCACATGGAAGAGCTAACCAGTGAGAGAAGCTACAAGACCTTCAGTAGGAACAGCAACAGATGGCAGATGAGGAATCCGAGGAGGAGGAAGAGAGAGGGGATACTGTGCCAGACATGCCATCCTAACAAAGACATTGCAATCCATGTCTCCAATATATTTAATCATAACACTTTGTATCAATTTTGGCAGATATTGAAGAGATGTCAGAAACAAATGTCTCTGGACAGTTTTGATGTGCAACAGGGATCCAGTGACTCTCAAGCTTGTCCTAGTGCCAGTAGAAAACAGAAGTGGGGAAGTAACCCCAGTCACTGCCACAAAAAAACATTGAGAAGTAACCCCAGATAGGTTCTTGATACCTGAAGTCCTTCTGGAGGGGGATTCCCCTTCCAGACAGTGACCTCTCCTCCGTCTCCCCTCCTCTCCATCTTCTAAATGCCAACAAGAGTCTTCCATTAAGGTAAGAGTGATGTATCCCTAAAGGTAAGTGATGTTAAATTTTCAATATTCATTTATATTTATTTCTCATTGTTTTCTGTATGTAAAACTGTGTTTATTCCTTATAAAATGTATTTAAAAAATATTTACAATATTCATTATGGGAATTATTATTTTGGCTTTCGTATGTTTCTGATATTGTTGGAGGTTGCGGAACGGATTATGTACAAAAACAGAGGTTCCAATGTACTATTGCTTTCTCACAAAGAATGAGACACTAAATACAAGATGTATTTAGTCCAAAGGGTCTCTCCAGAAGTATCATGTTAAATGTAATAAATTCCTTGGCCACGTCACTGAAATCAGTAAATTGTCTATTGATTTATTTAGGTATGTATTGCCAAAATTGTCGTCTGAAGATAAATGGCATATCTCATCAAGAAAGCTCAGCTCAAGGAGATAACTGCTTTCATGGTACTGAAATTATTTTTCCACTACACATGGTACCACTAAAAACTACCTCCATATACTTCACTTGATATCTTATTTACTATCACCCATATTTATGCAGATAAAATCAGGTTCAAATTTTTCAAATGGATTTTCTCATATCAGTCTTATAGTTCTTCATTTACTTTTCCATGGAGCCAATGAATCAAAGTATGTATCAAGAACTGAACTTTTGAGTTTGACAAAAGTGTCATTTCTGGGCTCAGTTCATGTCGCTTTGTGAAATAATCCTTAAGTTCATTATTTCTAGGTAAATGATACTAACATTATACCAGAGAAAAAATAAAATCAGGAGGATGTCAGAATAACTGACTCGCTCACCCTAAATAAAAGAGTGTCGGTATGTAGCTGGGGCGAGTGAGACCACTACCACGAACCTCTTGTCATTTAGAATTCTCCTACATCAAAATCCCCCTCCTGAGAGAGCTGATACACAGTCGGAGTCAGCAACTACTACTACTACGCTACCTACCACGCCGACTGCAGCGCCTCTGGTGGCCATCCTTTTTCGTTAGCGAACTTGGTAACACATGCCATTTTTCCTTTGTGTTTTTTGTGCACTTTTCCCTTGGATTTATTTTCGCCATGGAACTTGCAGCTATCGCCGCAGCTAAGTTAAGTACCCCGAAAGGTTTTACACTAGTTTTTTGTCAGCCAGGAGCTATTTTTACCGTTTTTTAGGTTCGATAATAGTCACTTGGTCTGGCGCATGGCGGCCTTGCCAGCTCGCCTCATGTTCGGTTAGATTCCTCGGTCCCCCATACCGTGGTATCTATCCAGTGTATTTTTACCTTTATATGTGGGTTCTATCACATGATACACAAGTTCACAAGTATTTTTACATCGTACTATTCGGAAATCCGTTGCCTATGCCTTAGATTAGTGTTCATGCATGCATGTCCCTTTGTCTAGGTGTCTAGGCTTTTGAGTGATTACTATTTATTATGTCTCTTCTAGTCCAGCCATCCTGGCCGTTGCCCTCCGTTTTACGTGTCGGCTAAGGCCAGCTTCCGATAAGTCAGCTTGTTTCCTTCGGGGAATTAGCCTTCTTCTCCTGGACGTTCCCTTTCTCTCTCACTCGTGATTTCCCTTTCTCTCTTTATTATTACGATGTAATTTTCATTTAGGGGTTGCATGTTTAGGGCGATCAGTTTGGCCAAGGCTAGTTTTGTTGCATTATCGCCTTTTGGTCCACTCTCGCTCACGTGGTCAGCTCGACGTAGGCTAGGTTTTGTTGCATTATTACCTCATGGTCCACCTGCGTTCGCGTCGAGCCACTGGTCGCCCTAGTCCCAGTCCCCTTCCCCTCCTCCCTCACGGAGGGTGGGGGGTCTGTCCTCGCTCGCTTACGGTCGCTATAGCAACCATCCAAGCACCACTCCCCTCCTCCCCCCTTTTAGGGGGGTCACGGGAGTTATGGACAGTAGGGAGTTCTGCTGGACCGTCCATGTTCTCTGTGAGCATCAGTCCTTCTCCGGTGTTCCTTTTATACGATTCACCCTTCCCCCCCTCTATCCTTTCTATTTTAGCTGTCTCCGCCAGCTTTTGAAGGGGAAGGGGGATCGGTCGGTCCTACATGCTTTCCCCGTTATGCATTATAGTCCTCTTTGTCTGCTGACGGAACGCCCGCTTGCTATCCGAGTGCCCCGGCGGTTGGTGGAGGGGCTTTACGACGGAGCTACACGCTCCAAAATATTTAATTTATTTAGTTTTAATTTATGGGTAATCCTCTCTCGTTCTCCGGCGTGTCGTACTCCTCCTTGAAACTTGACTATAGGTGTATGAAAGGTATCTGGTGTGTCTATTTTCCCCTCTCCGGCGTACACCGGGGATTTCAACCAGTTTACCAGGTCCTATGGACTCTCCCACACGGATTACAGGGGAGGATTATGCCCAAAAATTTTATGCTACTCTGGCATGCAGCGGAGCAGCATAAGTGATTCTGTTAGTGTATAACGTTGATACTTATGTATCTATCCACTTACAGGCTACCAACTGTCAGGAGGCCGGATGCAACGCCGTCCTCCAGGACCCCTGCGGGCATGAGGTCTGCAGGTCCCACGCTCCCTGTGCCGTCCGCCATAAGGACTTGATCGTCTGGCACCACGAAGCCTGCTCCATCTGCTACAAGCTGGTGGAACAGTTCTCGGACGGAGTAAGTATATGCCGGAGTTGGGGAATTTTCTTTCTTGGTATATACTATCACATAAATTTGTTTATATTGCTATATAGTTCTAAACTTCAAATGTTAATGATTCGTCCTCGGGGCTTCGTTGTAAGGACTACAATGACCCTCTTTTTCAGGCTGCTGCCGTCAAGGACGCCGCGTCGGCTACCTTGAAAGCCTGGGTAGGTGGCTTTGGCAAGAACGCGCAGAAGGGGCAGCCATATATCTTGGACAAGAGTATGGCTGTCCGCATCTTCCCAGGCGGGAAGTCGACTGGGTATGTGGACCCCGCTGTGGCAGCTCCGACGATCTCTACCATTCAGCAACAGGTGGAGCAGGCCCTAAGGGAAGGAGAAGGCCAGGACATCTCGGCGGACATCACGACACTGGACCTCAACGTTGAGCCAATGACGGTAGGTGGAGGTGAGTTATTGGATGAGGTAGGTTTGTTGGGCGCCCAAGGGCTTCCCTTGGACACTTCTGGATCTTCTTCACCTGTCCCTTCCTCTACTTCATTCCAGGGCTTCACGGGATCAGAGATCCCGGCTAGGACGCCTACTGCCTCAGTAGTCCCCAAGGTGAAGGGACAAAGAGAGCAGAAGACCCTGGAGAGGACATCGTCTAAGAAGACGTCGTCTTCTTCATCTTCCCATAAGTCTCCGGCTCACCATCCCAGAGCAGGGAAAGCGAAAGACTTCTTCGCATTCAAAAGGGTCCAGAGGTAAATCCTCTAAGGAGAAGGTCTGCGCTCCCGCTGAGCCAGTACCTTCTTCTTCTACCGGAGTTCCTCAGGTGACCCCTGTCGGGGCAGTCCTGCTGGTCCTTTCGATCCTGTTGCTTTCACGGCAGGGGTCATGCAACAGGTGGGAGATATGGTCGGATCTCTGATGAACACCAGGTTCGATCAGATGTTCGCCCAGATCTCCACCTCGTTGACTCAGTCCGGCCAGTCGATTCAGAATATTTCTGATCGTCTGACGGACCAGGAGAATCGTCTGGCAGGGCTGAGCCAAGCTCCGCCAGGCGTTCTACCAGTAGCAGGCGCCGGAGTTGCCTCGTTGCCTGACTACAATACCCTTCCCGCCTTCTCTATGAGCAATCCTTGGAGGGTAGCAGCTTTTGCTCCCTTCAAGGATGGGATGATCTCTATCCCGGACTATGGAACTCGTCGTATCGAGGACTTCGAGTTCTATCCCGCCGGTCTACAACCGCCTTTCATGGGATATGCTAGACTGACGGAGGCAGCTCTAAATAGGGAAGACAAGATCCCTAAAGAGACTGTTTTATACAGCCGAGAGCAAGCTCAAAGGGAATGGGTACGATGCCTGGAAGATTGGGATTGTACCAATACCAAGCTCCAGGCATTTAAGAGCCCCTTTACAATCTTTGCTACAGAGGAGGAGGCACCACTCCCTTCACAACAAAGATAGCTGAGGTCACCATCCAAGCTGCCATGAAGGATGAGCCTCTCCCTCAGCTTAGGGAATCAGACCCAACGTCCCCACTCTTTCCAGCCTTTGGGGAGCTTTGGGAAGACTTGCCAGCCACATTCACGGTAGGAAAGCTCAAGCCGGACTGTGCCATTGATCAGTTCGGCGAGAGACTTCTTAGGTTGCCCAATAACCTTATCCAAGCCGAATTTGAGGCAAGGACTAGGTTAGGCAGGACGTTGAATGCCTTGGTAATGACGGAGGTTGCCGCCTTGACGTACGGCTCGGAACCTCTGTTCAAACTGCTGGCAAAGGCACAAACTCAGACAGTACAGTCGGACCTGTATGAGTTTGTGGTAGCAAGGCGGAACTGCAGGAAACATGTCCTGCAGGAAGCTACTATTAGGCATGAGCCGAACAAGCTGCTTTCTTCCACTATCTGGGGAGCTGACCTCTTCCCAGAATCAGCTGTCAACGAAGTGCAGCATGAAGCGACCAGGCTTAACCAAAGCCTTAGGGCGCGCTGGGATCTTTCCAGTAAGAGGAAACCTGAGAATCCTCCTGCTGGTGCTAAGAAGCTTAAAAAGACCAGGAAGTTCCCGCCCTTCCAGAAGCAGCAGCAACAGCATTTTGTTCAAGCAGTTCTGGTCTCACAGCCTGTGCAACTGGCAACTGCAAAGGGTCAAAACCAGCCCATCCTCCTGTTGACTTCCCAAAGCCAGCCCTCGACCTCCTACGCTGTTTCCCCGGCTTTCAACCCGGTGTTTGAAAGCCAGGCCTTTCAAGCCATTAACAGGTTTGCAAGGGGAAGCAGAGCTAGGGGTGCCTTTCGTCAGAGGGGTGGCGGAAGGGCAACCAACAGGGGGAAACACTTCCGTGGAGGGCGCGGAGCACGCCCTGCACAACAACAGTGAGAACCCTCAGGTAGGAGGGAGGCTGTTCCTCTTCCGTCACAGGTGGGGGTTCAGCAATTGGGCACAGAGCATTGTGTCCAAAGGGCTGGGATGGAGTTGGATCAAAGGTCCCCCTCCATCCAAATCATTCCTTCAATTACCAACAAAGGAATTGACAGATTATGCTGAAGAGCTCCTTCAGAAAGGGGTAGTGTCAAGAGCCAAGCATTTAAAGTTTCAAGGACGCTTATTCAGCGTGCCAAAGAAAGGCTCATTAAAAAGAAGAATAATCTTAGACTTGTCCCGTCTAAATTTATTCTTTCGTTGCGACAAGTTCAAAATGCTGACTAACTCGCAGGTGCGGACCTTACTTCCCAGTGGGGCCATCACCACCTCTAACAATCTTACAGACGCATACTATCATATCCCAGTCGCGAGACACTTCTGCCCATACCTAGGCTTCAGGTTGGGAGACCAGGCATTCTCTTTCAAAGAGATGCCCTTCGGGCTGAATGTAGCCCCCAGGGTATTCACGAAAATAGCGGAAGTAGTAGTACAACAACTACGATCACAAGGGATAATGGTAGTAGCGTACCTTGACGATTGGCTGATTTGGGCAACAACCGTCGAGGAATGCCTCAGAGCCACAGGCAAAGTAATCCAGTTTCTGGAACATCTGGGGTTCCAAATAAACAGGACAAAGTCCAGACTCACTCCGGAGTCTCGTTTTCAATGGCTCGGCATTCAATGGGACTTGACCTCCCACAATCTGTCAATTCCAGTGGTCAAAAGGAAAGAAATAGCCAAGTCAGTAAGGCAATTCCTCAAGTGCAAACGAGCGTCAAGGAGAAACCAGGAAAGGATCCTAGGTTCACTCCAGTTTGCATCAGTAACAGATGTCCTGTTAAAAGCAAAACTGAAAGACATAAATTGAATTTGGCGCTCAAGAGCAAATGTCAAATCTCGAGACAAGTTGTCAGTAATCCCGCAGATTCTTCGCAATCGTCTCCGCCCATGGGCGAAGACAAAGAACCTGTCCAAGTCAGTTCCTCTTCAGTTTCCCCCTCCGGCGTTGGTTATCCACACAGACGCCTCTCTAAGCGGGTGGGGAGGATATTCCCTGTTCAAGAAGGTTCAAGGAACGTGGTCATCTCAGTTCCGCCAGCTTCACATAAACGTATTGGAAGCCATGGCAGTATTTCTCACTCTGAAGAGGCTTCTACCAGCAAAGAACTCTCATATAAAGCTGGTCTTGGACAGCGCAGTAGTAGTACACTGCATCAAGAGGGGAGGATCCAAATCAAAACATGTGAACCATGTCATGATAGCCATTTTCTCTCTAGCAACCAAGTACAAATGGCATCTATCCTCCACCCATTTAGCAGGAGTAAGGAACGTGAAGCGGACACTCTGTCTCGATCAGTTCCTCTAGAATCAGAGTGGTCCCTGGACGACAAGTCATTCCAGTGGATACGCCGGAGTATTCCGGGTCTCCAAGTAGATCTATTCGCATCTCAAGCGAACCACAAGCTCCCTTGCTATGTGGCCCCCAACCTGGACCCTCTGGCCTATGCCATAGACACCATGTCCATAGATTGGAATCAGTGGAAGAAGATATACATCTTTCCTCCAGTGAATCTTCTATTGAAAGTCCTGAACAAACTCAGGACATTCAAGGGACAAGTAGCTCTATTAGCCCCGAACTGGCCCAAGAGCAACTGGTATCCTCTGCTTCTGGAATTGGGTCTCCGACCTCGACAGATCCCCAATCCCAAACTATCTCAGTCAGTACAAATGAGGACTGTGTTCGGTTCCTCAGGAATTCTCAAAACCCTAACTTTATGGACTTCATGAAGTTTGCGGCTAAGAGAGATGCTAATATTGATCCTCAGAATATTCTTTTCTTAGAATCAGATAAGAGAGCATCAACTTTGAGACAGTATGATGCTGCTGTTAAGAAGTTAGCAACTTTCCTGAAGGAAACAAACACCAGAACCATGACAGTCAACCTAGCTATATCCTTTTTCAGATCTTTATTCGAAAAAGGATTAGCAGCTAGTACTATTACAACTAATAAGTCAGCTTTAAAGAAAATCTTTCAGTTTGGTTTTAAAATAGACTTAACAGACTCCTACTTTACGTCTATTCCCAAAGCCTGTGCTAGCCTTAGACCTTCTGAAAGGCCTAGTTCAGTTTCATGGTTCTTGAATGACGTTCTCAAGCTGGCTTCAGACACTGACAATGTTTCTTGTACATATATAATGCTACTGAGGAAAACTCTATTCTTACTAAGTTTGGCCTCAGGAGCCAGAATATCAGAACTGTCAGCCCTTTCCAGAGATGCTGGACATGTAGATTTCCTCCCCTCAGGAGAAGTCTTACTATCTCCAGATCGTAGTTTTCTGGCAAAGAATGAGGATCCTTTAATGAGGTGGGCCCCTTGGAAGGTCATCCCTCTTCCACAAGACCCTTCTCTCTGTCCGGTGACGACCTTATGAGCCTTTCTGTCTAGGACATCCTCTACATCCTCAGGCCCCCCTTTTCATGAGGGAAAAAGGTGGTACTATTTCAATAAAGGGAATTAGGCAACAAATCTTTTACTTTATTAAACAAGCAAATCCTGAACCATTCCCCAAAGCCCATGACATCAGGGCAGTAGCCACCTCCATTAATTATTTCCAGCATATGAACTTTGATGACTTAAAGAAGTATACAGGCTGGAAATCGCCAACAGTTTTTAAGCGTCATTATTTAAAGTCCTTGGAATCTTGAAAATTTCCGGCAGTGGCAGCAGGAAACATAGTTTCCCCTGACACTGCTCAGTAGTCGTAGTTGAAGATCCAGATCTCCTTTCTACCTGCCTCAACTAATAATGCACCTAACCTACCGTTATGCTCTTTGGGTCCTTCAGCCTTAGCTGCTTAGGAGAATACTTATAGTGGTGTGTCCCATATTTTTTTGCTTGGGGCACCCACAACTATATTGTATATATTAATTGTAATTATCGGTGTTGCTCCCCTTATTTTTATGCTAGGGAAGCACACCAATATATATTTGAGATGCTTAGTATAATTTTCATTTACATATATAACTTTCAGTGAGTGTTCTTCCCTGATGTACTGATTTTGAACCTCACTTGTATTAGATAAGTTATCATAAGTTAGTTTAAGTATAATTTTAAGGTTAACTGTATATAATTTATTTCATTAGTTTAAGTTAACTTTATTTTATGATAACTTGTAAGCTCTCAATCAGATTATATTTACTCCTTTTTACTTCCTTTGTTTTATTGAGACCTTTTTCCTTTTGTTTTTCCCAATCTTGTGCTAATTCTCTGGTACTATTTCACGAAGCGACACGAACTGAGCCCAGAAAAGGGATTTTGACGGAGGAAAAATCTATTTCTGGGCAAGGGTTCGTGTCGCCCAGTGAAATCCCCCCCCCCCCTGTTCCCCGACCTACAGCCCAAGATTGGCATCTAACGACAAGGATGGCCATCAGAGGCGCTGCAGTCGGCGTGGTAGGTAGCGTAGTAGTAGTAGTTGCTGACTCCGACTGTGTATCAGCTCTCTCAGGAGGGGGATTTTGATGTAGGAGAATTCTAAATGACAAGAGGTTCGTAGTAGTGGTCTCACTCGCCCCAGCTACATACCGACACTTTTATTTAGGGTGAGCGAGTCAGTTATTCTGACATCCTCCTGATTTTATTTTTTCTCTGGTATAATGTTAGTATCATTTACCTAGAAATAATGAACTTAAGGATTATTTCACTGGGCGACACGAATCCTTTAGTGTCAACCGAAAAGTGTAATGTCCTCATACCAGCTCATAGAAAAATTAAGCATTCCTTGTGCTTACACTTAAGCTGTTAGAATTGAGCTAAATTTAAGTTTTCATAGCTGAAGCTCTAAGAGGCTACCTCAGATACTCATCACCATGATTCCTGGCAGATTGAAAAATCAAGACTCCTGATGGATAGCTAACTCTACCTGCAGACAGTTTCTATCTTATCTCACTTTAAATACTTCAAATAGAACTATGACAGGTATTTAGGTTTTAACTTTGTAAAGGGAAATATAAAATTTTAAAAAAAGAGGTGGAAGAGTATTGAAGTTGTTTTGAGAAATGTGAATACTCTGCCTAAATTTTTTCAGTGTCTTACATATAAAGTAACATGAGATTTTCCAGGATATTTCATGAAAATGCTGTTAAGAAACTTAAGCTGAATTTTCCACTGGTAATCAAAAGGAACAGTGTTTACTATACTAGTTATTTCTAGGCATTTTCTGTGTTTGAGCTTTACATCCTCGCTATATTTCAATTTACTTTTCTTAACATGCATTTGTGATAGTTAAATTCTTTAATCTTTCATATAATGAAAGTAAAGAAACTATAGTAAAGTAGGTCTATTTAACAAATTGTTTTAACCTTTTGTCACCATTGTAGCTTAGTTGTATTTAATAAAGTAGCTTAATTCAATAATATACCTGTAAGTTTACTTGTACTAATATTATATTTTTCAATGCAGGCATTCCGCAATGCAAGAGATGTCTTTGATGCGGTAATACACAAGAGCATTAACTTAAATTATTTTGTCTGTGCTTCACTACCTTGCATTTTGTGTGTGTGTGTGTGTAAACAGAATTGTTTGAACTATAAAAAATACCGTTACCATACTAGAGTTTAACACTGGTATTTTGAGGGGCAGACTATCCAAGAGTTATATTAAAAACACATGATTTCAGGTTGGTAAAAACCTTTATCCCCCAGTTCTTTATTAGCCACCATTTTCAGTTAAGCTCCAGCCTTCTCAAGTGATATAATTGTCCTACCTGGCAGTTAAACACAAAATGAGTTAAAAAAAAAAAAAAAAAGGGGCAAAACCGAGTCAGAAAATTCTGATCTGAAACCAGGTCTACAGAAAGTTATCCAGTTTGCTGCTGGAGAACCAGTGGTAACCAGAGGCACTGGCCCATCTACTACTGGTAACACTTCCTTCTTCTTGTTATGAAGTGTCTGAGATTTGTGCAGATAAGACATTACAGTAGACTGTAATGTTAATGGGTTTAAAAGAAGGTATACTAGTCAGTAATATTATTGGATTTGCACGGAAACAATGAGCACTGTATACTTCAGTAACTGCGAAAGAGAAGACAATTCCAAGCAAAGGACCATAGTGCCCTTCTGCAGTAGCAGTAGTCTTTATAAATACTATAAGTAATAACACTGAAAGCAAGACTTCCAAAGGTTTTAGAAGTAACATGGAGCAGCAGTACAGTAAATTGCCCCTTTCCCAGTATAAATAATGCCTTGGCTTCATCTCGCTCATCTAATATTGCAACATAACCATTCAAAATCTATTCCCTGTTTTTAGACTGACCAGTAATAATTACATACTGTAATTGAAACTTCTGAATTTTGGCAATATACTGACACCTTAGAGTAATGGATTTATTGAATTTTGGTACTCATTGGATTTGTCAGTCTAGTATTAATTCATATTTAATGGAATAATCCATTAAGTGTGCCACACTTAGCAGATGCTAGAGTGAATGGGACTGACACTTTTCTGTCCAAAAATGTTTGTTGTAAGATGGTATCATCCTGTGACAATCAACATTTCGCTCCATACAGTTTGAACAAATTCTGTGGGGAAAAGTGTTCAGATTGCTTCCATGGGCAATAAATGAATCATGGCAACTCTTACAGCAATTGTAATAGCTAATTGGTGCTGGCGAGAAAGAACAGTTTGCCTCGAGATGTCGAAGGGGAGTGTTGTTCACCATTCCTATCATATGATGTCATAAATATTTTATAATAAATGTAGTCAGAATTTTTTAATGATTTTAGTTCTTATCTACTATTATGATATTTGTGAGCTGTAAATATAATTTTACAAAATAAAATGAAAAAATTATTAGAAAAAACTTTATAACTTGGTAAAATTGCCATATTTTTTATCAGCCTTGGTAAAGAGGTTGGATAGATTTACTTTCAATTTCATATGGAAGGTACAGAAATTTTTGTTGATATTTTCTTTTTGTACCATGGCATATGCATATCTTCTTTTTCCATTGATGTTTTTTTTTTTTTAAATTGGCCATCCTTAAATTTAGCCCGTTGTAGTGGTGTGCTTAATATATAATTTATGCCGGACTGTGAGGATTAAAGCATTTATGATTATTATTATTATTCAGATGAACTCTATTCATATGGAAGGAGCCCACAGGGACCATTAATTTGAAATTCAAGCTTCCAAAGACTATGGTGTTCATTAGGAAGTTAGAGAAGGTAAAGGGAAATACATTAAGAGGAGATCACAACTTATTTGAAATAAAAATAAATTAATAAACAGATAAAAATGTATTAAAATTCTAGGAGAATAGCATAAGGGTAGTAATGCCTTGCATCTTTGCTTGAACTTCTGAAGTTCCAATTGCACATCATCATCTGGGAGACTGTTCCACAGTCCAACGGTGTGAGAAAGAAAGGACCTCTGGAACAAAGAAGTTTGACACCGAGGCATATTTACTACATATTGGTGCTGCTGTTCAGTTAGTCCACTTACTCTCAGCAGGAAAAGGGGATCAGGGATTATTTATGAATGGGAAAGATCTCTATTAAAATACAGCTTTTGAAAATGTGTTAAACAAGAGACCATCGACGATGGTCTAAGTCATATCTGCTAATATTAGGAAACAGAAACCTACCACCCTGAACCACTCGCTCCAAAAGAGATAAATCTCTGGCAGAAGCAGACATACCCACCAAA
The DNA here is from genome assembly GCF_015104395.2 of Macrobrachium nipponense. Taxonomy (NCBI): domain Eukaryota; kingdom Metazoa; phylum Arthropoda; class Malacostraca; order Decapoda; family Palaemonidae; genus Macrobrachium; species Macrobrachium nipponense. The sequence goes on along the minus strand of NC_087211.1, from coordinate 21,196,848 downwards.
GAACAGTATTCTAGTAAAGTAAGCACAAATGACCTGAAAAAGGTTGCATTGATTTTATTACCGTTATAAATATATGAGACTTTAGAAACAATACCTAACTTGTGTGCAGCACTTGCTAAAACTTTCATTTGATGTTTCTCAAAAGTAAGAGTGAGTCCAAAGTTACACCTGGTATACTTAAAACTTCAGACTCATTCAGCAAAGTCCCATCCACCTAAAGGGGAGGATGGGGTGGGAAATCTGTACAAGATTATTTTATGTTTTACTGGAGTTCAACCTCATAACCCATCAACTAAAACCATTTACTGATCGGGTCCATGCCCCGATTAAGGCTCAGGGCAGCTCAATTTCTCATAAGTGGAGACTACTATGCCCACAATAATTGCATCATTGGCATACTTAACAATCTTGTTCTACAGGCCAACAACCACATTACTTGTATACACCAAAAACAACAGTGGAGCCAGAACACTACTGTGCAGAACTCCGGACACAATATGTCTTGGTTCACTCAAGATCCCATCAACAGGAACTCGCTGCTGCCTCCTAAGCCTGCCTGTAAGGTAATCTTGAAGTAATCCTATCACACAACCACTCACTCCAAGATTCTGAAGTTTATAAGTGCCTTATGATTTGCTAAATTAAAAGCAGCGTTTAAATCTATTTGAATTACTTTGCACTGAAAATCTTTATCAAGATTCTCTTGCAAAGGGCATGTCGAGTCTAAAAGAGCATCACAGGTACCTAACTGATTTCTATATACATGACTATCAGCTAACAAGCCTTTAGATTTCACATACTTATAACTTTGTAGAGCACAGGGAGAATAGAAATTAGCATATAGTTATAGCTGTCTGCGGATATACCACTCTTTGGACTAAACACTGTAACTAAGCTTTCGCTCATCCACAAAGATACGGTGTCAACATAAAAATACATAGAATCTATTAATCTTGGAAGACAAATCACTGAAAAAGGGAAGAAATCATCTGGATCTTCTCCACCCACGGCTACAAGATTATCCAGAATTTTCTGAACATCCCTAGAGTGAAATGCAAATTTTTTAAGAATAGGTTCAGGATGACAAGTATCAGGGAGAGGGACATCCACAGCTGATTGCTTAGCTTCAAAAGCTCAATGAAGCAGTTCAGCCTCTTCCCTAGGGCCAGTAACCAATCTACCATCGTCTGTTGGTAATGTTGGAATGGAAGGCGAGCCTGACCCAAAGATAAGTTGATGCCACTCTGGTCCACCACAGATGAGGCTGAGCATTTCCTTTAAGTTTCTTCTTTAGGACATTATTGTAATTTCTCTCGGCTGTATGGTAAGTTTTATTCACAGCATGTCAAAACTCTACAAAAATAGTGTAATTTTCATATGAACAATTTCATCTGTGTGTGTTGAATTTGGTCTGTTTGTCATGGTAAGCTCATCCACATGTTCATATCATTAAACCATGGCAGGTCATTTGTTCTGAATTTGATGACCTTTCTAGAGACATACCTTATTAAAATAGCCATCAACATTTCATTAACATCTTAGGATCAACATCTAATACAGCATCTGAAATATTAAGTGCCTGACAGGCTACATAACGCATATAGTACTGTCTGTAATATGAAGTGCCAGTAAATTTGCATTTGCAGGTGGTTGGTTACATTACCAATTCAGCATGTTGCATTTTACCTGATTGCATCAATTTAAGGGTTCATTCCTTCTTTTTCCTTTACATTCAAGTGAATGTTTGATCTTGTGCAAACTTTATTTCATACAAAAATTTTTTTATTGACATCTATAGGTTACAAACTACATATATCCCTTTATCAAGGTCCTTCAACTCTCTCCTCACATGCAATTGCCTAGGTTTGCTTGAAAATGAAAATAATTAGAAGGAGCAGCCTCGTCTTTATGGCTTGCATTTATTCAACCTTTAAGGGACAGGCTAAATACATATATATCAAGCACACCCTCAGACAGGTAAACTTTAAGGTCAGCCAATTTAAGAAACAACACATCAGTGGAAAGAAGAAAATATGCAAATGCACTGGTTGTAAGAAGAAAATAACTAAAACATTTTCTGTACCTTCCATGGGGAAAGAACTAAAATCGGTATATTCTAAGTACGTATATTTATTGTACAATATTTACAAGATTTACCGAGATGGGAAAATGCCGTAACCTTTTGTGAGGTTATATGTTTTTTCTAATTATTTCTTTGCAAAATTGTAATTATAAGAACTAACACCAACAGCGCAATCCTTGGGTATATTTATGGGCAAATAAATAAAAAGACATCATGGGATAGAGAGGGGCAATACGTTCCCGCATGAAGTCTCAAAGGTAAACTGGTCGCCCTCTGTCAAAGCTACTACAGTTGCCATTAGTCACTTATGGATCATTGAAGCGATATGGACATCTTTCCCACTGACTCATCCAAATAGTATGGCATGTAATATTAATACTCAAATGAGTTATCCCATCCATCATTCAAAACCTGATATGGATAGTACTCATTTGATGATGCCCATCCATTAAGGGTTAAGTGAATATATTCACTAACATGAAATTCTGTATTTTTTTTTTATAAATTAGATTGTCTGTCCTATGAAATACCAGTTTATTGTATACATGATAGTGATGTGATTTTACAGTGATATGCATTCATATTTATTATTTTGATATTTTATTTGCTTGTAGTGTGGTAGCCATTCTTTTTCTGGGTCTTGAATTATATAGGCACTGCACTTCACACTTATCAAGTTTTCCAACTTTGAGTGATAATTGCTTGTTAATTTTTTATTTATTCCTTTTGACTGGTGCACTGAACTTAATGTTGCTTTTTAGCCACTTTTATATTTTTTAATTTTTTATTTTATTTTGATTTTGGGTGTCTGTAATGTACCTGGGTTTGATGTTAATCTCGTAATTCAGTAAAACAAAAATACATATAGTATACAGTAATATATCTTTTTAAGAAGGCATTTCATATGTATATATTGCAGTAATTTAAATAAGTCACAAAAATATATTGCATGGAGTATGTTAATGGACCATTTAGTACATCATTTTACAAAAGCTATTGATTTGAAATCTCAACTCAAAACATCTCAACTCAAAAAATCTCTACTCAAAAAGATTAATGCATCAAGATACAAAGTTGAACAATGATTTGTAGTTTTTTATAGAAAGCACATAGTACTTGTAAGTTAAATATTGTATCTGTTGCATGCACAGTAAAGAAATAATTGCTCTAAATACTCAACATTACCATTGCAGGAATTTCGTAATGCACTGAAGGGAGATCCTAGTGGTCGAGCAGAGGTTTTAGGAGTAGGAAAAGGACCTTCACTCTCCCCAGTAATTAAAAGTTCAAGAGAACGAAAAAAAACCAGGAAAAAGGTAGGTGCCAATTCTCAGAATTTTCTTACTTTATTCCTCTTCATCATTTTGTTAGGCCACCAGAAGCATTTCTGAGGATAAGATAAAGATTTGTACTCCTGTCTTAATAATATGATAAAGTTGTAAGGGAGCAAACCTGTTAAATTTTTAATATTAAATCTGTTTTGCATAAAAACCCACCAGTTATATAGAACCCTCATTGATGATGCATATGTCTCTAAACATATATATGTAGTTTGAAATCTTGAAGATAGAGGTACATAATAGTTATTTACTTATTGCTTATGACATTATTAGGAAGTACTGAATATGTATGTATTAGCTCATAGATTCTCTCCCATGTGAATTTTTTATTAGAGTTCATCATCCAGGTGCCATTTTCCTGATCTTATATTTACAGGATTTATTGAAACATAAATCAAGTGGATACAGGACACTAGTTAATTCACCTCAAACAAAAAAGAGCGGATGGACATGAACAACCATACCACTTGGAAACATCCTTCTGCAATGTTTTTCTCGTGAAAATCAGCATTGGCTTGAGTTTATTACCATCTGTCATACTTATAAGCACAGGTGTGAAGCAGTTTTTCATGCCCAGTAGTTTTGTTAAGAATGGACTTTACACCAGTTTTATCAACTATTTGATTCATGGCTATATCAAATGTCAAAGGCGTTTCACCCATGTTTCCAATATGTACAGCTTAAGTCCTATTAATTTGTCTTACAATCTACAGTCAAACCTTGGATTTCATATGCCCTGGTTTTTGTATAATTTGGTTTTCGTTTATTTTTTCCAATGAAATTTTGACTTGGGGTTTCATATGCCCAAAAACACTCCTTCCAGGGCCCACCTCATGAATAGGCCTTATACTGAGTGCCCAAACAAAGCATCCCAAGTTCTCTTATGACCCATTCTGCCTTTGTTTCTTGGTGAGTGGGCATCAACTTACGCATTAATATTATGCATCACCCCACATGATCACTGTATTTTGTGCTTTTTATTAGAGTGCAACTGCTAAATAAGCCATCATGGGGCCACAGAAAGTTCCAAGTGCCAGCCCAACCCTGTAAAAAAAAGTGAGAAACACTATAGAATTTAAGAAAGTATGAAAGTGGCATATGGGTGGCTGATCTTGCTAGGATGTAAAGCAAGTGCGTTTCTTCGAAGAAACAAAGAAATCAAGGTAGCTCATGTCTTTAACAAGACGGAAATCTCAATTGGTTTAAGATGTTGAGAAGCTGTTGTTGGTGTGGATCAACGAAAAACAGTTAGTGGGAGATAATGTGTCCGAGGCAATAATTTATGAAAAAGCAAGGGTGTTGCAAGGTGATCTCAGTAAGAAAATACCTACAAGTGCTGCTGTTAGTGATTTTAAGACCAGGAAAGCCTGATTTGAAAAATTCAAACAGTAAACAGGCACACAGTCATAAGGCATGGGGAGATTGTGAGTTCCAGCAATTTGTGGATGAATTCAAAGAATACTTAAAGGCTGAAGGATTCCTCCCCCAAGAAGTCATCAATTGTGACTAAACAGGTCTCTCTTGAAAAAAGTGTGTCAAAGAGGAGCATAAACAGGTTTCTTTTGGAAAAAATGCCAAAGAGGACTTAGATCATGCAGGAGGAAAGTGCATTGCCAGGACACAAGCCTATGAAAGATAGGCGAACTCTCTTGTTCTGTGGGAATGCCAGTAGGGATGCCAGTAGGGATTTCAAAGTAAAGCCCCTACTGGTGTATCACTCTGAAACTCAATGTTCAAGAAAAACAATGTCACGAAAAATAAATTGCCTGTCATGTGGAAGGTTAACAAAAAGGCATGGGTCATGAGGCAAATTTTCATTGAGTGAGCCAATGAAGTGTTTGGCCCTGTGGTGAAGAAATACCTGCAGGCAAATCAATTGCCACTCAGGTGCCTCCTGGTAGTGGTCAGTGCTCCTGCACATCCTCGTGGAAGACCAGTTGTTGGATGAATTGAAATTCACCACAGTAAAGTTCTTGGCCCCTAATACCACACCTCACATCCAGACTATGGACCAACAAATCATTTCAAACTTCAAGAAACTGTACACCAAAGCACTGTTTCAAAGATGCTTTGAAGTGACCTCGGACACTGAATGGACCCAAAGAGAGTTATGGAAGGATCACTTTAATATCTTCAGTTGCATAAGCCTTATAGATAAGGCCTGACAGGGAGTGACTTCCAGAACAGTGAACTCTACTTGGAGAAAATTTTGGCCAGAATGTTAACTCGAGAAGGATTTTGAAGGATTTGAGGCCGACCCTGGCAACCCTACATGTATTGTGGAATAGGACATTTTTATAATGAAATAAAGTTTTAACTATACTTACCCAGTAATTATACAGCTGCGAGTGACTCTCTTAGCCATATAATTACTGGGTAAGTTCCATAATTAAAACAAGCAGTCCCCGGGTTACGACAGGGGTACAGTTCTTCAGACGCGTTGTAAGCCAAAAATCGTCGTAAGCTGGAACAACATCAAAATTCCTAACAAAACCTTACTTTTAATGCTTTGGGTACATTAAAAACTAAGTAAACTGCATTCTTATTGCATTTTTTCTTCAAAAAACCTTCAAAAATTTATTATTATGCATTTTTGGAGTCGTATTACTTCTCCCAGATCAGCGTTGTAGGCGTTGCAACCCTGGAACATGCATTGTAAACCTGGAAATAATGTCTGATAAATATAATTAAAAGCGGTGTAACCTTGGAACGTCGTAAGCCGGGGACTGCCTGTGTTTCTTGGGAAGTCCATGGGCTTGGATGTGAGTGGCAAGGATGTGTAAGAGTTAGTGGAGATGCCCACGGGGAAGAGCTAACTACTGAAGAGCTGCAAGACCTTCAGCAGGAATAGCAACAGACAGCAGATGAGGAGGAGGAGGAGGAGGAAGAGAGAGGGAATGTGCCTACTTCAGTGATTAAGGGCATGTTTGCTAAGTGGAGTGACGTAAAAAAAATTTGTGGAGAATTATCATCCCAACAAAGATGTTGTAATCAGTGCCTCCAACATGTTTAATGACAATGTCTTGTTTCACTTTAGGCAAATTTTAGAGAGATGCCAGAAACAAATGTCTCAGGACAGTTTTGTTGTGCAATAGGGTTCCAGTGACTCAAAAGCTGGTCCTAGTGCCAGTAAAAAACAAATAGGGGAAGTGACTCCCAATAGTCCTAGTAAAAAACGAAGTGAAGCAACCCCAGATAGGTCCTTAATACCTGAAGTCCTTCTGGAGGGGATTCCCATTCCAAACAATATCTTCTCCTCCCTCTCCCCTCCTCTCCATCTTCCATATGCAAACAATAGTTTGTTCATTTCATTAGTCATTTATATTTATCACTGTTTTCGTATGTAAAACTGTTGTTCATACTCGAACAAACCTTCGGTCTTAACTACGTATAGGATAATTTTCTAGCGCCTAGTTGGATCTGGTTAAAAATCGGAGATGAAAAAGCAAGGAATCTTGTGAGATCTGGCAATGTGTGTGTATATCAGGTGAAAACTGGTCAAAGACCGCGCACCCATGCTAATGCATTTAGTCTTTCTTAACCGCCTGGGTGAGTCACATTTGCCCTCTCTCAGCCTTTTACCCAGTTGTTTGCCCATTTTTGCTATTTTGATTGTCTGTGTGTGTTTGCTTGTGTTATGGCTTTCTCTGCTTCTTCTCAGCCTCAAGGTTTCTTGTGTTCTCGTTTCCTGGCTTCTGCAGCTGCAGACCCACACTCCACATGCAGTAGGTGTCGTGTTAATGTTTGTACCATAACGAATCCCTGCCCGGAATGACATGTGTGGCCTAGAGCACAGTAAAAGTTATTTTATAGTAAGAGGGAGCATCGTAGAGTTTCGACCCTTCCTTCGTGGGAAGGGTTTTCATTGCCTCTCCCCGATGCTTCGTCTGCTTCTGCAGTCACACCACATGCCACAAGTTGCTTCCTCCACTCACGAGGCCTAGGAAGTACATTATGCTACGAACTCTGTCTGCTTGTTGCCTAGTCATCTTAACCCAGATGTTATACGTCTCAAGCCAGGGTTGACTTTGGAGCAGGTGAGGTCGGTGGCACCGTCCTTGTCTCTGCAGGATGCCTCGGCTTTGGAGTCTACGGCAGCCTCCGTGTTCCAGACAGTGTCATGGTTGGACTTGTGGTCGATGGTCATTGCCAAGACTGCGTCTGACAGGTCCCAAAAGGGTTGGTGAGTGCTTCTTCTCTTGCCAGTTTGTTACAGTCTGGGGGCAAGGTATTCTCGTATCTCGCACATCTTAGTGTCAATTTCTGGGCTAATCTTCTGAACAGAAGGGACGTGGCATTGTCCAGGATGGCAAGATCAGTTGACCCCTAGTCCTTGTTGGCGCTCAGGAATGGGGATCTTTTAGTATCTCAGTTCCTGTTTCCTTGGACTGAGCTGGAGGAGACGAAAGACAGGTTGGTGCACCAGGCTGTGTCCAAGTCAGTCTCTCATTCAGCAGCAAGTACAGAGATCATCACTTGGTAACCCATCTAGGAGTTCAGTTTCGGTGGGGCCCCTCCCGTTCGTCATTGCATAAGTCAGAGGACCAATGTCCCTTTCGGTCCCACTCTTACAGGCAAGAGGGGCTCCAGGGGTAGAAATAAGGGGGTCGTCGATAGGTTGGGTGCCTCTCCCTCTCCTTTGCCATGTGTGGGGGTTGCCGGGCAGGCCAGTGGGCCAAGTGGCAGAGTTATGGGGCATAGAAGTGGGTAGTAGATGACCTTCA